>NW_006399826.1:5803350-5834231 GCF_000299155.1 Elephantulus edwardii
TCTCTCTTCCCCACCCCCATCCCCCATTGGTCGACCAACCAATTGACCATAGCTAGCTAGCTACCTCTCTGTCATGTATCTAGTTCGATTGAGTAGATATTGTTTCAAACACTCCCTGACAGGCACCCTATTAAGTGTGTTTGTATTCGAATCCCCTGAGGTCTCTTTTACAACCACTGGTTACCTTGAGCAACAGGGATTTAGGCAGGTGAGGAATTTGCCCAAGATCAGCCAGCCTGTGAGTGGTCCAGCTGGGGATCACATTCAGACAGGCTTAGCCCTGTGAATTTAGTCTCTTTTCGCAGATTCCATCTCAGAGCCAGTGTGTCTTCTCTGCAACACTCTCCTATCTGTCACTATGCCTTTGAAAGCATTGTATTGGGAACGCCAGCATGGTCCTACTGGAGCTATCTGTCAAGCTGTGTTCAGTCCTACTGTTCGGTGATTCTCCTTCCGTTGTAGTCAAAGAAGCACTCCTAGCACCTCCTCTGGAGTGTGGTCTTCTTTGCCATAGACCCTGAATGATACTTGTTGCTTTCAGACCTGAGCCCCAGAGTCCTTGGCGATTTCCATGACTAACTTGTGTTGTTTGTGTTGTTGTTATGTGCCATCAAGTCATTTGTGATTCATAGTGACCCTATGTACAACAACCTTGAAATTTGCCCTATCCTGTGCTAACTTTACTGTCTCTAACACCTACCCTCATAACCGCAGTCACTGTAGCAATCCATCTCATTCACGGTCTCCCTCTCTTTTTTCGTCCCTCTGCCATTCCAAGCATGATATCCCTCTCCAAGGACCGTTCCTCCTTGCTACATGACCAAAGTACGTCAAATGAAGCCTCAGAATCCTTGCCTCCAAGAAGCAGCCTGGCTTCATCCTCTCTAGGACGAACCTGTTTGTTCTTCTATCAGTCCATGGTATATTCAACACTTTTCTCCAGCACCACAGCTCAAAGGCATCAATTCTTTTTCTATCATCCGTAGTCACTGTCCAACTCTCTGATGCATAGCAAACAATTGCAAAAATGATGGCCTGGATCAGGCACACCTTAGTCTCTAGCCTCATGTCATTGTTTTTTAGTACTCTGAAGAGGTTATATATTGAAATTATGACACTTTGGATATATTGAGTTAATGCTTTAAGCTAAGTTTTTTGGTTTCTCCTGAATTATGTATCTGTGGAGGATGACACATTCAAGGACATCAGACTTCAAGCTTGGAAGGTTGACCAATATAAAATCCATTCAGGTAAAAAGAAACAAACAAAATAACAACAACCAAAACAAACTGGAGGTGAGGAGATGGATGTAGGATCTAGACTGAGGAAAAGCAAGCTAGTTTTACTAGTTGTTATTGTTCGGTGCTGTTGTGAGTCATAATGATCCTATGAACAGGAGATGGAAATCTTGCCCATGCAGTTATATATCCCATCCATATACATATTTGAGGCAGGTCACACTCTCAGTGAAAATACATTTCTACTTATTGGTGACTCAGAACAGATTTCATCATAATGGTGAAATCTTCTATTATGCACGGTCTCATCAAGCAAATGATGACATTACTTCAGATCTCGTCAGGGGAATTACTACATTACTGTCAAAGCAGAAAAGCATAGGTAGCAAAGCTGACCCACAACCTTAGCTATCATGATTAACCTTATTAAAATGAATCTTTATTTTAAAGTTGTGACTACTAGAAAATTATGTATGTGACTTGCAGTTTAGATTTATATTTCTATATGATAGTGCTGTCCTAGAAGAACAGTTCACTGAGGATCTTTGGAGTGGAGAGGGAAGATTTTGAAGTCATGAGATGCCTTCACACACAGTTAATAGTGCTACAAGTACACCCTGATGACTTCAAGGGGGCAGAACGTAATGACCACATTAGGATAGAAGAGGGGTCTGTACTGGTGAAGGAAATGTGTAAAGTATGCACACAGGACTTCATCTTCTGATTCTCACACAAGTAATTTGCCTTCTAAATCTATTCTCATTTCTGTTCCTTCCTAGCTAGTCAACTTTGATTCATAGCAACCTTATGCATAACAGAACAGAGTATTACCTGTTCCTGTACTATTTTCATGATCATTGGCAAGTTTGAATCCATTGTTGTGTCTCTTGCATTGATCCACATCATTGAGAGTTTCACTTGTCTGTGATGACGCGCTACTTTTTTCTTAATGACAAGCCCAAAGTAAATATTATAAAACTGTCTCTCCTTTGCGTCTAAGGAGTATTCTGATTGAATAGTTATTTTGCCATTCCATGTTGTAGTCAGTCTTTTTCCACTAACATCACAATTCAAATGGAAAATATCTGCTTTCCTTTTCCATTGTTCAGTTTTTGTGTGCAAGTGAGATGATTGAAAGACTAGGAACTGGTTTAGGAGCAACTTGGTTATCATGATGGAAATCTTCACTTTGTTCACAAAGGCATCATTACAAGGCATTCAGATTTCTCTTCCTAACTCTTGTCTCTAACATAGTCTATTCCAACAAGGCTAATCTTCCTGTTTTCAGGACTCCATATTATTGTGATACATCTGCTTTTTAAAGAAACTTACATCATCCTCATTTGTTCTTATGAAGTAAATACTATCCAAGGCTTACAAAAGCATCTCTAAATACATAGATCCTTGCTAGTCTCATTTCAACATTTCAATGACTTTTGGGTGTGTAGTTTCTAAGGTCCTTGGAGAGGGACATCATGCTTGGGAAGGTGGAGGGATGGTGCAAGAAGGGAAGACCCTTTATGAGGTGGATTGATACAGTGACTGTGGTAAACGGGATGGGTATGTCAGAGGCAATGTGATTGGCACAGGATAGAGCAGGGTTTAGGGCTGTTGTACATAGGGTCGCTATGAGTCACAAGAGACTCGACGGCACATAACAACAACAACAACAATAGTTTCTAAGTAATAGCTTTTATCACAACACTATTATTCTCATGTTATTGTTGTTAGGTGCTATTGAGTCAAGATCTGAACCCTGTCCTATCCTGTGCCATTCTTATAATTTCTGACATATTCAAGTGCATTGCACCGTGTCAATTCATATGATTGAAGGTTTTTTTCTGTTTCACTGACTCTCCACCTTTACAAGCATGATGATCTCTATCAAAGAACAGCCTCTTCTAGCAACATGCCTAAAACATGTGAGATGAAATGTTGTCATGTTTGCCTCCAAGGAGCACTCTGGCTGCACTTTCCATTTGTTCTTTTGGTAGTATGGGATATTCAGAACTCTAACACTACAGCCTAAAGGGATAAATTCTTCTTCTGTTATCCTTTTCCGTTGTCCAGCTCTCAGATGCAAGGTAAATGATTGAAAAAACTATGGGCTGAATCAGGGACACCTTTATCCTCAAGCTGATGTCATTATCTCTCAGTAATTTGAATAGGTCCCTGACTACAGGCTTTCCCAGTGCAATTTGTTTCTTGATCTCCTGACTTTTGGTACCAAGTATGTTGGTTACGGATCCAAATAAGATGAAGACATTGACAAGTGTCAATCTTTTCTCCGTATTTTATGATGTTTACTATTGGTTCATTAGTAAGAATTTTTGTGTGGTTTTTTTATGTTGAGAAGTAATCTATATTAAAGGCTGTAGTCTTTGATCTTCTGCAGCAAGTGCTTCAAGTTCTCCTTATTTTCAGCCAACAAGGTTGTGTCATCTACATAATGCAGATTTTTTATGAGTCTTCTCCCTACCCTGATGCATATTCTTCCTCACAGAGGTGAGCTTCTTAAATGATTTGCTTTTCATACAGATTAAATAGGTATGGAGAAAGGATACTACAATGATACATACCTTTCTTGATTTTAAGTTGTGCAATGTTCCCTTGCTGTGTTCAGACAACACCCTCCTTATCTAGTCATAGATATGCACATTGAGTATTATGGGAGTCCCATTCTTCTCAGTGTTAGCTATAGTCAAATGCCTTTGTGTAGTCAATAAAGTACAAACAGACATTCTTCTGGTAGTCTTTATTTTCAGCCAGGATCCATTGGCATCAGCAAGGATATATATGATGCCATGGACTCTTCCAAGTCCAGCTTGAACATCTGTGAATATACTATTTCACCATTTTGGGATGCTTCTGCTCAACTTGAGCTGTCAAGACAAGGTCAGGCCTAACTGTGGAACAGATCATCAATTACTCATGTGCAAGTTTAAATTGGGGCTGAAGAAAATGAAAAGTCTACAAGAACCAAAATATGACCTTAGGTCTATTGCACCTAAATTTAAAAATCATCTTACAAATAGGTTTGAGCCACTGAACACCAGTGATGGATGATCAGATGAGATGTGGCATGACATAAGGTTATCATCCATGAAGATAGCAATAGATTATTACAAAGACGGAGGAGAAAGGAACACACACACTCTCACACCCATGAATTTCAGAAGAGATTCTTCTATGTAACATATAGGATGTGTGGAAAGTCTGTTTCTTAGATAATTTTTCATCTCCAGAAAGTCTAATGGGCCAATCAGAGAAGGTGTCTTAATGATGACTTGATTGCTTGCATCATTGCTTTGCACGACTTTGTAGTCATCCTGTTAAGCTCATACTCCTTGTAGAGAAGGGTGGTTATAGCAAGAGGCTTGACGTTAAGGGTAATATCATCTGAGTTTGGGAGTTAAATTTCAAACTTGACATTAATGATCCCAAATTTGTATAATGTTTACCAAAGAAGGACTTGATGACATCTAATGGAATATGCTTCTTAAATATTTGTTTTGACTAGACTGTCTGCAAAACTTTGTTCTCTGTGGGACTGATGTGCATCCATGATTTCTTCAAAAGGAATGTATTTCCATTTACCCCTCATTTTTCTTTTAACATGTAGAATTCCCATAGAAGGAGCATTTTTTTAACCCCTGCACTTAAAAAAAAAAGAAGTGAGGCTGTTGTAAGAGCTTAGATAGGAGAGAGTCCAAGAGAGGAAAATTTTAAAAATATGTGTGATGGAGATGGCTAAAAATATACTTGGCCTTCTTCCTAAATGTCCTGTGGGCTTGTCCCTTCCTGGGGCTGCAAGGAATTCACACCCTTGTTTTTCTTTTATCCCTATGGTCCTGGCCTGGATGAATAAACTATGTGTCAGTGAATCAACAGGGCTGGAAGATCAGTCAGTCAGTCAATCTTAAGAGCATTCTTGGATTTGTGACTGCCTTGAGGAGGATGCGTAGAGAAATTGAGGATAGGGTGGTTATTAAAAGAGATTAAAGGGTATTAGCTAGTGCCTCAGCAAGTTATAATTAAAAAAGGGGAATGGAAAAGAAACAGGAGACTAATTTTTCCAGTTGCTGAAATTTCAAGGAGGAGTGAGCTGTCCTGTGAACCATTACCACTTTATATTAATTCTCCTGTATGGTTAAATCTTACCCAAAGACACGTCTTTCTCAGTTAGAAATGATCTAGCCAATTTCACTGTATAATGCAGGGAGGAGACAGTCTGGAGACCAGTCAGCCACGCTAACTTCAGATAGTATTATTCTCCGTAGGATCTTAAATCCTGTTCCAAAAGTAAATGAGCTGTTTCTAGCACACACCCTTGACATGAGAAAGAGAATTATTGTGGTGTCCATCTGGGGAAGCTGAGTCCAAGAAAAGTACGAGGAGGATGAATATCCTTAGAACACACAGCAGTTCACTGTGTTACTGGGTAGCACTTTATGACATGGATTGGAAGGGTCCAGTCACTTTGCTTGTTTCTTAGAATCAAGTGAAGAAGACAGGAGTTAATCTACTTGATGACATTTAATAGGATCCCTGTGGCTCCTTAACCTCCAAAAAAGTCTCACCTGCTTCAGTCAAAGATAGATTCCTCACAAGAATGTCTGTTTAAATTTAATTGTCTCAAGTAACATGTGAGTTATCCCATCAATCCATATTTAATGGATGCCATTCATATATACTTAGGAAAAGTCTGTGGGTGGCAAAAGCAGTTTGTGCCTGACTACTGAATAAAAGGTTGACAGTGTGAACTTACCCACTGGTGCTTTGTAAGAAAGGCTTGACAATCTTTACAGGAGTAAAAGTTATAACCAAGAAAACTCTGTGGAGTAATTCTGCTTGATCACATTGAATTTCTCACAACCTGGACTTGATTTGACTGTGCTGAGCTGAGAGTCTTGACTGTTAGTTTTGTACATCTAAGTGTAGATTGATTGACATGGATTTTATGACAACATGACTGGTGTGATATGGATTATACAACAACAATAGTGATAGGAATATGAATAATGTCTAACTATTCCTCTGAATTGTTCAAAGGGTTTTCAAAGCCTAGTTATTTCAGAAGCAGAGGCCTAATCCTCCTTCTTAGTCTATCTTAATCTGGAAGCTGTGCTGAAACCTGTTGGGGTTGCTGTTGTTAGCTGCCGGCAAGTTGTGTTCGACTCACAGAGACCTTATGAACAACTGACTTTAACCTGGTCCCATCCTATACCTTCCCCTCTGACACACTTGAGCCCATTGCTGCAATGAAGTCAGTTTGGAAACTGATTCAAGCCAGAGTCTTGTCAGTCAATTGTTTTTCATCTGAGAGCTGGACAGTGATAAAGATGATGGAAGAAGACGAATTTTTTTTTTAGTTGTAGTACATAAGAGTGCTGACTATTCCATAGACTGCCAAAAGAACAAAAAGATATGTCTTGGAAAAGTGCATCCAGAGTGCTCGTTGGAGGCAAAGATGATGAAGCTTCATCTCTCATACTTTGAAAATGTTGCTAGGAGAGTCTATTTCTCTGCAAGGGAAATCATGCTTGGAAAGATGATCAGTGAGAGAAAGACCTCCAACATGATAGATCAACATGGTGATTGCAGCAATGGGTTCAAGACAAAAAGTAAGGCAATTCAAAACCACCAGCTCTTCTGAGAGAAAGATGGGAAATATTCTCTCTTGATATTTACAGCCTCTCGAACCCAATAGAAGATCAGCTATGAGTCAATTCTGACTTGATAGCAGTGACTGATTGCTTGATTATTCTTTCTAGTGAGGTAAGTCTTATTCTGTTCTCATTTTCCGTCTCTAAGAAGTCACATGTTCCTCATTCAAATGAAACAAAACCAAACTCACTCCTTCTGAGTTGTTTCTGATTTGTGACTATTGACTGTTATATAATCCAGTCATTTATTATTGAGGAGCAACAATGTCAGTCTAGAGACTAAGGTGCATCTGATGCAAGCTATGGTCTCAACAATTACTTGCTCTGCATCAAAGAGCTAGACAATGAATAAAGACGATAGAAGGAAACTCTATGCCTTTGAGTTGTCATGCTGGAGAAGAGTATTGAACTGCCAAGAGAACAAACAGATCTGTCCTGGAGAGAGTGAAACCAGGCTGCTCCTTGAGGGAAGGATTTTGGAGCTTCATCTCACATACTTCAGGCACATGACCAAGAGGGACCAGTCCTTGGAGAAGGACATTATGCTTGGAAAGGTGGAGGGATGGTGCAGGAGAGGGATTCAGATGAGATGGATTGACACAGTGACTAGGGTAATGAGGGAAAGTGTGTCAGAGACAGTGAGCTTGGCTCAGGATAGGACAGTGTTCAGAGATGTTGTACTTAGGATAGCTATAAGTTGCAAGCAACTCGATGGCACATAAGAACAATTATTGCTACTTGAAGTGAAAATATACAAAGCATACTAATTTTAAAATAAATCTTTCATAAACATTTTTACTACATTCATTGTAATACCCCATAATGCCACAATGTCTGATCATTTACTTATTTTATATTACCTCTCTCTTCACCCATAATAAGTATTCATTATGTATTTATTCATTTTTGTCCCACATTCCTTTCCATCTCCCCCATAACCATTATGTTGTTATCATTTTTTTATGTTGTTATCATTTTAAGTCAGGATTGACTCATGTCAGACCTTCCAGTGGGTTTTCATAGGCTGTGAATCACATCTCATAGAGATGAGCTATGAGTCGCCTGCAACTCGATGGCACTTAACAACGACAACAACAATGAATCACATAGAAATTGTCCATCTTTCTCCCCCTGAGGGGTGGTAAAGGAGAGGAAGACCCTTGATGAGTGAATTGACACAATGACACATCAGTGGGTTTGAGAGTGTCAGAGACAGTGAGGATGACACTGGATAGGACAGGGTTCAGATTTGTTGTTTATAGGGTTTCTATGAGTCATATTCAACTCAACAGCACCTAACAGCAACAGTAAACTTACTATATTCTCAAAATTATTTCCTAGCTTCTAAAAGATGAGAAGCAATAGAAGTGAAACTAACAGAATCAGAAACTGGGAAGTGCCAGTCTGATGGAGGGGAAAAAAACCTATAAATCAAAGACAAGCTTTTCAGGGGGCAGAGCAATCTGAGGTTAGCTGGATAAGGAAATCACAAACTTCCTCTGTCAAGGTATCACGCTGTCCCAGCAAAACAACAGCTGATTTTCATTAGCAGTAACTGCAAGACCCAGGAATTCACTGGAATTAGATTCCGCTTCCTCGGCAAAGCTGAGTGTACGTGCACAGAAAAGAAATGAAATCCATTTAGCTATGAATTCAGCTATGAATTGAGGTGAATAACACCACTATTTAAAAAACAAACAAACAAATTTGTCTTGGAGTTGATTCCGCCCCATGGCAACCTTCTGTGTGCATTAGAGCAGAATTGGGCTTTCGGTGACTGATTTTTCGGAAGTAAATCACCAGCACTTTCTTCTGAGGTACTTCTGGGCACAGACTCTGACTTTCCAGCTAGATACTAAATCATTTATCCTTTGCACCACCCCGGGACTCCAGCGTTCATCTAACTCAAACTCATTGGCATCAATTCGGAACCAAAGCATAGCAGACCATTCCATTGGATTTCAGAGGCTATGAATTTGCAAGGAAGAAGGTTACTCATCTTTCACCTTTGAAGCTGCTGGTAGATCAGAACTGCTGAAAAGGTGATGCATATGGATCAGCAGCACAAATCCTTATGGACCAGGCCATCCAACAGTTTAATGTCATAGGTGCTATTTTCCCATTTTGAGAGGAGGGGATAACTAGAAAGTTGGAGGATGAATGGAAATGGAATCAACTGACACAGCAACACCTGGGCAACCTGTTCCCTTTTCCCAAGTCCACTCCCTTGGTGCCCCCACTACTGCTCTTCTTGTCACTCTGTTCACTTCCATTCTTCTTCTTTATATTTTTTTTAGCTGAACGTATTTTTTTAAAAAAAACCCCAAACTGTTGCATATAATCTTTCAGAAACATTATCCTGCATTGTGTTGGTTTTTTTTACAATCATTCATATACATTGTAATTTTTTTAGGATAAAGAGTAACGATGGATTTATTAGAAAGTTAAGTCCTTAAAGGGACAGACCTTCCTCCTTGAAAGGAGATAAGGAGAAAAAAACTGTATACATTGTATTTTGTATAATTAAGTACTATTGAACTATACCTATAATCACCCCATTTTATCAAGTCCCCATTGAATCTTTCCTACTACTTCAGTTCCCCCTCCACCCCCCAATCTCTGGTTTCTGGTGATTTCCCCCCCTTTCTCCTTTTTTTGCTCCCTTTCTTAACTTCACTTTCTCCCTCTGGACATTTATACATATTGTGCTCCGTTATCTTCCTAGAATTTGTCATTGTTGCACTGAGTTATTTCCCTCAACATAATGCTCTCTAGACTCTCCCAAGTTACCCATGCTCCTAAGTGCTACGTAGTAATCCATTCATGTGTGGGTTGTTTTATTTGTTTTTCTCTCTTTTTAAAAATTTTATACTAGTTTACTTACAAAGTTTGTATACTTGTTAAAAAACATTGAAATTTATTCACACATTTTTTTTTAAATTCCGTTCATTCCTTTTTGCACATTTTCCTCCCTGCCCATTCCTCCCCCCCCACCTCAGTTCCCTTTTCTCTTTGAGAAGAAAAAAAACAAACAATTCTTTCATTGTTATACAATCCCCACCACTCCCAGTCCACTTTACTATGCAGCTTTTAATCTGGACTCTTGTCATGCAAGTAATACTTTATAGTATATCCCTTTTAAACAGTTCTCGCCCTCATCTGCTTCAATGCTGTGGATGTTATTTAGCTCCTCTTTTCTTAGTTCCCCCTACCCCCAAACCTGATGGCAGTCCTATTTTATTACAGTGGCACTATGCAGTATTTGTCCTTTTGTGATTGAGATATTTCACTCAACATAAGGTCCTCCAGGGTCACCCAGTTTGTATAATATTTCATGAGTTCCTAGTTTTTCAATGCAGCATAGTATTCCAATATGAGATTATTTGTTTGTTGACGGGCACTTGGGTTGTTTCCAACTCTTTGCTATTGTGAACAAAGCAGCAATAAACATAGGTGTGCATATATCTGCTTGGGTGATGGTTATGGTTTCTTTAGTGTATATTCCTAGTAGTGGAATTGCTGGGACAAATGGCATTTCTATTTTGAACCTTTTGAGAAAGCACTGTACTGCCTTCTAGAGTGATTGCAAGATTTTACACTCCCACCAAAGGTGAATAAGAGTTCCATTTTCTCTACAACCTTGCCAGCATTTGATGTTTGCTGCTCTGTTGAATTTTTCTATTCTTACTGGGGTGAGATGATATCTCCTAGTTGTTTTTATTTGCATCCCTCTTAAAGCTAGGGATTTTGAATATTTCTTCATGTGCTTGTTTACCATCTTAAGGTCTTCTCTAGTGTAGTGTCTGTTCATATCCTGTGTCATTTTTCAATTGGGTTGTTTACCTTTATCTTGTTGTGGTGCTCAAGTATTTTATAAATTCTAGATCTAAATCCCTTATCAGACATGTCATTACCAAATATTTGTTTCCATTCCAAGGTTTTCCTTTTTACCATGCTGGAGAAGTTTTTGGATGTGTATAGGGATTTCATTGTTAGAAGGTCCCATTCATCTTTTTTACCCTTTCCTGGTTGTAGGTTTTTCAGGATGCTTAGAAGACTGTTCATATTGTGGATTAGGGCTTCTAGAGTTCTTCAAAGCTTTTCTCTAATAAAGTTTAGAGTCCTTTGTTTTAGTACTAGGTCCCTGAACCACTTTGAGTTGGTTTTCATGCATGGTGTGAGGTGTGGGTCTTTCTTGAGTTTTCTGAAGATAGTTTTCTAATTTTGTCAACATCATTTGTTAAAAAGGCTGTTGTTTCCCCACTTGACTAATTTCATCTCCTTGTCAAAAGTCAGGTAAATGGACTGATTTTTAGGTTCTCAATCCTATTCCATTGATCTATGTATCTGTTGTTATACCAGTACCATGCTATCTTGACCACCACAGCAATGTAGTAGGATTTGAAATCAGGGAGTGAGATGCCTTCTACCTTGTTTCTCTTTTAAAGGAGTGCTTTGCTTATGCAGGGTTTCTTTGCCTTCCTAATGAATTTGGAGATTGTCTTTTATATCTCATTGAAGAATGGAATTGGTATTTGTATTGGAATTGCATGGAAGGTGTAAATTGCCTTTGGTAGTATTGTAATTTTGAGTCTTGCTATCCAAGAGCAAGGTATATTCTTCCATTTCTCCAGGTCTCTTTTTGTTTCTTGTAGTTGTGTTTATAATTTTCTTCAAATAGATCCTTTGTGTTTTTAGTTAGATTTATTCCCAATTATTTAATCTTGTGATTAACTATTGTGATGAGTATTGTTTTTCTTAGCTCCAGTTCTGTATTCTCTTTGTCACTGTAGAGAAATCCAATTGATTTTTTGTATGTTGATTTTTGTATCCTGCTACTTTGCTGAATTGGTCAACTCTGTACAATTGTTTTCTTGCTGAGTTTTTAAGGTATTCTAAGTTTACTATCATATCATCTGCACATAGAGATAATTTAACCTCCTCTTTGCCAATTTGTATTCCTTTTATTTCCTTCTCTTATCTTATTGCTATCACTAAGACTTCTAATAAAATTTTCAATAGGAGAAGTGATAATGGGCATCTTTGCCTAGTTCCTGTTCTCAAAGTGTGCCTTTAATCCCTCTCCTTTGAGAACAATATTGGTTCTCAGGTTTGCATATATATTTTTTATTATTTTGAGGAACTTCCCCTCTATTTCTATTCTGTTGAGTGTTTAATCAGGAAAAGGTGCTGGATTTTATCAAAGGACTTTTCTGCATCAATTGATAGGATCATGTGGTTCTTATACTTTTCTTTGTTAACACTGATTGCTTTTCTTATGTTGAATTATCTTTGCATACCTGTTAAGAATACCACTTTGTCATGGTAAATGATTTTTTTTTTAATGTATCATTGTATTCTTTTGGCCAGGTTTTATTCAGATTTTTGCATCTATGTTCATGAGAGATATTGGCCTATAGTTTTCTATTTTGGTGGTGTCTTTACCTGGCTTTGGTATCAAGGATATGTTTGCTTCATAGAATGAGTCTGGGAGAATTTCATCTTTTTCTATTTTCTGAAATAGTTTATGTAGAACTGGTGACAGTTCTTCTCTGAATGTTTGATAAAATTCACTTGTAAAATCATCTGGTCCAGGGCTTTTTTTTTTGGCTGGATATTGTTTTATTACCTTTTCAATTTCTTCTTTTGAAATGATCTGTTCAGGTGTTCAATTTCGTGTGTCAGTTTAGGTAGATTGTGAATTTCTAAGTATTTGTCCATTTCCTCTTTGTTTTCATTTTTGTTTGTGTATAGTTTTTCATAATATTCCATTGTTAACCTTTTTATTTTAGTTGGTTCTGTTGTGATGTTGCCCACTTCATCTTTTATTTGGATTATTTGTGTCTTTTCCCTCTTTTTCTTTATTAATTTTGGTAGTGGTTTGTTGGTTTTATTCACCTTTCAAAGAACTAACTCCTTGTTTTGTTGATGGTGTCAATTTTTTTTCTGTTTTCTATTTTATTTATTTCTGCCCTGATTTTTATAATTTCAGGGTTTTTAAGCAAGTATCAGGTTTTCTTGCTGTTCTTTTTCAATTTCTTGGAGATGTTGGGTTAGAGAGTCAATGTTCATTTTTTTGTGCCTTTTGATGTATTTGCTTATTACTATAACTGACCTCTGATTATTGTTTTGGCTGTTTCCCAGAGGTTTTGGGTAAGTTGTGTTTTCATTGTCACTTCGGTATCATCAGGATGGATGGTGAAGAGATTGAGAGTGTTCACAGCTTCAGTTTGCTCGGCTCCACGGTCAACACTCTTGGCACCAGTAGCCAGGAAATAAAAAAAAAACAAACAACATCTTGCGATGGGAAAGTCTGCAGTTAGGGACCTCTCTAAAGTACTCAAGAGCAACGGTGTCTCTCTGGAGACTAAGGTGCGGCTGATACAGGCCATGGTCTTTGCAATCACTTGTTATGCATCAGAGAGTTGGACAATGACTAGAGAGGATAGAAGGAGAATTGACGTCTTTGAGCTGTGATGCTGGAGAAGAGTATTGAATGTACCATGGACTGCCAAGAAAATAAACACATTCATCCAATCCTTGCTAGTAGGCAAGGATTCTGGGGCTTCGCCTGACATACTTTGGACATGTAAGGAGAGATAGGTCTTTAGAGAGGGACATCATGCTGGGTAGAGTAGAGGGACAGCACAGGAGGGGAAGACCCTCTACGAGGTGGATTGATTCAGTGACTGGGGTAATCAGGATGGGTGTGTCAGAGGCAATGAGATTGGCACAGGATAGAGCACGGTTTAGGGCTGTTGTACATAGGGTCGCTATGAGTCGCAAATGACTCGATGGCACATAACAACAACAACAAAAACATTTCTTCTAGTACTGGTTCATTTTCCAGCAAGATATTGTTCAGCTTCCAAATGTATGGGTTTTGGGGGGGTTTTTTCTTCTCCGTTATCCTTTTGTTATTAATTTCTCATTTTGTAGCATTGTGGTATGAGAAGATGCTTTGTATTGTGTCTATGTTTTTAAATTTATTTGCTACTTGCCTTGTGACCTAAAATGTAATCTATTCTGGAGAAATTTCCTTACACATTGGAGAAGAAGGTATACTGTGCTTTTCGGGAGTGCATTAGCCTATAAATATACATTAGATCAAGTTGGTTTATTGTGTGGTTTAATTCTTCAACATCTTTGTTGAGTTTGCTTCTGTAAATTCTATCTTTTCTTGAGAGTGTTGTATTGAATCCTCCAACTATTATAGTGGTGTTGTCTATCTCCTTTTTCAATTTTATTATTGTTTCTTTCATATATATCTTAAAGCTCTATTGTTTGGTGTATAGATATTTATTATTGTTATGTCCTCTTATTCTCTTGACCCTTTAATCATTATATAGTGACCTTCCTTGTTTTTTGTAATGGTTTTTGCATTGAAATTTATTTAATCAGAGATTAATATTGCTACTCCTGCTTTTTTTCTGGTTGCCATTTGCTTGGCATATTTTCCCCCACCCTTTTATTTTTAGTCTTTATTTTCACTTTTCAGGTACGTCTCTTGTGGATAGCATATTGATGGACTTGGTTTTTTCATCCAATCTGCTATTCTTTTTCTCTTCAGTGGTGCCGTTACACTGTTTACATGATTATTGAGAAACAAGGATTTACTGCTATCATTTTATTAAGTTCTTTTCAATGTTGTTTCTGGTTATTTTCATCCATTCTGCTTTCTGTGGCACCTCTGTAAGAAGGACATTTCTCAGCGTTTCCTGCAATACTGGTCTTGTTTCTACAAACTCCCTTAGGTTCTGTTTATCTGGGAATATCTTGATCTCTCGTTCATATTTAATGCACAGTTTTGCTGCGTACAATATTCTTGATTGACTTTTGTGTTTTTTTGGTATTTGATATATGTCATTCCACTATCTCTTTGCTTGCACGGTTTTTGCTGAGAAATTGGCATTTAATCATATTTGCTCTCCCTTATAGGTTACTCTTTGTTTCTCCCTCGTTGCTTTGAGAATTATTTTCTTATCTTTGGTCCTGGCAAATTTGACTATGATACTCCTTGGTGTTTTTCTGTTTGTGTTGATTCTGTATGGTGTTCACTCAGCTTCTTGAATATATATTTTCTCATTCTTCATTATACCTGTTAAGTTTTCTTCTAGTAATTCTTCCACAACTTTTCCAGTGTCTTTACTTGCTTATTCCTGTTCTGGGATTATGATTATGCACATATTATTTTTCTTGATATTGTGCCACATTATTTTTAGGTTTTCTTCTTTTTCCTTCGTTTTTTATTCTAATTTTTGCTCTAGCCAATCAGTGGTAACCATTCTATCTTCTATTTCACTGGTTCTGTGCTCCATCTCTTTGACTCTGTTCATGTGTCTCTTCATCATGTTGACAGCATCTGAAACACTGGACCTCATATTTTGGATTGTGGTTTCTTATTTTTCCAGAGCCTCTAATGCTTCATTTGTTTTATCTGCATTGTTTTGGACTTTTTTTTTTTTACCCTCCTCCTGGTTTTTGCTTGCAGTGTCCTGTAATTATATGTCTTTCACCCTTTGAAGATACTCAATGATTTTCCTTTTGAATTCTGTGTCAGAAAGTTCCATCAGACTTTCTGGCTTCAGGAAATCCATTGACACTGTGTCACTTTTTGGGGGTAACTTCTTGCTTTGAGCTTGTGTAGGGTTTGAGGTAGCCTGTTTCTTATGTGACATTTCTGGGTAGAATTTTTTATGCCTGAGGCAATAGCTGGTTCTTGATTTGAAGTCACTGCTCCAGAACAGAGTTGGGCAGGCATGCACACAGATGCACATAGTGTGGCTGCACATGCAGATGCACGTGGAGGCGAGGTGGCATGCATGCAGACACATGTGGTATTTGGGAGGTGGCCTGTGTGGAGACATGAATGGAAAACCAGGAACCTTGGTTTTCCCCTTGAGAATTGGGTCTGCCACCCCAGCCTAGCTCCAACAGTCTCAATCCCTTGTGCTTTAGGTGAAGGGGTCCCCCATGGTCCAGCAATCAACAGTGATCCCTTCCTAAGTGCCTCACTCAAATTACCACTGTCCTGCTTTCTCCTGATGAGTGGGTCCTCCCAGTCGCAGCTCACTGCTCCCCATCACAGCTCACTGTTCCCTGCTTCTCCCACACTAATTGTTTTAATAATAATTTTCACTCAGATTCCAGCTGTCCTGCTTGCCATGTAAGTCACTCCTCGTGTGTCACTCTGTGTGTGTCGCTCTGTGAGCATTGCTCTGTGCATACAATGTTTGTATACTTTGCTTATCATACTGGATATTTCCCCTCTTCTTTACTCACCCCTCCCTCCACCTATCAAATTGTGCAACCCTATGATTAAACCCCCTGCCCATCTTCACCTCTCTGCTCCCCACTCCCCACCTTGGATCCTCATATGCATACTACAATAATGGTCTTATACAGTATTTCTCAATCTATTAATTTGTTGATGGGTGTTTGTGCTATTTTTCCTTTTCTTTCTATTGTGAATAAGAGTGCCATGAATATTTGTGTGTTTATCTCTGTTTGTGACTTATTCTGATTTCCTTGGACTATACCTTGCAGTGGAATAAATGGGCCATATGGTATTTCTATGTTCAGCTGTTTTACAATATGCCAATTTGCCTCCTATAACAGCCATACCATTTTACAATCCCATCAGTAGCACTCTCTCTCCATCTTCTTCAACATTTATTGTTTTCCATGCTTTCAAACTTTGCTACTGCTGCTTTGACAAAGAAACAAAACCCATTAAATGGGGAAATGAGTATCTACTTAACAAATGGTGCTGGTAAAACTGGATATCTACTTGCAGAAAACAGAAACAGGATCCACACCTTACACCACAGACAAGACCAATTCAAAGTGGACAAGTGAACTAGGGGTAAGATCCTCTTTTTCAATAATTTGTTTCTTCCACTTAGAGAGGTATGTCTCTTTCTCTCCACATATTCAAGTTCATTCTTTCTTTGTTTCTTTCAAGATCTAGCTCAAAAGAACCTCTGATCCTACATCACGTAATTTCCCTCTAGACCTGATTTCTGTGGCTGTTGGGCAACCCTCCATACATTGCTCAGTGATGATTTTCTGTCAATCCATGGTGTCCATCATGCCTTGTTTTGTACACCATTGTGGTTGGCTTTGTCGTCTCACCAATAGGGCTTCTTCCTTAGATCAGGGACTGCACTTTCCCTTTCTTCTTCTGTTTCTGAGTTACGCATGAGAAGTTTATTTAATCCTGATAAGTGATTGATGTTTTCAAATAGTGAAAGTCAATTCTGTTCAGTCCCTTCCCCACCTGTGCATTTTTTACTACATGATACTCCACTCTGTTCTAGTCAATAAGCACAAATGTCCAACAGCTTAAAGAATGAAATAGTTTTCAGTTTCTTTCTTAATTCCTTACTAGTTATGCCCATAGTACTCATAGTGACCTTGGAATCTAACATCTACCTATGCAGTCAGAGGAACATCTTAAACTAAGGTTTTACAGGCCCTACAGATAGTAAGGATGTTGGATGTTGCATTGATTAGTTAGTGGTCCAACATTTAGACAGAGTAAGAGCAAATGTATCTCCTTTATTCTAGCCTAACTGTTGCTCATCTGTTATAACAGCCTGCTACTCATCTATCTTCTTAGCTTAGAATAGTTTCACTCATCAATTCTTTTGTTCTCTCCATGCCTCACTCTGTCTCAGTCCACAGGAGTCACTGTCCTTTACTAGCATAGACCCTTCCATTCTCTTCCTATGAGGTCACTTCATCAAACTAAAGATCATTAAAGGAAAAGTTAGTGAGGCTATTCAGCATCCGGACCCCAGATATTGTAGCTGGAAAGGCCCTGTGCCTTTTATATTTCAACCTGAATAGGTGGATGACTCAGTAGTGGAAGGATTTGTTGCTGACTGACACTGAATAGAAGCTGCTCTCAAATTTTGACAAATCCCATCTTGAGCCAAGAAGAGAAACAGATATTGATCCTAAGTGTACCTAATTCATCTCTGCACTTGTAATCCCAAAAGAAAATGCCTTCTATGACCAGAGGGCAGTCAATATTTTTTCCATCTTGTAAAATAAATAGCAGTTACTTTGGTGTGTCTTATGCATCCAGGGCACCAGAAGTAAATAAAGAGTTTATTCCCCCCACCTCTTCTTTTTCTACAGCCAACTTGTAATAACTATGGAGACTCTTGTTTGGACTAATCAAACCCACCTCAAATAATTTGGATTGATGAGTGACTAATGGCAATTGCATCATCCTCGAGCCACATTACCAAGGAGTTATCATTCCCCAGGCTGAGGGAGAGGCTTATCTGTGGAGATATAGCTGGAGACATACAATAAATTGCAAGAAGATTCATTTCAGGGGACTCTTTCTGACTCCTTCAGTATTAGAGTTTTAGCCACACAAGGGACGTGTTCATACCAGCCAGGGCTCTACTTACAAACATGTTTTATTTATTGTCCTTCCTCTTTACCTAGGAGACTAAAGTTAGTTATAGGAGAACTTCCAGAGAGTCAGTAGGTCAGAATAGATAGAGAACTGGTCTATTGCTACAATCATTTTGTATATTCTCAACTCATATAGAAGGTCACAAGTTGTTGGAAATACTGAAAAACTGATTTATGTCTATATTGATCCAAGTCCCACATTATTTCCCAACCACCCCAGGTCAAGTCCAACAAACAAGCACAGACAAACTTTGAAATGATGCACATCAACTTTACAACCCACTTGCAGGCAAACTGTTTACTCCATTCCAGTTTTCTGTACACATAACTAATTGTTTCCATTCTCATACTGCATTCAGATAAACCAATACTTTAACTTCTTAAGGATTAAGAAAAATATAGGGAACCAGTGTTTAGTCAGTCAAGTCTTTGAAAGGGTATTAGTTTCAAATTAGAAATAATTTTATTTTGATAATATAAAAGAACCATCTGGCTCCTAAAAACCACACACCCACCTTAATTTTCTACACAGTCAGAATTTTCATTTAGATTGACCCAGAGAGGATATGTATGCATGTATGCATTTATTTATTTATTTTCTCCTAGTCTGTCAGATCAATTGAATACTAGACAGACACATTACACGGACACAAAAGCAAGATGCTTGGGAATTGTACCTAGAAAGTCTCCTGACCAGCCAACCCAGACTATTTCTTCTCTTTGCCATGAGTCAGAACTTCTCCTACCTAAACCAAAGTCTACTTCTGGAACACTCTCTCTACCATTTCTTTACCTTAAACTGGTATTGTAGTTAGTTTCTCTAAGCCCTTTGTATATAGGTCTACAGATAAAATCTCCCAATTTTGAGACGTTTCATTAGAAGGTGAAAAATGTTTGAGTTCCAAGGCTTATCCTGCCCATCAACCTAACTATGGTTGGAGGAAATTTTTAAACAAATATTAATAAAATTGTTAGTAAAATTAGAAAAAGCTCTATCTAATCAGTGAATTTATAAAAGCTAATGCCTACATTGTTGTCAGTTTGTATTGATTCATAACTGACCCTCCAGTGAGTTTTCAGAGGTAGTAAATAATGTGAGAAGAGATTTCCCATCTTTCTCCCTAGGAGCCCCTGGTGGATTTGAACCACATGCTTTTGAGTTAGCAGCACAATTCCTTACCACTAAGCCACCAGAGCTCCCTAATATCCACATTAGCTGAAATATAAAAGTTAAGATGCTCATTTATGTGAATGGGCAAGTGACACATTTAAAGGAAAGAATTTAATTTAAAGAGGAATTGAAAGTCCTAAAAACTATTCTTAGGCTTAGCCCAAAGTAACTCTGTGTCCTTGATTAAGTCATTAGATATTTCTGGATTTCAATGTCCTCATTGTCAAATGAGGGGGTTGAGATTAGGTAGCTTCTTAAACCCCCTGCTGCTTTAATATTCTATGTAAATATATCTCAAAGGCATGTAAATAAGCCTTTTGGAAAGATTGACATTGTTTTCTTTATAACTGTAATGCAGAAGTAGAGATATTTGGCTTATCTCAGCATGGTTAAAACTCAAGAAAGACCAAGTTTCTGTTGTGAATTTCCTTAGTGGATCAAAGCATTTATTACCAAGGTTCTTCTTCAACACTTTCATCTTCTAGAATCTCAGGGATTAAAGAAAATAGCATATACTGGCAAACTAATACTTTCCCAGCACAAATTATGTCATCATATTTTGTAACACAGCTAATGCATTGACTTATACGCTATGTGCACCTGTTTCTGATCATGAGATCTTAAGCAAAACACCAGACTCAAACCATCTCCTGTCAAGGTGAACTGAGTCATAGCTGACCCTCCAGCAGGTTTTCTGGAGGCTGTAAATTGAATGGGCAGAGGTTGCCCATCTCTCTACAGTAGAATTGCTTGTGGATTCTAATTGTCAAAGAGATCTCACCTTTAGATTAGCAAGTTCAATTCCCTAAATAATATACCATCAGAGGTCCCTAGGCAAAACAAAAACCCCTGACACCTTAGAGGTGGTCTCATCAAGCCCTTCTTTTATAGATGAGACTCTTAGTAGATGTTGAAGAGATTGAGATTGTCAGCAGCTTCAGCTTGCTTGGCTCCACAATTAACACTCTTGGTACCAGCAGCTAGGAAATCAAAAGACAAATTGCATTGGGAAAATCTGCTGTCAGGAAACTTTCCAAAGAATTGAAGAGCAATGATGTAAGTCTAGAGACTAAGATATGCCTGACCCAGGCCATGGTCTTCACAATTACTTACTATACATCAGAGAACTGGACAATGACTAAGGATGACAGAAGAAGAATTGGTGCCTTTGAGTTATGGTGCTGGAGAAAAGTATTGAATATACCATGAAATGATAAGAGAACAAATAGGTCAGTCTTAGAGAGGGTACAATCAGGCTGATCCTTGGGAAAAAAGATTTTGAAATTATTTTGGTCATACTTTGGGCATGTTTCATGAGGGACCAATCCTTGGAGAAGGACATTGTACTTGGAAAGGTGGAGGGACAGTGCAAGAGAGGAAGATCCTGGATGAGATGGAATGACTCAATGGCTGGGGTAATGGGTGGTAGGTGCGTCAGAGATGATGAAATTGCTTCAGCATAGAGCAGGGTTTAGAGCTGTTGTACATAAGGTCTCTATGAGTTGGAATCACTCAACAGATCATAGCAACAATTGTCCTATTGAAAAGTTTCCTAAAGCTACCCTAATATCTTAAACATTTTGAGATTAAGATAGCAACTTAACTGCTCCTAATGTAATTCTCCCACAATTTCATATGACCATGTAAACATATATATTGGGAGCTCTGGCTGCTTTGTGGTAAGGAGCTGCACTACAAGCCCGAAGGTACATGGTTTGGATCCACCAGCTGCTTTGTGGGAAAAGGATGGACATTCTCCTCCGGTGCTGTTAACTGCCTCTGAAAACCCACTGGAGGGTCAGTTATGGGTCTGTTCTGCCTCCATGGTACACCACAACCACCTCCACAAACACATATATTACCAATATATTATAAATATACTTTCATAAGTTCTATTTATAAACCTTTCACATGCAACCACCAATAAATAAAGCATTCTTAAGACCCATACAGAATTGTTAGTGTCTTTACAGACTCCTCAAATCTTTCCAGAGTCCTAGTATAAACAATCTTCCCCTGATTTGTGACTCACCTAAATGATGAACAGTAAACTAAAGCCTAAATCTAATACTCTGTTTATTTTTCAGAGTTGAATCTGGACTGTGAAGTTTTTATGTTTTCGGTATTCTTCTTCTTTCATATCAAAATGCCATTCACTCAACTCTTATTGTGCTTCTACTATCATACCCAATCTCTGTTTGAATACGTTCAATATGTGTAGATTATCATTGCCTGAAATTGCCAAATCCACCCTAAAAAAGTTGTTCATAGTTTTGACCTTGTACTCCTACCCATTTGTCCTAGTTTTTCCTCTGCTCCCTTGTGTAATGCCAGCCATTCTGTGACACCTTTTATATATTTGAAGACAACCACCACTGTTCCTGTGGTGTTCCTGTTATCAGGCTCAGCTTTCCTGTTCTATTCATTCTTCCATTCTTCATGCCATGTTTCCCCTTCTCCGGGTATTTCTCACTGTCCCCATGAAGATATTCTGCCCCAAATGGAACACACTTCCCTAGATGTTTTCTGATCAGTGTGAGAGCATAGGAAGCTGTTATCCACCACACGCAGGACACTACCTTTCCATCAGGTGCACAGACTCATCAGTTTTCACTTATTGCTTTGTTAAGGGGTGATGAATTTGCTCCGGCCTTTCCTTGGTTTCTCAGCAGAAGGCAGGCAGAGGAGCAGTGGACTTGTTTTCAAGAATCTCTTTCCTGCTATAACACTGAAGAGCTTGTCAATATCTTTTCTAGGTGCATTTTGTCAAACCGATATTCCAATAGACAGCCATTAGCACCTCACCTTATGCTTCAGAATCACATTTGGGGGAATTCATTTTGACTGATCGCAGTTCACAGTGATCATTTGGTTGTATGGATTCAAACCTAGGTTTCAAAACCCATTTCCTATCAGTGATGATGTGTGCAACCTCTTGCTAATACTGATTTGCAAAGAGCAGGGAAGAAATGAGCTCTTTGATTTTCTTGGAGCAGTGTTATAAGGAAAGAACAATCTTTTGCCATCGCCTCTCCCTCACCCCACTAAGATCCAGCCAATGAAGATAAAAGATATCGCACGCCCTAAGAAATCTGAGGCAAGCCAATTGTCACCCCACTGACATGTAGAGACAGCAAATTGCACAATTTATACACCAGGCCCCAGCAATATGGATCTTTTACTTTCTAGGTTTGTACCTGAAATGGGAAGTTTATTGTTTTATAAGGAGCTCTCCTGGCTTAGCAGGAAGGAATTGCACTGCCAATTCAAAGGTACACAGTTCAAATTCATCAACCGTTCAGCAGGAGCAAGATGGGCCCTTGCTTCTCGTGTGACTTACTGCCTCTAAGAATCTGGTAGAGTCAGTTCACACTTCACAGTATATGACGACGACAACGACAACAACAACAACAACAACAACAAATTATCCTAGCGATGTACAAGTAGTGCTAAGTCAGATAAAACCATCAAGGACAGAGTAACTTTGATTATCATAATAAGCTGTTAATGCATTTTCGTTAAGGCAACAAAGAGAAAATTTCCTAAGCAGAAGAGATTCAAGGATATAATCCTTTTCTGTGGAAGAGCAATCATATAGGGGAAAACGTAGTTGAATTGCCCTCCCCTAAAATGCACTGGACGACAAGAACAATAGGTTTTATAGGAAAATATGTGACAAGAAAGAAACATTGAAACATTGCATTATTTGGGACACCTGTAGTTAATTATTGTAGCTAAAGACATTAAAATCAGTTTCTTTACTCATATATCTTCATAGACTGTTTGGCAATATTAAATGACAAAGGCTTAATAATCCAAAGTACTGAGTTAGCAAATGTTTTCTAATTTTAATAACTTCTTGTTGTAATTACCAAGTCTTAGAGTGAAATGATTTAATTAGAAAGTAATCAAGAAGTGTCTACTGTTAATTGAAGGAATTATAAAAGATCTACATTTTTAATATATTTCTGAGGTAATAAAATTAGAGTTTACCATAATTATTTTTAAACCACCCTGATGAGGATGGTTTTGATGTGGGAACAAAGTATTCGATGCATCTAAGAGTGGCACTCATCATTGAAAACCTGATGGGATTATAAAATCTCATCTTCCTTTATTAGGGAATAATAATAGTAATAATAATAGCTAACATTTAGTGTAAACATACTATTTGCAAGGAAAAAGGAAAGTATTTCAGAGACAAATCTGTTTTATTAGTCTGTGTGTAACTTATGTATATAATGCTCTCGTTGTCATTGTGGAGTTGATTCCTAACTTATGGTGGCGTGATATGCAGCACTCTAAAACCATGCCCGGTCCTGTGTCATCTCCATAATTGATTGCAGAGTGCACCATTGGGATCTATAAAGTTCAATTGGCTGAAGAAATGGGCTTTTCTTCCCAGTCCATCTTAGACTGAAGATTTATGGAATCCTGTTCTTCTCTGACTTGTAGTTAATGGCTGCACTTAGGTGTATTTCTGTAAAGCAAATCTTGGTCTTATGATTGTAAGTCAAGAATTCTACACTGAACCATCAATCACACATGTGTAAATAGCACACACACATGAATAAGAAAAGTCAACTAACCCAATCCACTACTTTGGAGTTGATTTCAAGCCATATGGACCCGCCATCAGTATTTCGAGGATGTACTCTTCATAGGATGAGACTGCCATCTTTCTTTCACAGAATGGACAGTAGATTCAGACTACCAGCCTTTTCGGCTAGTAACTCCATATTTTGCTTACTATGTAAGCAGCTTCTCTTTAAATGATACTGAATAAACACTGTTCAGAATAGGACAGAGAAAGCACAGCTAATAGCATGACTCTGCTTCCTTTGTGTCCTGTTTGGCTCACTTTTTTTTTTTTAACCCAATAAAATTTTTTATTTTGTGTTAAGTTCTAATATCATATTTGATGAGAAGACATTTAATACATCTTTTTTTTGAAGTGTAGGACAAGACATCAATGATAGAGTCTTGGGGTGAGCAAATATATCCATATTTTTTCTAACTTCAAGAAAGGGAGCTCTTGTGGCCTAGTGGCAAGAAGCTGCACTGCAATCACTAAGGCACGTGGTTCGAGGCCACCAGCTGCTCTGTGGGAGGATGAGCAAACTCCTCTTGTGTGATTTCTGCCTCTGAAAACCTGCTGGAGGGTTAGCTATGAGTTGCTTCTGACTCGATGATACACAACAACAAAAATAACCTCAAGAGTATGATTATGATATGATATGATATGCAATGATATGCATTTCTAAACATTATCTAGTCCAGTTGAAATGGTGAAGAAATTTCAATAGATCTTGGGGTTCAAATTCTTAATTATACCTGCTCACTCAGAAATTACTTGAGGATAGAATTGCGTGTATTCATGTTTAGCCCTCAACGTAAAAGTATTGAGGTTATGTTGAGTGTAAAAAAAGTGTCTGTGATCTGAACCAGATCCTCAAAGATAAGAGATGAAATCAAGTAAAATAAAGAGAAGAAGCTCAGCAAGCTTGCCCAAGTGAAAATCAAGTGTGATTGTGTTGAATATGAAAAAAAAAAAATAAAACCGTTCAGCTTAATATTGTTGGTGTGAAGATGAGGAGGTGAGCTATGCTTGTAAGCAACTAACTATATAAATCAATCACTTTCATGAGTGTTGTAGAATTCATCTGTAAACTGAAACTACACATTGTTTCCCTCATTCCTACCACTATGGTTTGTCTATCTTGCCATTTACAATTGGTAGCCACAGAGAATTCCTGGGGACTTGTTAATGTGTTGCCCTTATTCCTCTTGGACCATCAATTTCTCCTGAATCTTCATTAATCCCAGGAACATTAGCTTAAGCTACAATCATTATTACTCTGAGAAATACTTTCAGGATACAAGAAGGAAGATTTTAAATTTCAGTTCCATTGAAATGTATTCTGCAGGAGTGACATTGTCAGTTAAAGAGATACAAGCTATTATCTTGAATTTAAAAAAAAATGCTTTTTGGACCTGTATCGCTTAAAGACAAAAGGCTAATTAAATGGTATTTTTTTTTCCCCCTGTCTTTATGGAAACAGAGAAATTGGTCCACTTTCTTGAAGACTGTTTCATTAATATTGTATATTTGTCCTTTATACAAATGACAGCTTATGAGGGAAAGAATTTGCAGGGAGGGAGGTTGAAGTTGACACTCAAATGAGTCAGTATTTCCAAGGCTCAAATTTAAAAATTTAAGTGACTTAACTAGAGAATAAATTGATTAAGTAAACAATATCTAGTCATTAAAAATTTCTGTCACTGTTGCTAAGTGCTGTTGAGTCAATATGATTCCAAGCAACCCTATGATCAATAAATCTGAACCCTGTCCTATACTGTCCCATCCTCTTGCTTCCTGACACATTAAAGTCCATTGCAGTAGTCATCATTTTTATAGGAATAAAAATCCATAAATTAATTTTTTATTTTTAGGTGTCTGTTTATGAATTCATAATAATCTACAAAGACTGTTGATTCAATTAAGTAAAAAAAATAAAATACGACACAAAGCTAAAATTCAAAATTCAGTTATGGTTGCACTAGGTAATAGAAAATACCTCATTTATGATCAACAACAACAATGTGATAAATATACTAGAGATGATTCATTCTAGATCTACTTCATATGCATGTGAAAGGTAGACAATTATAAAAAAGAAGACACA
The DNA here is from genome assembly GCF_000299155.1 of Elephantulus edwardii. Taxonomy (NCBI): domain Eukaryota; kingdom Metazoa; phylum Chordata; class Mammalia; order Macroscelidea; family Macroscelididae; genus Elephantulus; species Elephantulus edwardii. The sequence continues at coordinate 5,829,545 of NW_006399826.1, forward strand.
GGAAGAATTGATGAATTCAATTTGTGGTACTGGCAAAAATAATAAATATTCTAGAAAAGTGAACAAATTAGTCTTAGATGAAATCAAAGAATGTTCCTTTGAGACAATGTTGGCCAGCCTGGGTTACTTCTCTTGGACATATATTAGGAAGGAATAATTGTTCAAAAAGGACATCTTGGTTGGTAAAGTGGAGATGATTCAGTGCAAATGGATTAACACAGCAGTCACAACAATGTAGTCAAACATACCATATGATCTATATATGATCCCATAGATGGCACGGGACAGGCAACATTTCATTCTAGTACACATAAGCTCTCCAAGAGTTAGAGCTAACTTCAAGGAAGCGATCAAAATGAAATTCTGTTTTAATGAAAAATATATTAAAACAGATTAGCACAGTATGCTGTTCTACAAAAGTGTTTAAAACTAGGATAAATTCTAGGTATAACTTGAATTTTTTAAATACAAATGCTGGTAACTATGTCTTGGTGTTTTATGTGCAATCATCTCAAAACTGACATAAATAACTCTCCAGTGGATTTTAAATTATTATTTTTATTAATTTTAATGAAAGTTTACGGAGTCTTTGGATTTCCATGCATTGACTGTTGCACTTTTCTCCCTGACCAACCTCCCCCCTCCACAGTTTGTTCTTCTCTTTGAAAAGTAAAAGAAAAATTATTTCGTTGTTATACAATCCTCCCCCAAGTCCACTCCACTATGCAGCCTTCATTCTGGACTCCTGTCATGACAATAATACCTTATCATATATCCATTTAAAACAGTTCTCTCCCTTATCTGTTTCAATGCACTATACATAATTTATCTCATCTTTCTCAGTCTCTTCCCCTCTCCACAACCCTGATGTCAGTCATGTTTTACAACAGTGGCACCATGCAGTGGTTCTTTGAAAAGGTCAATAAAATTGAGAAACTACCAGAAACACTAGCAAAAGAAAAGAAGGAAAATACACAAATAATCCAAATAAGAGATGAAACGGGCAACATCACAACAGAACTAACTAAAATAAAAAGGCTAACATTAGATTATTATGAAACCTATACTCAAACAAATATGAAAACCTAGTGGAAATGGACAAATACTTAGAAATGCACAACCTACCTAAACTTACACAAACAGAAATTGGACACCTGAACAGACCCATTTCAAAAGAAGAAATTGAAAAGGTAATAAAACAACCAGCAAAAAAAAGTCTCGGACCAGATGGTTTTACAAGTGAATTTTATCAAACATTCAGAGAAGAACTGTCACCAATTCTACATAAACTATTTCAGAAAATAGGAAAGATGGAATTCTCCCTCTCAGATTCATTCTATGAAGCAGACATATCCTTGATACCAAAGCCAGGAAAGGACACCACCAAAATAAAAACTATAGGCCAGTATTTCTTATGAACATAGATGCAAAAATCCTGAGTAAAATACTGGCCAATAGAATCCAATGATACATCAAAGAAATAATTTACCATGGCCAAGTGGAATTCTTTAACAGGTATGCAAGGATGGTTCAACATAAGGAAAACAATCAGTGTAATTCATCACATTAACAAAGAAAGAACAAGAACCATATAATCCTATCAATTGACGCAGAAAAGGCCTTTGACAAAAATCTAACACCCTTTCCTGATTAAAACACTCAACGAAATAGGATTAGAAGGAAATTTCTTCAACATAGTAAAAAGTATATACCAAACCCGAGAGCCAACATTGTTCTCAATGGAGAGAGATTAAAGGCATTCTCCAGAGGATTTTCAGAAGCTGTAAATTGCAAGAGCAATTGTCCATCTTTCTCCCATGGAGGTGTTGGTGGATTTGAATTGTCTGCCTTTGGCAGCATAATTCTTTTTTTTTTTCTTCAAGGTTTGTTCCAATTATTTTTTTAAATATTTTTAATGAACATTCAGGAGGGAAATAATCTCCCTTTGGTAATGCCTTCTCATCATTTCCTACAAATACTGTGCTTCCAAGTCTTCCGGCCTTTTGCATTGCTCTCCTGGCATGTTCACCATCAGGATCTTCTTTGACTTTCAGTGGTCTTCCACTCAGACTATGCTTGTTCAGAACTTCAGCAACGTTTTTCATGCTCTCTTCCAGCTTGAATTCAACAACAGCGCATCCCCTTGACTTTCCTTCAGCGTCCATTAAGAGCTCCACGTATGTTACCTCACCAACTTTAACCAGGTCTTTAAGAGACTGCCATTTCACATCAAAAGGTATGTTTGTAATGAAGGCTCTGTATCTCTTAGATGAGTTTGAATATGGCTCAAAGAGATTGCCTCCTCTTTTCATGCCTTTCTCCTTCCTCTTCTCATTCTGAGTAGATCCTTCTCCTTCACCTTTAGGACTGGGAGCTCCGTTGCTGCTCGCCATGCCGGGCGCGCTGCTCTCTTCCTCCATCTTGGGCTCTGTCACCACCACCTTGGCCGCCGCTTCAACCCCTGGCAGCATAATTCTTTACCACTCGGCCACCAGAGCTCCCTAAATATGGCTTTGAAAAGATACTCTAACCCATTAGCTAAGGAGACATAGTGGTGAGATAGTTAATTGCTCAGCTGCTTACCAAAGGTCAATAATGTGAACCCACCTATATTAGCTCCAGCTCCACTAGAAAGAAGATGGGAGAATAATTTGATCCTGCAAATACAGTGTAGGAATCTCTTTGGAGCAGTCATACTCCATCACGTGTGGTCATTATAAGTCAAAATTATCTCAATGGCACATGGCAAAGATAATGATATATGAGGTCGTTATTATTTTATTTGAAACAAAAATATGTATATCACATCAGAGTTTTCTATTATAAGGTTTACCTTGAATACATGCTATTATTTCATTTGATAGGGGCCCAAGTTTTCACTATAAAGGAAAGGCTTTGTTTCTCTGCTTCATCCTCTCTTTCTTTAAGAAAAGTAGGAGAGAATCTTATAGACTATTACTTCTAATCAAGTTTTCTATCATTGATACATGTATGCCATTTAATACATAAAATGGACAAGCTTGCAATTTCTTTGGAATCATCTGTCTTCAAGAAGGGACTATGTTAGAAGATTGCTAGTGTCTAACAAGGAGCTCTGGTGGCTTAGTGGAAAGAAATGACATTGCCAACTCAAAGGCTCATGGTTCATATCTACCAGCTGCTCATGAGGGAAAGATAGGCAATCTCCTCTTCTATAACTTATTGCCTCTAAATCACTTGGAGCGTCAGCAATGAGTTGGTTCTGATTGAAAGTCCATAAATACAAGAGTGTATGACAAAATGTTAAGTACTAGTTTCTGACCAAAAATTTGGTGGTTTGAGTCCACTCAAAGGAGGAAAATCCTGACTATCTACTTCCAAAAAATAAGTCACTGGAAACCATAGAGAGAACAGTTCTATTCTGACACATATGAGTCATTTTAAGTAGGAATCAACTTAATGGCAATTAGAGCTGGGAACATCTTTTCTGGTCTAAGAGTACTTGATTCAAAAGGAAAATGTCCACTACTACTTTGACCTTTTTAGGAAACAAAACATTTCTTCTATTCATTAGATTTATATATCCATGACTTCTTGTCTTTGTGTAATGCCTTTAAGACTATCCAGTTACCTACACCATTGGTCTTAGATATTGAGTTTTCAGAAACTCTGTTCATAAAGAGTATACATTTGAGGTGAGAGAAAATAGATGAAATATTCTAAAATTACACAATATTAAAAAAAGCTTTCATTAACAAGTTTAGAGAAAACTTCAGTCTAGAATTAAGGTTTAACTTTAATATCATTCTCATATTCAATCATCTCTTTACAACTTTCTTCTTAGGTTTCTTGAGTTGGAAGTATCAGTTAATGATCTTAATGCATTTATTAAATAATTACTTGCTTTCCTGTGTTAGTCAGTAATAGGCATATCTGATGGCCATCAGACATATCTGACCACCATCAAAACAAACTCAGAGTGAAATGAACACATTTACTACTTAATGTTTCTATAATTCTAACTAAAGGATATAAAAATACTAAGCTAATCAATGTCATGATAGATGTTGTTGTTGTTAAGTACTGTTGTGTCATAGCGACTCTGTGAATGAAAGTCTTCAACACTTGCGTGACTTTCATCCTTTCTCCAGGTTCATAGGGTTTCCAGAGGCAAGCTATTTACAGAAGTGGATGCCACTCCTGCTTCCAAGCTTGTTTTAATTGGGGAGCTCCACTGAACACTGTCCACTATGGGTAGCTGTTACCACATTTGACACACTAGTGTCACAGAGTTCAGCTTCACAGCAACCACAAGTTACCTCTGTACGGCAAGTGTCATGGTAGATAAATGTCCATTTTTTCTTTATATTTGTGAGATATGGAAAATAGCTTGTTAATCTCTGTTCTACTTTTGAGATCCTGATGTCCATCTTTTTTTAAAAACAGTAAAAAAGAAATCATTTATTTGAATGCACCATGACAGAAAAATGAGGCATTCTGCTTTCACGAAACCTTATAGCCTAGGACCCTTCATGGGACAGTTCTGCTCTATCCTGTAGGCTCACTCAGAGTTAGGATCAACTCTCAATCCTGGTTTTTAGTTTAGCCATAACAAGAAATTTGTTAAATAGTCTCTAAGACAAATGGAGTAGTTGCTCTTCCTTGCTGTAGATGTTAGTATACATTCAACCTTCTTTTTTTTCCTCTG
>NW_006399826.1:5835091-5836514 GCF_000299155.1 Elephantulus edwardii
CCCCCCCCCAGCTCTCCCAATCCACTTCATCATGCAGCTCTTATTCTGGACTTGTCATGCAAATAATACCTAATCATATATTCCTTTTGAGGTCTATCTTGACAGTAAGAAATCATAAGGATAGAAATCTAATGGGCAGGGGGACAGTTTTGTGTTCTAAAAGTTCAAAGTAATAGTGGTCATTTTCCTCTTTAATCAAACCCAGGACAGAGTTTACCATATAAAGACACTAAGCTTGGTGATATAGTCAAGATAACAAAGGTTTTTTGTGATAGTAAACCATTCTTTATCTAAAAAAAGTATAAACTTTTTTCTTATCCCAACTTGTACAAAGGCGTATTGGATTTTTCTCAATCACAATGTCACTTCTTCTCTGTCACTATATTGTTGTTGTTGCTATTGTGTACTGGTGGAGGTGGAAGCGACCCATAGATGAACTTCCGGTGGGTTTTCAGAGGCAGTTTAGGGCACAGGAGGAGATTGTCCATCCTTCTGTGAAGCAGCTGGTAGTCTCAAGCTGTGTGCCTTTGGGATTGCAGCACAGCTCCTTGCTCTAGGCCACCAGAGCACTGCATTCATTCAATTACTCGCCATTTATTTTCTGGACTGTTGTGCTTTCCTTGTACTTTTGAAAATAATGTTCAATAATATCCTCCAATATTTTCTCTTCCTGACATTCTTCTGAGGATTAGGTAATTCACCACTGACCTGTTATGGCACATTCTTCCATAACAGCCATAGACACCCCACATTTGTATCAGCCTATTCAGCCATGTGGTAAAAGTCAAAACCAATGACTAGAAAAGCCATACTGAATAACCCACTAAAGCGCATAGCTAAATAATACTTGATAATTTCCTAATAAAGTCTTTTGCTTAATATTTGGTGATTTCCCTAGTCCTTGAGTTATTTAGCAATAATTTAAATAATCTAAATGTGTTATTCAGCTACCAAGCCAAAGGTGGCATAGCACTGGTCTGTGCGTTGCTGTACAGAGGTAACTCGTGGTTGCTGTGATGCTGAAGACTGTGACAGTGATGTGCCAATCGTGGTAATGGGCACCCATGGTGGACAGTGTTGGCTGGAGTTTTGCGACTAAATCAAGCCTGGAAGCAGGAACAGCATCCACTTCTGAAATGGCTTGCCTCCGGAAATTCTATGGACGAACAGTGCTCAGGCTGTTCATTCATAGGGTCGCTATGAGTCATCTACGACTCAATGGCATCAAACAACAACAACAACAAATGTGTTATTATCTTCTTTTCTATTAATTTCTAGGTTCTTGCTGCTCTAGTTTAATGGCATTAATTTAGTGCCATTAGAGTCAATGACTGATTTTTATGACATGTTGTTGTTGTTATGTGCCATCGAGTCGTTTCCGACTCATAGCGACCCTATGCACAACAGCCCTAAACCCTGTTCT
>NW_006399826.1:5837569-5851647 GCF_000299155.1 Elephantulus edwardii
GACCCCTTCTAAACCCAGCCTGGACTTCCGGCAGTTCTCTGCTGATGTGCTGTTCTAATAGTTTTTGGATGATCTTCAGCAGAATCTTGCTTGCATGTGAAATAAATGACACTGTTTTATGACATAGAATGTTTAATATTGGTTAATCCTTGCTTTGCTACTTTCTTTGTATACAGTTCCCAGATTACAAACAGAGCTGTTCCTAAGCTTATCTTTGTGTCAAATTTGTAGGGAAGTCAGAAAATTGCATACAGTTCTTACATAACCTTAATGATGTTCAAGAAAAGGTTGGAAGTCTTTTCAGTGATTTAATAATTGTACATGCAGCAAGTGAAGATGATGGTGGTGATGACTTAATTCTGAGTAAGGGCTAGTTCAATCATTTCAAAGTGAGGATCAGTTTACATAAAACACCAAAGTAAAGTGGAGTTGCCTTAAGTTGGACATTTCTAAGGTGGGAATTTACTGTGCAAAACTCCAAAAATGTTTCATATGCATATACAAGCAATTTATAATCTCAGGTTTTTTGGAGAAGAGTTCTAAAAAATGCTTAATTGATCAATATTTTTATTTCATTGTTCCAAAGTTGACAATTGGTAAAGATTCATTGTCGGTTCCTGTCAGATGTCTCACAATTTCTACTGTAATTATGTATTAGTTGTTTACTTTGAAAAGTCTATCACTTTTAGACATATATATTGAACAAGTTTTCCTTCTATCTTCATACCTTTGAAATTTTGTTGTAATATTTAAAAATAGAATTTAAAATTATTTATAAACCACAGTTATTAAAGTCTTACGGTAGTCATTGAGTCAACTGACTGCATTTACGTTCATTTCTATCCTTAGCATTCTGACTTGCTCTAAGAGCATACTCTCACCAAAGTGGATTCCTTAATGTTTTTTATGATGAGTGTCTAAGGGTAATAAACTCACTTAGTAGTTATATAATAGGAATTACTATTTCAAGAAAACTTTTGGTTGACTTTGCCTGTAAATATTCTGTTAACTTTTTCTCCAATAATCTTGTGAACTTTCTCTGGTCAACCTTATCTTCCTATAATTTACTGAGTCTGTTCTTAAAATATCATTTTCCCATTTGTCTTCTTTGTAAATGCCCCAGGATTCAGTCTTCAAATTTTTCTCCATGTTTTCTTCAGTTCTTTTCTCCAGGTCTATTCATATCTGAAACATAGCTGTAATCAATATCTGGATGGTAAATAATATCCCCTTGTTCTGAATTTTTTCTTTGAACTCCAAATTCCCAAATTCAACATTATATATTAATTTTAAAATCTTACTATATATTTAATGCACAGAAAAAATTTTTATCATTTTGATTTTGGTGTAGACAAGTCATGTTCATCTTAAAACATGTCAGCCTGTTTTACGAATTCCTTTGGCCAAAAATGTTAATCTTCCTTGTTGCCCCTCCCTTCTTCTCCTTCCCTATCTCCTCCTCTTAGTCCTCATTCCACTTGAGTTTTACACTTGTGATTTAATCCTCCAGACACTTTAGACACTAACTTCTAAATTCTTTTAAGATGTAATAAATGCTATGTCTGAAGAAAAGCTCCATTTATAATGTCTATAATTGACATCTTATTACCACTCTATCCTTCATTTTTCCTTTTCTCTTTTACTATGATTATATACATATATATGATATTGTTGTACTTCATTTATATTTGTTGTTGTTGTTGTTATGTGCCATCAAGTCACCTGTGACTCATAGAGACCCTATGGACAACAGCCCTGAATCCTGTTCTGTCCTTTGCAGATATCTCCATATTTGACACACCTACCCCGATTATCCCATTCACTGAATCAATCCACCTCATAGAGTGCCTTCATTTCCTGCACTGTCTCTCCACCCTCCCAAGCATGATGTGCCTCTCCAAGGACTAGTCCCTCCTTGCAACATGCCCAAAGTATGTCAGACAAAGCCTCAGAATCCTTGCCTCCAAGAAGCAGCCTGGTTTAACCCTCTCTAGGATGAATCTGTTAGTTCTCTAGCACATTTATACTTATTATTATATTGATTATGTTTGTTATATTAATTAAAGAGCAAGAATTTCAGTTTAAATTATTACATATACTTGACCTAAGTCATAATATTTCATACATGTATGTGAAAAGTTGAACGAGGAACAAAAAGACCAGAAAAGAATTGATGCCTTTGAATTGTGGAGTTGGTAAAGAGTACTGAATATACCATGAACTACCAAGAGACCAAATAAATCAGTCTTGAGGAAGGGGCAGCTGTAGTACTCTTTAGAAAGGAGAATGGGAAAACTTTGTCTTACATACATTGGGCCTATTGTCAGGAAGTAGGAAAAAGAAATCATGCTTGGGAAAGTAGAGGGTCAGTGAAAGAAATGAAGGTGCTCAACCAGATGAATTGACACAGTGACTGCAAAACTTGGCTTGAGCATCGTAGCAGTTTGTGAGGATGACACCAGATAAAGCAAGACTTCAAGTGTCCTTGTGTGGGGGCCATACTCATCTTCTCTGTATCATTCCAATTTTACTATATGTACTGCCGAAGTGAGCACTAAAGCAAGATATTAACATGTTGCTCAAATGATTGTTGGGAATCACAGTTGGGTTGATGATACCTAATAACATTATTTTATTATGTTTAGTTTACTTATTTTCCTTACTAGAAAGTATATTATGGTAGAAGACTGTTTGCTTATTCAGTTCCTTTCTCTTTCTCAAAGCCTGAAATAGGGGTTGGCCCATAGTAAATTCCGTGTTTATCTTTCAGTATGACTTTTCCTAGTCATAATTTGATTTTGCCGTGTAGATTGATGGGAATATGTGAATGGACAAGGGGATTGGCTATCTACGTGTCCACAAGAAGATTGGCTAGTCTCGCCATGAAATTGGGCAATCCAGCAGCAAGAAAATGAGACCTCTCCACCACTGGGGAAGAAACCTCACCACAAAGAAAAAAACAAATAAAAGGACATAAAGGACCAACAGCCATAGCATCTACGGCAGAGAAATAGACCTGACATGGAAAAGAGAACCAGAAACTTGAAGGGAGATGGGACCTTGGGACTGCTACATCATTGGAACTGGAACTAAGTGCCTTTGTCCATGTGTATGGGACAACTGGGGACTTGAGAATTTTGTTAACACTGGCCTAAAGCTGTGAGACTCGAGGCTCGGGTGCTTACAAGCACATTCCAGGAGCTGTCCTGACTGTATTCTGCTTCTATCCTGGATTATAACTTTTTTATTTTCCTAGCATGGTTCTGTCACCGAGTCCATTGGGAAGGGCGTAGGCCAGGGATGTGTCCTGTCTCCATACCTTTTCAACCTGTATACAGAACAGATTATCTGGGAGGCTGGGCTCTATGAGGAGGTATGTGAGGTCAAGATTGGTGGAAAATATGTCAACAATCTGCGCTATGCAGATGACACAACCCTGCTTGCTAAAACTGAAGCCTCCAACATGGATTGAGGTTCAGTGTTAAGAAGACAAAGATTCTCACCACTGGGCCAATTGGCAGCATCAGGATGGATGGTGGAGAGATTGAGATTGTTCACAGCTTTAGTTTGCTTGGTCCCACAGTCAACACTCTCGGCACCAGGAGCCAGGAAATTAAAAGACTTATTGCAATGGGAAAGTCTGCTGTTAGGGACCTCTCCAAAGTACTGAAGAACAATGGTGTCTCTCTGGAGACTAAGGTGCGCCTGATACAGGCCATGGTATTTGCAATCACTTGTTATACATCAGGGAGTTGGACAATGACTAAGGAGGATAGAAGGAGAAGTGATGCCTTTGAGCTGTGGTGTTGGAGAAGAGTATTGAGGGTACCATGGACAGCTAGGAGAACAAACAGATTCATCCTGGAAAGAGGCAAACCAGGCGGCTCCTTGGAGGCAAGGATTCTGAGGCTCTGTCTAACAAACTTTGGACATGTTGTAAGGAGGGACCGGTCCCTGGAGAGGGACATCATACTTGGGAGGGTGGAGGGACAGCGTAGGAGGGGAAGGTCCTCTATGAGGTGGATTGATTTAGTGACTGGGGTAATTGGGATGGGTGTATAGGAGACAGTGCTTTTGGCACAGGACAGAGCAGAGTTTAGGGCTGTTGTTCATAGGGTCACTATGAGTCGCAAGCGACTCGACGGCACATAACAACAACAAAAACGGCATGGATCTGTGTGGTCTATGAGCTATCACATATGACTTAGGACCCAACAACACAATATTCATGATATTCATGTTAATATGAGTAGAAAGAAGTACGGGAGCATGAGAGACACACCTGAACTCATGAGAATTTGTTTTGTGTTATTGAGGCTCTTGATAGGGACAGTTCCCCTTTGTGAAGTTGGTAAAGGTCAGATATGGTTGTCCCCATATGGCCCTTGCTCTTCTGACAATTGATGTCAGAAGAGGGATTATTTATTGCTGAATAAATTTTATGTTTGTTTCAGAAATCTTCATAATTCTGTCACTCTAGGTTTATAGTCATTTTTATCTTAGCACCTTGGCTTTATTATTACCCTTTTTTAAGTTTATAGATGTTAAGAAGAAGTTTGTTTATCATACTAGTCATCATTATATGCATATACACACACAAAGAGAAAAAGTGGAGGAATGAGACATTTCATATCATTATTATTATTACTACCAATACCTTTCCTAAATTTCAGACAAGTTTTGTTTATCGTTTTCTTAAATATTACTTCTCCATCTTTTCCTCCATTATTTCACAGACATCTATCATTTTATTCTCCAAGCTGACCAATTACTTTGTACATTAAATAAACATTCTTATGCTTAAGAGGCATAATTCAAAATGAGACGGGACAGTTGCAAGCATCCATTAATAATTTGAGTGTGTATGAAGAATGAATCTCGGAAAATTAGGAGTTGTTAAAATGAAAATGGTATGAATAAAGATCCAGGTCTTATTGAGCTGAAATGACCTGGTATTGAACAGTTTGAGTTGAATAGTCATATGGTCTACTATTTAAGGAATAACAGACTGAAAAGGAATAGTCATATCCACATTCAAAAAGATTCTGTGAAACTCTATTCTGAAATATAATGTGTTTGGTGATAGCATACTCTCTATACACAAATATTGAAGATCAGATAATGTGACTATTAGTCACATTTATATACCAACCACTAAGGCCAAAGATGAAGAAACTGAAGATTATTTTATCAACTTTCACAGTCTGATATTGAATAAACATAGAATCAAAATAGAGTGACAATCGCGTATGATTAGAATGGAAGAGTTAGATACAAAGTTAGGCACTTGGAAAATATGGCCTTGATGAATAAAAGGATTCTAGAGATTGCAGGATTTGTGAGATCAGTAACTTCTTCATTGGAAATACCTTTATTTCAACACCTTGAACAGTAATTAAGCAATTTTATCTCACTAAATGAATTATTATATAGCATTCGAATGAACGAAGTCTGTGGAAAGATACTATGAAGGAAATGAAAATGACCAGGTAGAACAAAGCCTTTGCCAACAGTGCAATGGACTGTTTATTGTTCATATACAAGTTCAAGTTGAACCTGCAGAAAATCAAAACAAGCCCATGAGAGTCAAAGTATGATTCCAAGTTTCTCCCACCTAAGTTTAGAGACTGTATCAAGAATAGATTTGATATACTGAACACTAATGCACCAAAACTAGTTCAGCTGTGAGATGACAGAAGAAATTACTCAGGAAGAACACAAAAGGTCATTGAAGAGACAGAAAAGGAAGAAAATTCTAAAATGGATGTCAAGTGAGATGAAACTTGTTGTTCAACGTAGAGTGTTGCTATTCTGAGCCTTTGAGTTGGAACAGACTCATATCTGATGCTCCAGGGAGTTTTCAGAGGCAATAAATCACATGGGAGTTGATTGTCATCTTTGAGCTGGTGATTTTGAACACTGCTTTTGGGATGGCAAAGGAACTCCTTAACACTAGGCCATCAGCGCTCCCTTCATTGTAAAGAGTAGTAAACACAAATGCAAGAAATTATAAAGAGAGGGGATCAGAAATTTTCAGTGGGTGACTCAAGAAGACAGATAAAGTATGTAATAACGTGCAAAAATTTAGTATTAGAAAACCAGAAGAGAAGAACATGTTTAGCATTTCTCAAACTAAAAGAACAAAACCAATATAAAACAAAGCAACCTCAAAAGCAACAGTAGAGCTCAGTGGGCAGATAACAGGAGGGGCATGAAGCAATGCAAAAGATCCAATGGTGGCTTGAAGGAATTCTGTAATAATAAGCACAGACCAATGACAATGAATTATGTAAAGTACAATGTATCCGAAAGACTTATGAAACACAGAGTGTAAATGAAAGATTGTGTAAAACCAATACATATGAATGAAACACTATGCAAATGAATTATTGTACAAAAACAAATTAAAAGGGGGGAGAGAGAGAGGGGTGCAAAGGGAACAAGTTGACATGATCACTGGGATAGTGGAGGTTGGTGGAGGAGAAATAGAGTGGGAGGAGGTTCAGAGGGATCTTGTGGGGCAGTGTGATAACAGGATAGACATGGATGTTGTTTTTGTTGCCAGAGAGTCTATTACAACTTGTGACTACCATTTCCACATTAGCTCTGAACTTTGTATGTCCTATCCTGAGCCAGTCTCACTGTCTATGAGACCTCTAACCCCATTATCCCAGGTACTGTGTCAGTTCATCTCCTACAGAGTGTTTCTCTCCTGCACTGAGATGTTACTAAAATCTAAGTAACATTGAAGGGGTCCTCTGATAGCTTAGTGATAAGGAGTTGCGCTGCCAACCCAAAGGCTCACGGTTAGAATTCACTAGCTGCTCATTGGGAAGGAGATGTGCTGTCTCCTCCCATGTGATTTACTGAAGGTCCCACTAGGAGTTGATTCCAACTCGACAGTACATAACTGCAACATCTATGCTTACAAATTTGGATGACAACTACTTGAGTGATTGTCTAGAAGAAAACTCTATTTGCATCCACTTTAGAGAAAGGAAATCCTGGGGACTATACATATTATTGAACAATGTCAATATTATCACATTCAAGTGAAATCTTGTGTCATTAATGAGAAATTATTGTAGCACTACTCCAGTAGGGAGATACTAGAATTTTGAGCCAAATTTAAATGAGAGTATGGAACAAGGAATAGCACTGCTGATGTCAGTTGAATCTTAACTAAAAATAGCAGATATCAGAAAGATACTCTGCATTTTATTGACTATATAAAACATTTAATTATGTGTATCATAGCAAGTTTTGGATAAGTTGCCATGCATAGCAATTCAAGATCACATAATTGTGCTCTTGCATAACTTGCAGAAATACCAGGAACAGTCATTCATACATAACAAAGAAAGATTATATTGTTTAGAATCGATATTGTATCTTTTTTTCTACCACATTTGTTAAAATATGTATGCCAAACCCAAAATCTGAGAAGCTATACTATAAGAAGAAGTTAGAATCAAAATTCTGGGATGATTCATTAACAATTTGTGATATGCAGATGACAATTTTGCTTGTGGAAAGTGAAGAGAACTTGAAACACTGATTAAAATTTACAACCTAGAGATTTCTGTATGGACTATGCCTCAACAAAGAAAAAAAAGGCCTCACAAATGTACCAATAAGCAACATCACAAATGAAGCAAAAGATGAAACTCTCACAGAAGCATCAGTTCAGAAATTACCAATGTATTGCGTTGGGAACTCTACTGCAAAAATTTCCCTTTACCTGCTAAAAAGCACAAATGTCACATCAAGGACTAAGGAGTGCCTGCTTCAATCCATGATATTTTCAATGACTTTGCATGTTCTGAAGGCTAAACAGTAGATTTCAAAGATGAAAGAAAAATCAACACCTTTGAATTATAATATTGATGAAGTACATTGAATACACTATGAATTTCCAGAAGAAAACCCAAATCTCTCTTGGAAGAAGTATATCCAGAATGCTCTTTAAAAGGAGCAAGGATATTGAGACTTAACTCACATACTTTGAGCATGCGATCAGGAGGAGTGGCCTGTTCCTAGAGAAGACATCACCCTTGGAAAAGTATAGGGTCAGTGAAAAAAGAAGACCCTCAGTGAGATAGGTTTACACAATAACTGAGATATTGGATTCTAACAAGTGTGGTTGTAGTGCTGGAAATAAGTATTGAACATACATACAATGGATTACCAAGAAAAGTAACAGGTCTGTCCTAGAGAGGATGAAACCAGGTTGTGCTGTGGAGGCAAGGGTTTTGAACCTTGGTGAAGGACATCATTCTTGGAAGGGTGAAATATCAGTGTCAGAGAGGAAGACTCTGGATAAGATGGACTGATTTAGTGACTATGACAATGGGTTCAGGTGTGTCAGAAATAATGAGATTGGCTCATGATAGGGCAAGAATTAGAGCCATTATTCGTAGGGTCATTATGAGTTGTAGTTAGCTTGACAGCACATAACAATAACAACGAGTAAACAGTTGTAAAGATGGCCAGACCAGTCTTTCTTTCTACTGTTTAAGCCAGAACCAACCTGTTGGCACATAAAAAAAGTTGTTTTTTTTTAAGTGGGTATCTTAAGCATTTATATGAAAATTTTTCTGTGCCAGTTCTGTAAATCAGTCTTCATCAGGCATGACAACACCATTTTATAATTTTCATTAAGAACTTTGCAAGTGTCTGAGTTGCTGATTAAACTTCTTAAATTAGAAGAGAACTTCCAAGGTCCTTTAAATGTGATAGCCAGTCTTACCAAGGCTAAGGGTTTCCCCCTACTTTGAATACTAAACCCTGTATTGCTGGTAAATGAATAAATATTTGACTTATGACTGAGTTTTGAGAATGTAAAACTCGAGGCAGTTATAACAAGAAAGTGAAAAGTTAAATGGTGGTCTCTGTAGGTATGAAAAAAATCAGAGAAAGGTTGCAAAATAAGAGTAGAAAGGACATAAAAGCGTATTTTGATTTGTGAGTGGTCTTCTCTCTCGGAGAGCCTGTTTGTATTACTGAGGTTTCTACACGTTCAGCTCTGAAGTGGTCTCTCATGGTAAAGTGAATGTAATTTGTTGTCCACTTCAGAATCTGAAATCACATTGATGTCAGGGAGTCCTTTGTGTTCTCCACATTATTGGTCCTTACTACGTTCTTACAAAAAAGAAAGATGAGTTAGGGAAGAATGAAAGATTAAAAGAAAAAGATTAAGCAGGTATTATTCTATTTCTTGATGTGTTATACTGCAAGTATAAACCCTAATTATTATTTTTGGCAATTCCCAGTCTCATTTTGCATGTTTTCAAAAAGAAAATGTTTGCCTCTAGCATGGGTGGGAAGAAGGCATTAAGTTCAACTTCATATTTAAAGCAAAAATCTTGCCATGTGTTTAACGTTATGCAATCAATTTTCAAGACTGTTGTTAGGTGAAGTCGAATCGAGTATGACTCATAGCAACCCTATGAATGAAAGATCTGAACCTAGTCCTGTTTTGCACCAACCTCATACTTCCTGACACACAATAGCCCATTGCAGCAGTCACCTTGTCAATCCACCTGGTTGAGGGTCTTTCTCTTCTTTGGCAACCTTCCACCCTTCCCAATATCATGTCCTTCTCCTTAGAAGTATGTCCAAAGCATGTGAAGTGAAGCCTCATCATTCTTGCCTCCAAAGAGCACTCTGGATGCACCCTCTCCAAGACATATCTATTCATTGTCTTGTTCATTCAAAGAAGGTTCAATGCTCTTCTCCAACACCACAACTCAAAGACATCAATTCTTTCTCTGTCATCTTTATTCATTGTCCAATTCTCAAATGCATAGTAAATGGAAAGATCATGGCCTGAATCAGATGCACCTTGGTCCGCAAACTGACATCACTACTTTTCAAAAATTTGGAAAGGTCCCTAACTGTAGATTTCCCCATTGCAATACATCTCATTTCCTGACTGCTTGTACCAAGGATGTTAATTTTGGATCCAAGCAAGATGAAGCTGTTGACAGTTTGCATCTCCTCTCCATCCATCATGACATCGTCTATCAGACGAGTGGTAAGAATCTTTGTTTTCTTTTGAGGTGCAATCCATACTGAAGGCTGCATTCCTTGATCATCTGCAACAAGTGCTTCAAACTCTCCTCACTTTCAGCAAGTAAAGTTGTGTCATCTGCATAATACAGGTTATTGATGAGTGTCCCTCCAATCTTGATGCCACATTCCTTTTCATAGAGTCCAGCTTCCCAGATAATTTGCTCAGCATATAGATTGAACAGGTATGGAGATATCCTAGATAGATAGTCTGAATTTTTAAGACTACAAAGCAAAAAATATATTGCTATTCAATTATCACTGTAACTTCTTTTTTAAAAAAAATATGCTGTTTTATTTACAAAATTCTAATACAATGTTTTTCACACTGAATCTTTCTCATTTCCTTTACTTCCCCTCATCGTATTTTATAACCCAATGATTAACCCCACCTGATGTGTAGCGATCTCACAGGATGTGGCAAATCGACCCCATAGGGTTTCTTAGAAGTTGATTGCCACCTTCTCCCGACCCCTCCCTAACAGAGTGCTGGTTGATTTGAACTGCTAACCTTTAGGTTAGGTTAGCAGTGAAGCGCTTTAATCACCATGCATCCAGTAATGTCTCTGAAAACTATATTTCCATCCATTCCAGACAAGACTGTGAGATCAGGGTCATAGTCATCTTTGTATCCACAGCCTCCAGCAAAGCACTTGAGCAGCACTTTGTATATTGTGTAAATAAATTATGTTTAAAGAGCATGTCAGAAGCAGACTGAAGTATGAGGAAGATAGAGTTGGAATCTATTTTCCTGAAGACTGCATTTAGAACGATGCCATTCTTATTTGTGTAAGTTATGACCATTTGACAACAGTCCATGAAAAAGAGAATATGATAACCCTCTTGTCAATACCAAGGATGTGTCAATAGTGAAAAAAAAAAAAGAGTCTTCTGTGCAACCTGTCTTGGGAACAACAAAGCAGACAATACCTATTATCCATGTGTCATTTCCTGGTTGAGGACATAAAAACAGATCAAGGCAAAACCCAGTGCGTCTTTAAATTAGTGGCACAGATCGATGCCCATATTTCTCTGTGTCATGTTTCATTATGTTGAACTATTTATGTCATCGTAACCCAAGGCATCTTAATGCAACCTGACATCCAGGTTATGTAGCATTAAAAAAAATAAGCAGCCATTGCATTTTGTTAATGGGCTGGAAAGCATTTCACTTCTTCTGTTTTTCTGCTTGGTAAAGGGTCATCTCATGTTTGCGGGGTATAGTTCTGTTAAGTTGAAAGGTTAGAGAACTAACATTTAAGTGTGTCAACAACACTCCTTTAGCTTCCTATTTTGAATAAATGCTTCAAGATAAGGTTTTGGCTGATAAAATTGTTATTCATAATAGAATTTAAAGATAACCACTTACATTGGGGTTACTCTCCCCAGTGTTGCAAAATAAACAATACTAATCCTTTAAGATTCTAATTCAGTGTCATTCTCTTAAAAATTTTTTTATTTTTTAAAATAGTATATTTCTTTTTTAATTAATTTTAATGAACGTTTACAGAGACTGAGGGTTTCATTTATACATTGTTATACTTTTCTCCCTGCCCCCACCCCAATTCACTCTTCTCCTTGAAAACTGAAAGAAAACCTCTTTCATTGTTATGCAATCCCTTCCCCCAAGTCCACTCCATTGCGCAGCCTTCCTTCTGGACTCCTGTCATGACAATAATAACCAATCATATATCCCTTTTAAATAGTTTATCTTTTGTTATTTATTTTTTTCTTATTTCTTTCCTAAATTGTCATGGTAAGCCATCTCTATTGGTACGGCACAATTTTACATCTCAGGAATCTAGGCGTTCTGGTGGTCTAGTGTTAAGAAGCCATGCTACCAACCTGGAGGCACATAATTTGAATCCACCCACTAGCTGCTCTGCAAGACAATGGTGTACAGTTTCCTCATATGCCATTCACTGCCTCTGAAAACCCACTGGAGGGTCAGCTATTGGTGAATTCTGACTAGATTGTAGACAACAATAGCCAACAATATTGCTAGAAACTCTGGTAGAGTATACGGTATGGTTAAGAATTAGTAATATGAATTTGCAATAGAAATGTGGACAAAAGGCATCCAACTTTGTACACTGTAATAAAATGGTATAAGACTAAAAGTAAAGAAAAATCTTAAGAGTAGATACAGATAAATAGTACCTTAAATAAGGTATAATAAAAGTATGAAATATGGTTGATTCTTCCCCAGAAACACCAAGACTAGAAGACAACAAATGAAATTCTCATTTCTAAAGGGCTCAGTGAATGAAATATGCATATAAAAATGAGTATGGAATAAAAACACACAAAGTGATAGCTGAGAGAATGTAGAAAGACAATTCTCAAACTATAAGAAACGCTAAAGAAAATATGACCCAGATACAGAAATCTGAAAAATTTTCTTTATGTTGAAGTGTAGTACACAGTGAAAACTCCAGTCTTTGATTGCTACAAGTGCTTCAAGTTCTCTTATTTTATGTAAGCCAGGTTGCATTGCACGGGGGATTGTCAATGCAACTACAACCGATCCTGACACGATTGTGCTTGCAGGAAATGAAGGAGACTTGAAGCACTTATTGGTGATGCTCAAAGTCTATAATTTTCAGTATGGATTACGTCCCAACATAAAGAAATAAAATTCCTCACAACTAGGACAATGAATACCATCATAAACCGAGAAATTACTGAAATTGCTGAGACTTTAATTTTATTGGGTCAACAGCAATCAAGAAATCAAATGACATACGTTGTTGTTGTTAGATGTTGTGGAGTGAAGTACAACCCTAGTGGAAAGAAGCTGTATTATTATTATATATATATGTATATGATGGAACACAGAGGGGGTACAGTTATAGAAACTGCAAACTGCTTAGATACTGAGAGTGAACCACTGGATGTGAAGCCCGATGACTTATCTGAAGGGACATCAGATTAACTAGCAACTCTGTTCTTTAAATGTTCAGTTTTAATGTGGTGGGGTCTCAAAAGCTTGCAAGTAGAAATCTAAGGAGTAGCTACTGGCCTCTTCTTACTTGTAGCAAAATATGGGGAAAAAAAGCACAAACAAACAGAGGCTCAGGGAAACAATCACTTATTTCAAAGGACTAATAATGAGGCACATTAACCACAGGATCCTCTAACCCTAGATGAGAAGAATAAGCTGAGTTCAAATACTAACCTCTCTGGTCAAGATCACAACAGATAGTTCTGATCAGGATGGGTAAATAGTAGAGAACAAAATTCAATTAAAAGAACAAAAAGTGGTGGGGGAACCCAGAAACAACAAATCAGATGTATTCATATGAAGAAACTGTATGAAAGCAGATTTCAGAAACTATGGACCTGAGACAAATTTCTATATAGAAACTGAAGATGTTCTTCAGTCAAAAATAAGACAAGAATATGAAACAAACTATAAAATCCTTGAAGAAGCTACTCCTTAGATCAATAAACTATATGGGATGAAAATAACAACATCTGTTCAATACCAAAGAAAACAGGGAACAAGATCAAACAGGGTACCTGGATGGGAAATGGGGAAAGTTCTGGCACATGTAATCACACTCTACCCACTTTCTCCCTATAATTTTCCTTTCCCTTCATTCTTCTCTTCTGTTCCGTCCTGCCATCAGGGCTTTATCCATGGGCAAATGCTGCTCTTCCGATGTCCTGCAGTTGGATCTTCTAAGGAAGGAGTGCCTCCCTGGTGTTACTGGTTGCTTTATAGATAGTGCATCGTTTGGCCAAAACTTGAGCCAAAGGGTTAGATTTTGTTACAGGGTCAAAGGAGTTAAAGTCCATAATCTCAAGGATTTTATCAGTCTTTATTGGACTAGTAAACCTAAACTTTCTTATGTTTTGAGTTTTGTTCCACATATTCTCTAACCCTATTCAGAAACTAGGTTTGTGGAAGTTGAGATTTGTGTGATACACTAATTCTTTGGGTGAATTGTTTCAGTATATGTTCCTTCCCTTCCCTTCCCTTCCCTTCCCTTCCCTTCCCTTCC
>NW_006399826.1:5851747-5863837 GCF_000299155.1 Elephantulus edwardii
CCCTTTCTTCCCTTTTCTTTGTTCTAGACAAGGAGCGCCTAATTAGTAGCACTATAGAATGCAGAACATTATCTTCTTGTTATGAGCCGTCAGGTGGCTTGTGATTCCTAGTGACCCTATGCACAATAACTGTGAACCTTGCCCTATCCTGAGGCAATCTCACTGTCTCTGACATATTTAACCCCATTACCTCAATAGTTGTGTCAATCTATTTCATCAAGGATCTTCCTCTCCTGCACTGTCCCTCCACCCTTCAAGCATGATGTCCTTCTCTAAGGATTGGCCCCTCCTGGCAGCATGTCCAAAATATATGAGAAGGAACTTCAGAATCCTTGCCTCTAAAGAACAAATTGGTTTCACCCTCTCTAAAACAGACCCGTCTATTCTTTTGGCAGTCCACGGAATGTTCAATACTATTCTCCAGCACCACAACTCAAAGGCATCAATTCTTCTATCATCCTTTGTTCAGCTCTCTGATGCATAATTGAGAAGATTGTAGCTTGGATGAGGTACATCTTAGTCTCTAAACTGACATTGTTGTTCTTCAGCACTTCGCAGAGGTCCCTGACAGCAGATTTTCCTAATGCAATTTGTCTTTTGATTTCCTGACTGCTGGTGCCAAGAACATTGATTGTGGAACTGAGCAATCTGAAATTGTTTAACCTTTTCTATCTCCTTCCTATCTATCACGGTGCTTTCAATTGGCTCAGTGGTGAGAATCTTTCTTTTCTTGATGTTGAACTTCAATCCTCATTGACCTACTGCAGCAAACACTTTTTTAGATCTTCCTCAGTTTCAGCAAGCAAGGTTGTGTCATCTGCATATTGTTAATAGCAATCAAATAGATTGTTGATGAAATTAGATATTCTTATAATCCTGAGGTCATATTCTTCCTCATAAAGTCCAGACTCCTGTATAATCTGTTCCACATAAAGATTGAAAATATATGGAGACAGGACACATCCCTGACACACTCTTTTCCTGTCCTGATGGCTGCTTCTTAGTCCAAGTACAGGACTAATATGAGCACAATTACATGTTCTGGGATTTTAAGTTTTCTCAAGGTTAGCCACAGTTTTTCTTAGAGGATTGCAAATACACATTTTGTTTAAAGTGTTCAAAGAACATTCACAGAGATAGATACTATAGTGTGGTATAAACTACGTATCATAAATTTCAGTAAATTGTCATGTTACAAAATATTTTCTGACGACAATAGAATTAAATTGCACATTGTTAACAATAAGATGTTTATAAAGATATTCTCAAATGTTATGAAAATGGAAACTACATTTCTAAGTAACTCATAAGTCAAAGAAAAAAGCTCTATTATAAAATATTTTTAATTGAATAATGCTTTAAATATTCAGACTTTGTGTCCACACAAAGTCACTAAGGGGAAAAGAAATTGATTTATTAGGCCTTAAATTAAAACACCTGTCAATATCAAGTGAAGATTTGGGATGACTGAAATTTTCATATATAGTAAGAATATAAAATTATACAACCACTTTAAAAATTTTATTGGCCATTTGCTTGGAAGCTAAACATATATCTACAAATGACCATGAAATCTCATTTCTAGATATTTGTCCATGGAGGAGGTGGGGGATCCTTTATTTATAAAATGAATTGTTGACAATGAATATCAAGTTGACGATATTATAAAATGGTGCATATTAACAGAAAATTGAATAAAAATCAAAGCACAATGATTCAGTGTGCTACTTTGCATTAGGAAAAAAACAACTATGTCGCCCACAATGGCAGGGGTCCATCTCATAGATTTTCATGTTCTTATTGTTAGGTGCTGTCCAGTCAACTAATGTGCATGTTGTTGTTGTTGCAAGCCATTTAGTATGACCCATAGTGACCCTATGAACAACAGATCTGAAACAAACCCTACTCTCTGCCACCCTCACAACTCAACTTTTTACTTTAAATTCCGTAAACTTCCTGACGTAGACTAGTGAGCACATCCAGGGATGCATTTATTAGTTGAATCTTGTCAATTGATATCCCAGAGATTCCTGGAGCCTTATTTTTTGCCAATGCCTTCAGTGCAGATCGAACTTCATTTTTCATCACTGTTGGTTCTTGTTCATATAGTACTTCATGACATTTTTCAGTGTCAATGAATTCTTTCTGGTATAATGATTCTTTCTATGTTTTCCATCTTCTTTTGATGCTTCCTGCATCATTCAATATTGTGCCCATAACATCTCTCAGTATTGCAAGTCAAAGCTTGAAATTGCATTTCAGTTCTTTCAGCTTGAGAAATTTCTGGCAAATTCTTCTCTTTTTATTTACTGACTCCAGTTCTTCATACATTTCACTATAATATTGTTGTTGTTGTGTTGTTGTGTACCATAGAGTTGGAACAGACTCATAGCTGACCTTTAGACAGGCTTGTAGAGGCAGTTAATTGAATGGGAGGAGATTGCCCATCCTTCTCCTGCATAGAAACTGGTGGCCTTGAATAACGTGCCTCTGGGATTGCAGTGCAGCTTCTTGCCAGTGTTATCGATATATTGCAGGGAGTTGTGTATTTCTCCAGTCCTGATACTGAGATCTTTTTCTAGACCAACTGTTCAGATTATTTGCAGATTGAAAAGATAAGGTGAAATGATATAGCTTTGCCAAACATGTTTTTAGACTTTAAACCATACAATATCCTTTTATTTTCTTTGAGCAACTGTTTCTTGATGTGCCTATTCTATATAAGCACAAAGAAGTGTTCTGTAATTTCCATTTAGTTAAATTATAAATATAATTTGCTATGATCCACATATATGAATACCTTCTGATAGTCAATAATATACAAATAAATATCCTTATAGTATTTTTTAATTTGATATCTATGTGAAGACAGAAGCGGCATTTTTAAACTTTCATATTCTCTTCTGAATTCAGATTGAAATTCTGGCATTTCCCTGTTAATTAACCGCTTTAAATATTAAAACATTGTCTTCAGAAATATTTTACTTGCATTTGATGTTAATGGTATTGATTAATTATTCCCCCACATTCTGTTGACTCATATTTCTATGGAATGGGTATAAGTAGGTTGTCGTTTCCAAGTAGATGGCTTAGATAAATGTTTAGATCCAGTGCTTCATTGTTTGTTGAAATGCTTCAATCAGCATTGCATTAATTCCTGGGCATTGTTCTTCATCAGTGCTTCATAGAGATTGGACATCTGTAAATAAATTTTAACCATATGCTACCTCTTAAAATAGTCACATTATTGATAATTCTTTTTGATACACTGACTCTCTATATTCCTTGCATCTTCTTTTGATGTTTCTTGTGCAATTCAGCACTTCACCCACTGAAACCTTCATAATGGTTCTGAACTTGTGGTTATTGTTGTCAGGTGCTGCAAAGTGGACTATGACTCATAGTTGCCCTATGAACAACAGATCATAACCTTCCCCTATGCTGCACTATCCTTACAATGTCCTCTGTGTTCAAGTTCATTGTTGGTCATCATGTCAATCCATCTTGTTGAGGATCTTCCTCTCTTTTTCTGACACTCCACTTTTGCTTACATGATGTCTTTTCCTGCAGATTAGTGCCTACTGACACTGTGTCAAAGTGTGTGAGATGAAATTTCACCATCCTTGTCTCTAAGGATCAGCCTGGTTTCATTTTCTCCCAAGAGATTTGTTCTATTGTCATTCAATGTTATAATCAAGACTCTTGACCAACACAATTCAATGGCATCAATTATTTTTTTGGTCTACTTTACTCATTGTCCAATTTTCATATACATATGACATATTTGAAAATACCATGATTTGTAGTAGGAACCAGTTAATCTGTATTTTTTAGTGCAACGTGTATTTTTTTTGCAGCATATTTTTCTCATATATTTTTTTTTCTCATTCATTCATGGTTGCACATTTTCCTCCCTGCCCACTCCTCCCCTTCAGTTTGCTTCTCTTTTTGAAAAGAAAAAAAATTCCTTCATTGTTATACAATCTCCACTCCCCACCCCCTCACTCCCACCCAGCCCCAAGTCCACAGTCCACTTTACTATGTATTTCTTTTTCTAGACTCTTGTCATGAAAATAATAACTAATCATGTATTCCTTTTAAACAATTATCTCCCTCATCTGTTTCAGTGTAGTTTACATTATTTATCCCCTCTTTTCTTAGGTTTCCCCTAACCGTGATGTCCCATTTTACAACAGTGACACTATGCAGTATTTGTCCTTTTGTGACTGGGATATTTCCTTCAGCATAATGTCCTCCAAGGTCACCCATTTTGTATAATATTTCATTAATTCCTTTTTTCAATGGAGCATAGTATTCCATTGTGTGAATATACTACAGCTTTTCTAATCCATTTGTTTGTTGATGGGCACTTGGGTTGTTTCCAACTCTTTTCTATTGTGAACAAAGCAGCAATAAACATGGGTGTGCTTATATCTGCTTGGGTGGCAGTTCTGGTTTCTTTAGGGTATATTCTCAGTAGTAGAATTGCTGGGTCAAATGGTATTTCTATTTGCAACTCTTTGAGAAAGTGCCGTACAGCGTTCCATAGTGTTTGCACCATTTAACACTCCCACCAACAATGAATAAGGGTTCCAGTTTCTCCACAACCTTGCCAGCATTTGTTGTTTGCTGTTCTGTTAAATAATCTGTATTTTTAAAAAGAGACTGCTTAATTCTATTGTATATGATGCATTTATCATACTTTTGCAAAGTAATGATCCGATATAAAGTTATATGTCCACTATATTGATCAGTTTTTGCAAGAATAAATGAATTAATGATAGTTCACAATGGATTTACTCTCTGATTCTATATATGTATATGTGTATGTGTATATATGTATATTTTAAATTATATGGCATTCACATTTACAACGTGAATTTTTCTCTGTATATTTTAAAACATCAAAGTTTAACAGTTCACTCCAAATAAAATCTCCTTTTCCTTGTCTCTTGCTCATGCTGCAATTAATTCTCATGTTTGCTTTTGCTAATGCTGTTCCCCCACCAGGGTTGCCTCTCCCAAGCCTTCCTTTCTGCTTTGTACTCATTCTTTTGAAAGCCCAGCAACATGAAACCCTTTCCAACCAGTCTCCTTGCTTGCATCCAGCTAATAATGATTTTTTCTTCTCTAAGTACTGTAGTTCTTATTGACTGACCTATTCCTTCTGGCACTTACTCACACATCACACTGTATCTCTCTCATGTGGTGTTTTCTCTTCAATAATATTGTAAACACACTTTGAAACATTTCTGCTTCTAGTTTCTTTTAGTCTATCTTTCCCTCCTACCCGGTTTGGCAAAATTAAATTGCTCAGTAAGAATTTTTTGTTTGTTTGGGTTTGTTTTTTTTTACGATAAGGACACATGTTTTAGGGGTAGCCATGGATAAAAATTTCAGTTCTAACACTCATTTGCTATCTAACATTGAGAAATTTGTTTTTCACAAAAATCTATATAATGGGAAAACATTTTTTTGGTGTTAAGTCATTGTGAAAATTAACAAATATAAAGCATATAAACTACTTAACACATTGGTATTTAAAAAAAAAGTTGCTGACAAAGTTGTTATTGTTGATATAGCACTATTGTTGAGCTTTGTGGTTTATTTATAATGTTAAAGAACCATACTTTATTCCACTTGGTGGTAATTTAAGAATTATGTAACCAAATTATGTAACCAAAAACTTCCACTAATTAGAAAACTGAGGTCAAAGATGTATGGCTTTTTGATTGACTATTTTATCTTGGGAATAGTCTGCAAGATTCAAATATTATATTCCAAGTTATGTTGCAATTAACTATATTATTTTCTCAAGGATAGACTATTTTTTCCAATTGAAAGACGGTATGCTCATCTCCATTTAGTATGAAAGAGGATTTAGAATTCCTGAGATTTTGTGTTTTTAGGACAGGTTTCTGTCTACAGTATTTTAACCACTTACATATTGTTGCTGCTGTGTGTCATTGATTTAGAACCAACTCATAACTGACCGACCCTCCAGCGGATTTTCAGAGGCAGTAAATCACATGGGAGGACATTACTCACCTTTTTCCTGTGGAGGTATAGGTGAATTCAAACCTCATGTCTCTAAGCTAGCAGCACTACTCCTTCCCAGTAAGCTGCCAGATCTTCCTAACATATATTAATCACATAAATCCTCACCACTGGACCACTAGGCAACATCCTGATAGATGGAGAAGAGATGGAACTGTCAAAGATTTCATTTCTCTTGAATCCACAATCAATATCCATGGAAGTGGTAACCAAGAAATCAAGACATATTGCATTGGGAAAATCTGCTGTCAAGGATCCCTGCCAAACACTAAAAAGACCAAGATACACCTAATCCAAGCCAGGATCTTTTCAACTGACTCCTATGCATCTGAGAATTGGACAAGACAGAAGAAGAATTAAAGACCTTAAATTGAATTGCAATGTTGCCAAAGAGTATTGGACTACCAAAAAACCAAACCAATCTGTCTTGAGAGAAGGGTAACCATAATGCTCCTTAGAAGCAAACATAGTCAAACTTTGTTTCATGTAACTTGGGAAGTTGTGAGGTGGAATCTGTCCTCTGAAAAAGAGGATTTAGAAGGTCAGTAAAAGAGGAAAATCTTCACCTAGATCTATTGGCACAATGACTATAGCAGTGGCCTTGTGCATGGTACAGAGAGTGAGAACTGCTCAGGCTAGGGAAAGATTCAGATCTGTTGTTAACCGAATCACTATGCCTTCTAGTTGACTTGATAAGTACTTAATAAGGACATTGATGCCTTGCCATATTCAATTCTCCACACCAGCAATATAACTAAATAAAATATCCATTTTTCTTTGGTCTTCCTTATTTATTGTCTATCTTTTTAATTCATAGGAGGCAATTGAAAATACCGTACCTGGATTAGGTGCACCTTAGTCTTCAAAATGACATCTTTTCTTTTTAATAATTTAGAGAGAATTTTTGCAACAGATTTACATAATGTAATACATCCTTTGATTTTGTGACTAGTGCTTCTGCTTCCATGAGTACTGATTATGGGTCCAAGCAGAGTGAAATGCCCAACAATATCAGTCGCTCTTCCATTTATCATGATTTTGTTTATTGGTTTAATTATGAGAGTTTATGTTTTCTTTACACTTGAGATGTAACCCATACTCCAGAGTGTAGCCTCTGATCTTCATCAGTTAGTGCTTCATGTCCTCTTCACTTTCAGGAAGCAAAATAGCTTTATTTGCATCCTGGAAGTTGTGAATGAGTTTTCCACCAAACTTGATGTTGTGTTCTTCTTCATTTAATCCAGCAGGTTAGATTATTTGCTCAGCGTACAAATTGAATAAACATGAAATAAAAAAAACCAGCCCTAAAGCTTACATTTCTAGAATTTTAAGCTTTGCAATATCTCTTTGTTCTGTTTTCTGCTTTCATTTTCTTTGTACAGGTTTTGCATGAGCACAGTTAAGGGTTTTGTAATTCTCATTCTTTATAATATTAGTCATAAATTGTTATGATCTGCACAGTTAAATGTCTTTGCATTGTCAACAAAACACTGGCAAGCATCTTCTGGTATTCTCTACATTCAGGCCAAATTATCTGACTTCTCCTCGTTTCATGTCCTCTTTTGAATATATACTTCAAATTCCTGTAGTTCCTTGTCCATGTATTGCTGGAACAACTTCAGAATAATCTTTAGTGAAATTTGAGTATCATTATTTGTGTATAATATTAATAAATAATTTCTGCATTCTGTTGGATCATCTTTATTGGAGTAGATACAAACATGAATCTCTTCTTGTTAGTTGACCAGGTAGAGTCTTCTAAATTTTTTGGTATAGGATAATAAAGTCTTTCTAGACCAAAATTACACTTGATTTTGGCTCAATATGTATCCATTCAATTCCTGGAACCATGTGTTTCCAGTGTCTTCACAACAGCTTAGACATCTGTCACTATCATTGGCTCTCAATCACATGCATTTTTTTATAAAATTACTCTATGTATTCCTTACATTTTCTTTTGACATTTCTTGCATCATTCAATATTTTGCCTGTGAAAATCTCTAAATATTGAAGCTAGAAGCTTGATTTTCCCCTCCCTTAAGTTTTATCAGCTTGAGAAGTGAAAAGTGAATTTTTACATTTTGATTATCTAATTCCATGTGTTATATATTTCAATGTAGTACTTTATTTTGCATTCTGGATCCAACCTTTGAAATCTCCTGTTCAGCTCTTTTACTTTACTTTGTTCCATTCATATTAGCCATTCTTCATTTAAAAGAAAGATTCAGTGATCTACTTCTAAAAGATAATAGTCATTGAAAATCCAATGGAAAACACCTCTACATTGACATGTATGGTTTTACTGTTAGTTGCTATCTACTTGGAAATAACTATTTTTAATTTTATATAGTATATTATATCAATATACCAATTGCCTTCAAGCTAATGTTATGTATAGTAACTTTATGTATGTTAGAATGAATTGTGCTTGGTAGAATTTTCAAAGGCTGATTTTTTAGAACTAGATCCCTGGACATTTCTTTAGAGACACTTTTGAGTAGACTCAAACCTTCAACCTCTCCATTAGCATCATGTGCACATTAACTCTCTACTCTACCCAGGAAGTCCATAGCACCTGAGTGAACCTAATTACAGCATCAGCAATAGCAGAAAGTATCATGTGGGAAGAATTTTCTGTGGGCATTCGCAGATAGTGAGAGAAAGAGAAGTGTATATGGAACATGTAAATATTGAAAGTTTAAGAAGATCAATTAGGATCTGTGAAAGTAGAACATATTTTACTATTGAGCAATTATTTTTGATAAAATGGTTCTCTGTGTCCCTTCCATCTTCATTTGATGCTTCCTGTGCCATTCAATGTTTTGTCTTTGAAATCTCTCAGTATTGAAACAAGAGGAAAAAAGGACTCCCTAACAACAGGTTTGCACGGATTGCAAGGTGTTCTCAGATCAGTAGCTGTATTGTCTTCACCATAGTGTTCTTAATGCTTTCTTCTGACACACCTTGCATGGATTTTGAAAGTTGATGAGCCCCTGGTTGGTACTGCAGTCACAACCTCTCCTCTCATTTCTTACCCATTGCCTCAGGCTCCCTGGGTGTCCGTGGTTAAGTGCCCTAAGAGCTGTCGATTATTGTGATTTCCTTTAACCAGCTCGGCACATTCTTTGCTTTTCAATTTTTGATGTCAGCTCTAATGTGTTGGGCCAAACATGTTGGAACTTGTTAAGATTCTCCAAATAGCTTCTTTGTGCTGGGGAAATCACACCAGTGACAGGCTCTCCACTCTAGTTCCCTGGAGCTTTTATGCATGTGTTATGCCCCCTACTGTCCCCATCACTCTGTCTCACAGAAGAAGTGACATTCAGAGCCAGGATCCGGATACCAACAACACTTATTATTTTTTAAAACTTCATTTCTCTCTGTATTTCGCCCTTATTCCGTTCAATTGTTGAATGTAATAAAGTTGCCAAAACTCTGCCTCCGTTGCCGTGAAAACCGTTCATTTTTCATCTCAATTTAAGATTCCTGATTCCAAATAGAAGGATATTCTCTGTGGACGTAATGGGACATTTAGCAGTTCATTCATTTTCTTCACATGCTACTTATTTAGGCACTCAGCAGTTGGCGGCTTTGATGTGGAGTGGTGAAATTATAAAGACATTACGTATCATAAAAATATAAATGAAAGAAAACACAGACCTTCTTTTCTATCAGGCTAAATTGACTGCTGTCATATTAAGGGTATTTTGTTTTATAAATTATACCCGTTTCAAGGTATTTCCTTGAATGAGTCACTCCTTTGCCTTTTCTTTCTTATTTTAAAAACAAATCTGGCTTTTCCAACCTCTCCATTTTCAGTACGGGCTAGTAAAGAAATAGAAGAACTCTAATATTGAAATTGATGTAGCTGATACCAAACTTAACATAGAATTTGTAATAATTGAGCAGAAAGCAATCAAATCCTCCATGATTTTTTCCCCAAATTATGTATTGGATATAACATCAAGGACTTTATAATCAAATTGAACTCAGAAAATAAATTCTTCAATACTTATTTTCTTGAGAAGTTTTCATATGTGTGGTACTTTTTAATGTATACCTTAAGAAGCTAAGTTTGGTCTCTCAAATATACAAATAAACCCATTAATAATTACTTTTCAGTTTGTCATCCATATTTTTATTTAACCTTGCTCCAAAGTCAGCTCCTTGATGAGCTGGCATTGTTTTTTAAAAAGAAAAGGTCAACTCCAAGGTGGAAAACAGACAGTCTGTACCAGGAATGCCATGGGATCTGAGTTTGACTTTGATCTGGAACATAAGGGAGTGTATTTGGTTATTGCTGGATATGAGACTGGGAGAACTAGAAGATGGAGCGAGAGATACATAATAATGAAAGCATCCTTAAGGAGAAGAATTACAGTTAAAACAATGGTTTAGTTGAGAGATGCTAGAGCAGAAGAAATAATGGGAACAAAATAGACCAGGAGTGTTGTTAGGTGCCATGCAGCCGAGTATGACTCAACTTACAGCAGTACTGTGAACAACACATCTGAATTCTAGCCTAGCCTGCACCATCTTCATCATCCTTGACACACTTGAGCTCATTGTTGCAGTCACTATGTGGATCCTTCTCATTGAAGTGCTTCCTCTCTTTTGCTGGTCTTCTACCTTTCCACATACGAGGTTCCTAAAGCAGAGATGGTAGAATTCGATGAGAATGGTCTGAACAAAATAAAGCACTAAATATTCCCCAGAGGCCATCCCATGTTTTAAAATATTGAAAACTCCTCTTTTTTATTATCTGGCATTGTTGTCTAGAATTGACAGCTTCATTATCTAAGAATACATACATATTTAGGAGGGAGAACTTCCTGAAGTTATATGAACACATCTAATGGTTTTTTTCTATACCCAAGAAAGGCACACACTTAACAATATCACAATGTTGTTGTTGTGGTGGTTGATTGCCATCGAGTCGAGCATGACTCATAGCAACCCTATAAACAAAAGACCTTTCTATAACTAGCGTCATTTCTGAACGTTCATAGAGTTTCCAGAGACACTTTGTTTAAGAAGTGGATGCCACTCCTGTAATAGTAAAACATTTGCCTCCTCCATTTCTCATCCCCTCCATTTCTTTTGCATCACTGGATTTGTTCCACCTTCCCTGAGAATCTCCCAGACCTTTGGATGATTTGAACTGAAATAGCCTTGACATTCTTCAGCTTGTACTTTGGAGTTTAAGAATTGAATTTCATGTAAAAATGTTTACTGCTCTGAAATAGACTTTCAGTAAGTACCGTGGTTCATTTTTCTGAGCCTGAGTTCCCTCTGTGCATTCTGCCTTGGATTTAGAGAAAGGACCATGATGGCTTATCCACCCTTGTCCTTCTCAAGTTTTCCCTCCTGCCTTGTTACAGTTTACCTAGTAACAGTGGCAATGATTTGCAAATTACAGAGTAATAAATTCTTAATCCAGTCTTATTTTAACATCTTCATTAATTATGTGGAAGAGGGAGACAGCCGCCCGCTAATTAAATTTTCAGATGCTGCTAAATTGGGAGGAGTTGCAAGCTCAGCTGAGAGCCAGAATGCAGCCTAGAGGGATCTGGAGAAGCGACAGGCATATGCAGCAAAGCCAAGAGGTCTGAACTGGAAGCAGAGACCTAAAGGTGACCAGGCGAGGAGAACGAGCAGCTCTCTCATCTAGGGGCTGGGAGTGGTCTAAAGAACCCAATCACGAAGTATAAGGGATGATGGTGAAGGGTAACACTGGGCAAGGCAACAGCTCTTCATTTCCTCCTCCTAGGAAGGAACCATACCTGGTTTCTGGAGTTGTGTCTCATAGGTTCAGCTCCGATGCCATTGGCCACATTGATCTATTTGTGAGAGCTGCTAGGAAATGGGGAATAATGCACCAACTCATTGCCTACACAAAGCATTATCCCTTGCTCTTCCCACAGTGCCTAGTACCTTCAGTCTACAATGGGTAATAATTAGCTGTAATTTGTGACTATTGACTTCCAGAGCCAAAGAAGAAGAAATAGATGATTTCTACCAACTTTTACAGTC
>NW_006399826.1:5866142-5937176 GCF_000299155.1 Elephantulus edwardii
CTTCAAACAATAAAAATCACTCCAAGAAGTGAGAAGATTATTGTTATTGTTTTCATACAATAATCATAATTATTGTTAAATTTAATTGAAGTAGATGAGGGAGAAAATGGCCTCTGTGGGCAAAAAACGGCAGAGAGCTAAGAGCCAACATGACTAACATGGATTTGTGCCACTAAATATACTTTCTCTTTTTCTATGGAAGACACTTGGGTTACTATGAAGCTTAGCTTCGTCAATGACTGACTGGTTTGTTTCAAGGGTAAAACATCTTTGGTGGCTTTATTAACTCTTTTAGAACAGATTATGTTGAGAATTTAGCTGGGAAGAATGATCACTGACGTCATTGTATATTTATCTTGAGCCCTAGAATTGTCATGACCATTCTCTTCCTGACCATGATCTTTTTCTAGCCAAATCCCCACAGGGCTTATGATCTCGTGCTCTCACACTCTGCTTGACCTTACCCATACATAAGTCTGGTCAGAATCCTAGACCCTAAACCTTAATGTAGGTGCTCCTGTGAAAGCTGCTCAGTATCATTTCAATTGAACTCCATTGCTGGCCGACTGGTGCCTTGGGCACACCTGTCACACACAAAAGAACGAACCAGTTGCTGCTGAGCTTTTTCTGATGCACGGGAGCCCTGGGAGCAGAGTAAAATTGTACTTTCTGGAATTTTCAAGGACTGATATTTTTGTCAGTAGCTTTTTAGCAGGATGGAAAATGCCCTTCTTGTTGTTGTTAGATACCACTGGGCGGCGATTCATAGTGACCCTATGAACAACCACTCTGAGCTCTTTCCTATTCTGTACCTTCTTTATCATCTCTGGCACACATGAGGTCATTACTGCAGTCTCTGTGTCAATCCATCTCATTGAGGGCATTCTTTGGCTCCACAGACCTTTCCAAGCACTGTTTCCTTCTCCAAGGAATAGCATCTCCTAGCAATATGCCCAAAGTATGTGAGGTAAAGATTTGTCATCTTTGACTCCAAGAAGCACTCTGGCTGCACCTTCTCCAAGAGATATCTGTTCATTGTCTTTGCAGTCCATGGCATATTCAGCATTCTTCTCCAACACCACTGCTCAAAGGCATCAATTCTTCTGTCATGCATATTCATTGCAAGCTTTCAGATGTATAGCAAATGCCTGAAAAGACCATTACATGAATCAGGCAAACCTTAGACCTCAAACTGACACTTTGAACTGAGTGAATCAGGTGCACCTTAGTCTTCAAATTGACACCATCTCTCCTAAGAGAAATAGGTCCATGACGGGTTATTCCCAATGAAATACATATCCAGGTCTCCTGACTGTGGGTGCCAAGAGTTGATTGTGTGGATCCAAGTAAAATTAAATCATTGACAATTTCAATCATTTCTCCATCTATCACCCTATTACTTATTCATCCAGTTATTAATCCATCATTTTACTTAAAAATCCAGAACTTGTGTCATCTTGATGTTAAGATGTAATATATTGTTAAGACTATTCTTTTATCTTCTTCAACAAACATTTCAAGCCCTCCTCACTTGAAGCAAGCAAGGTTGTGTCATCTGTATAACAAAGGTTGTTGGCTGGTCTTCCTCTGATCCTGATGCCACATTCTTCATCATAGAGTCCAGTTTCTCAAATGATTTTCTCAGCATACAAATTAAAAAGGTATGGGAAAAGGATACAACTCTTGGGTCTACTCAAATCACCAACTTCTGAATTAGAATCTGAGCAGAGTAAGGTTGCCCCCCTTAGGGACTTTTGTTCATGCTCAGAGATATAGAAAACCCACAGACGCTATTTATCTTACTAAAAAGGGAGAAGCATTTTCGTATATGAAATATAACAGCATCACTCAGATTTTCTCCTCCAATAACAAATTCAACTATTTTCTCTCTTAAACTAGACTCTTAACTTGAAGTGCTTCTGGAATATGATGGCTTCTTTCCTTGCATTTCCCACAATGCCTAAAGGTTTGACGTTGTTGGGTGCTGTCAAGTTGAGGCCGACCCATAGCTGACTCTCTAGTGGGTTTTCAGAGGCAATTAATTGCACAGGAGAAGACTCCCCATCCTTCTCCTGCTGCAGAAACGATGGTGGATTTGTATCTCCTGCCTTGGAGATTGCAGTGCCGCTTCTTACCACTAAGCCATCAAAGCTCCCTAAAGGTTGAATAGACAGAGGCATTTGGTGTTTCACAACTGATAATTGAAAGAAATACTATTTTTCCTCATGTTCCTACTTCTCTCAGTTAAAAAAAAATATATGGGGGGGCATATTTGCAGTTGCTTGTGATTCTCCAAAGCAAAAGAAAAGTTGCAGGTAAACAAGATGCTTTGTGTTCTTTATCTAGTAGGAGGATAATAACTCTCCTTCAAAAAGAAGCCTTCTGTTACCTCCTGCCTTTTACCTGGTAAATCAGGGAATGGAAGAAATAAAACAGTCAGCCAATAAGTTCAGGATGATATGGAAAGTGGCTAATTGGCTTTTCACCTTATTTTCCCTGTCATTCCTTCAGGGATTAAGTTAAGCCTCTGTATATGTTTCATTAGGGAGTTATTGGGATTACACCTTGGCTTTCTGTCTATCACACGGACAATGCCTGTAATGTTGACTCGATTTTGATAAGCCCTACCACTCATCATGCAGCTCCTTCCAGTCAAAACAGGTATATAATTTATGGTGCCCAAAGCAGTTGTTAGTGTAAAAGAATTAACTAAGAAGGAGGCCTGTGTACTGAGACAGGGACTGAATTGTTAAGTGACTGTTCCTGCTGGCTTTGCGGGATTGGTTTTTCCCCCTTTGATGTTCCTAAGTAAGGAATAGACATATTTGTCATTCAAATCTTTTCCTCGTTTGGGAAGGAAAATAAAATCTTAAAAGAGCAAAAGAATTCCCTTAAAGTCAATATCCTGGAAAAAAAAACCTGTAAAGAATGTGGGTTTCATTGTCAGCTAGAAGGGGCAAACAGAGCTACCGTTTGCTGAAGGACTGAAGGGATGTATTTAGGTGCTGGGGTGGCGTAGTGTTTAGGGGTTGCTATTGTAACCGAACTGCTACACATGGGCAGCTTTAAAGAACAAAAATTTCTTTTCCCACAGTTCAGAAGACTGGAAGTCTGAATTCAGGGTGTAGCTATAGAGGAATGGTTTTTTCTCTAGTTCAGCTTGTAGTAGTGAGACGTTCTTGGAGTTCTTGGCCTGATACATTCATCTGCCTCTATAGTCACCAGACAGTACTTGTCTTTCCTTTGTTTTGTGTTTGCTTCTGGGTCTAATCTGCTCTTCTAACCCAGAAGTGATTAAGTTTAGGACACAGTTAACACAGATATGACCTTGCTAACATAACAAAGAAAATGATTCTCAAACAGACTGCACCCACAAATAGAGGTCAAGATTCTAACACACAGTAAGGGTTAGGGCATGGTTCCATTTATAATAAAAGTGAGGCAGAGGCAGCAAGGGCTGCTTGAAAAACCGACAAGGTGTTTCCTCTGATAACTGCAGGATGAGAGGGACTAAGAAGACTTCCGTAGAGGTTCTAGTTTCCAAGGATATTCAGGTACAGACTGCTCACGCTTTGAGGGTCTCTCTGCAAACTGGATGGAGCACAAGGTCCAACTAGCCCAGGAAAGCCAAACCAGCCCCACTTAGATGAACCCACTCAAGTCATGCGGGCATAGCATTTACAGTCACACACAGTGCTATGCACTCATTCAGAGCCTCCTCAATTCATCTGAGTGGGCAATCTGTGGGATTAATGTTGTTGTTGTTGTATACCGTTAAGACAGAACTGATTCAGAGCTGACCCTGCCGTGGGTTTTCAGAGGCAATAAATCACACGGGAGGAGATTATCCATTCTTATTCCTCAGAGCAGCTAGTGGATTTGAACTACGTGTCTTCACGATTGCAGTGCAGCTTCTTTCCACCAGGCCACCAGTGCTTGCTTGTGGCATTAATGCTACATATTTAACTAGAATTTGTTGTTGTTGATTGCCTTCGAGTCGAGCACGACTCATAGAGATTCCATGAACAAAAAGCTGAAGCCCCTCTACAAATATTGACATTTATCAAAATTCATAGAGTTTCCAGAGGCATGTTGTTTAGGAAGTGGATGCCATTCCTGCTTCCTATAACTAGAATTTAGCAGAGGTAAATGATTTATCCTAGACCCTACAATTCATAAATGGTGATGGAACCAAACCTTCTCATTGGGGTGATCTATTTTAAAAGTCAAAGCATATGTAGGCTTTTAGGAGAATTTTTCTAGAGCTCAAGCTCATCTTCCTACCTTTACTCTTGAGATACTTTTCACATGGCCCTCAGTGTGCATGTCCTGGTAATC
The DNA here is from genome assembly GCF_000299155.1 of Elephantulus edwardii. Lineage (NCBI taxonomy): Eukaryota > Metazoa > Chordata > Mammalia > Macroscelidea > Macroscelididae > Elephantulus > Elephantulus edwardii. Next base: position 5,870,481 of record NW_006399826.1, read on the forward strand.
ATCTTCTATTTCAGCCTCTTTGATCTCAAGGCAAGAGTAAGTCTTCAGCATAACCACAAATGATTTGTCTGGTTTCTTCAGGTATGAAGTTTGTTTGATAAGTAAATGTCCTAGATTCCTGATACTTATTCTGAAAGTTGAAGTTCTAATCGTTAGAAGTAACACATTCAACTGGAATTATTTCTGAAATAAACCATGCAAATTTCAGCAGGTTTTTGCTAGTTCCTTAAGTAGTGTTTAAGTCTTCACAAGATCATTATGATTAACATCAGAGCTTACGCAGTACTGTGACTCTGAATAAACCTTATCCTTTTTTTAAAGCAAGATCTAAACTGTGTATCTTGTGAGATTGTAAAGTGAGGGATGGGGTTTCAGGTAGATCTTGCTGCATGATGAACCACTCATCACAATTTAATAATACTCTCAACTTTGTGCGTCAAGAAGTCAGGCACAGCTCAAGGAAACAGTTAAGAGAAAGGAGAATGTACTTCTTTAGTCCAGGACACCTGGGGGCATGGAGGGGTTCTGGTGGTGTAGTCTGTAGGGAATTGTACTTGTCCACCCAAAGGCAATACCTATCTGGTTCCTCAAATTCATCAGTAGCTTCTTGGGAGAGAGATGGGTAATGACCCACTGTGTGATTTACATCTTTCCAATGATCTGCTGAAGGATCAGATATGATTTGATTCTGACTCAATGGTAACAAGTTGTTGATTTGGAGAACACGTGGATAAAAGTTGCTGTGGTGATAACTAGGATCATTCATTCTCTCCGCTGAAAGTTCGGTTGCAGCTATTAAGTACAAGATGGCCTATTGTTCTCATGGGCTTCTTGGAAAGGTGGAAGGTCAGCGAGAGGGGAAGACTCAACAAGGTGGATTGACAGAGTATCTGTAACAATGAGCTCAAGTGTATCAGTCGTGATAAGAATGGCTCAGGATAGGGCAAGCTTCAGAACCCTTATTCACAAGGTCAGAAAGAGTCATAGATGACTCGATGATATTTCACAACAACAATAACTTTTTGTTTTGTACTTACTTACAGTCTGTCAGGTAGTGTCCAAGAGTGAGGAAGTGAGGACTTCTGGGCTTCTTAAACCCTCCGAGTTAAAAAGTCCCAGGACAACAGTTGAAGCAAGTTTCCAGAGCACTGTGAATTTCGTGAAAAGGAATCTGTTCTGCTTCTCTACTTTTTAGGAGAGTGGCACATTTTACAAGGAATGGTCGGATTATAAGCAGCTACATTTAGGAAAAAAGCTGCTTTCCGGTAGGTCCAAGCACCTCTGAGATTTGAACCCCGTGTCCCCTGCTGACTAGATAGATACTTTACCCAGCTATGAAGAATTGATGCTTTTCAATTATGGTGTTGGCAAAGAGTATTGCCTATATTAAATACTGCCAGAAGAACAAACAATCCATCTTGGAGGAAGGGCCACCAGAGCATCTTATATGCAAAGATGGTGAGACTTCATCTCATATCCTTTGGACCATGTTGTCAGGACGAACCTGTCCTTGGGAAAAAACATCAAGCTTAAAAAAAGGCAGAGTGACAAGGAAAAAGAAGAAGACTTTCAAGGAGAGAGAATGACAGGGTCACTACAACAATGAACTTGAGAATGATGGAGATCATGACGATGTTACAGGATAGAGCAAGGTTCAGATATGTTGTTCAAGGGCTAACGCTGTAGAGCTCTAACAAGCACTGATGATGTAGTGTGTTATATGTTGGGTTGATAATTGAAGGGTTATCAGTTCAAACCCTTCTGCAGCTCCATAGGAGAGAAATAAGACAGTTTTGGGTTTTTTTCTCCCATGAGAAGTTAGTCTTGGTAACTGAATGGAGAGCTGTTATGAGTTGAAATCAACTTGAAAGTAGTGAGTTTGGGTACTCTTGACATTTAATGACACTGGATTGTATGGTCACTATAAATCTGCCCTACAAGTCACTGCATACACACCTTCCCCTTCAATATGGCAGTCAAAGGCACTTAAAACAAGGTTTAAGGAAATAGGGGCCATCACAGTGCCAGATTTTAGCAACTGTGTGGTTAGCTTTGGGAGAGATTTTTGTGACTTGCAATTTGTGGTCCAATAGGATAGTTCTGTTTATTCCAAACGTAACAATTTCTAGATGAAGACAATTAACAGAAGATAGGCAAAATGTTTCTTACTCACCTAGATTAGAGCAAATGAGAAGCAAAATAAAACCAAAATAGAAAACCTCAAACCAACAACAAATCCAAACAAACAAACAAGCAAAAACAAAAAACAAAAACAAAAACAAAAAAAACTCCTTTCTTGATGAGGAGACTAAGACAAGGATGGAAGAAGAAGTCTGGAGTATGATAAAATTTCTTCTTCCTAATGCTCTTATTTTAGCTTAACAGCCCTTTTTTGGAGGAAGTAGTCATCAACAGTCACTTCTCTGTCTGTGCTGTGGGCATATTTGTTTTTAATCATCTCTTGCTCATGCTTCTCATTTGTGCTTTGAATTTGCTGTGAAAAATTGGGAAATGACCTTTTAGAATGTGCAAAATGAAGAATACTTTAAACTCTAAGTGAGAAAAGACCTTTTCCATAAGAAGGCATAAAAATCAAACATTGCTTTATTTATTTATGCTACTGAGGCTATTTTAATTTCTTCCTAGGTTCTCACATATATTCTAGATCACTGTTTCTCACATTGCCTGATGTTCAAAATCACTAGGGGAGTTTTAGAAAAAATATCATATATTCTCAGGGACATTTTGTTCTATAAGAGATTTCGGGCCATACAACATTTGTAGACTCATCAATAACCTGCATTACACAGATGATGCAACCTTGCTTGCTGAAAGTGAGGAGGACTTGAAGCACTTGTTGCAGAAGTTCAAAGAATACAACCTTCAATATGAATTCTACATCAATGTCAAGAAAATAAAGATTCTTACCACTGGACCAATAGGCAACATAATGATGGATGGAGAAAAGATTGAAATTGTCAACAATTTCATCTTATTTGGATCCACAATTAACACCCTTGGTACCAGCAGTTAGGAGGTCAGGAGATGTATTACACCGGGAAAGTCTGCAGTTAGGGACCTGTCCAAATGATTGAGGATCAGTGATGTCAGTTTGAGGACTAAGGTGTGTCTGATTCAGGCCATGGTCTTTTTGATCACTTGCTATGAATCTGAGAGCTGGACAATGAATAAGGATGACAGAAGAAGAATTAACGCCTTTGAGCTGTGGTGTTGTAGAAGAGTACTGAACATCCCTTGTGGACTTCCAAAAAAATAAACAAATATGTCTTGCAGAAGGTGAAGCCAAAATGCTCTTTGGAGGCAAAGATAATGAGCTTCACCTTACATACTTTGGACATATTTTTATGAAGGGCTATTCTTTGGACAAGGACGTGATGCTCAGAAAGATGGAGGGTCGGCGAAGGAGAAGAAGACCTTCAGTCAGGTGGACTGACATGGTGACTGCCTCAATGAGCTTTAATATGTCAAGAAGTATGAGGATGGCACAGGCTAGGACGGGGTTCAGATCTGTTGTTCATAGAGTCACTATGGGTTGTACTCAACTCAATGGTACCTTGCAACAAAAGCATTTGAAGTGAGCGAAGAATTGGAAGGCAGCAAGGGAAGGAGGAAGGAAGTAAAGAAAGAATTATATTCTTTTGAAGATATTAGAGGAAATTTTTCTTTGAACTCTTTAGGAAAGCAGAGAATGATATAGTCAGCCATGATTTTGGTTGAGCAAAATATTTAAGGACACATCATACTAAGTCCATAACAGGAAACTACCCCATATTTATGAGCAGAACGCTAATAAAAGAGTAAGGTAGATCAGGCCAAACAGTGACGTGATTGATTTGCAACTAGCCAAAGATATCTAGTAGAGAGGAAGTTATGGCCAAAAAAGTAGAATAATTGTGGGCACCTAACAACAGTAACAACAATTGCATAATAAGATGTTTAAACTGTTGAAGATGTAAATAGCTTTCTATGCGTAGGCTGTTTGGTTCATGTGAACAACTGAATTTCTGGCACTATTGGTGACAATTCCTCTTTGGTGTAGTATAACCAACTGAAATCTTCCTCATAGCCATGACTGCTTGAATGTGGCACGCCAACTCACAGAACACTTTCATTCTCCCCTTTAGCACCATTTCCTAACATCTAGCCTAACATATTGCTAGCTGGAACAGGATGAAGTGTATATTAGATTTCCAGGTCAAGATAGTGGTAAGAGACTGCACTGCAATCCCAGAGGCATGCAGTTCAAATCCACCAGCTGTTGTGATGGAGAAGAAAGGGCAGTCTCCTCCTGTACACTTTACTGACTCTGAAAACTCACTAGAGGGTCAACTATGAATTGGTTCTCACTCATTGACACACAACAACAACATCCAAGGTTGGAAATAAGTTATAATAACAATAATAGTTATTATTATTATTATTTGAAGAGAACGCTTTGCTTGTTGAGGAGATTTAAAAGAAGAAAAGGAACATGGATGTGGAAATTTTGGTTTTGCTTTTCTTTATCTTGGCCACAACTCAGGAATTCAGATAGTAGCAGAGTCAAAGGGCACTTTTGGAATTACAAACAAGGAAACTAAGGCAAAGAAAGTAGTTATTTCATTTCCAGAATCTTTTCCATTAAGATGGTTCATAATGAATCTTGAATAGACCACATGACCTCTAGCTGATGGCTCACGGTGTTTACCTTTCCTCTGCACTAGCCTCTCAGAACTTTATCATCATTTCACTTATGTTGAAATTCATCATTTCAATGAGGAAGGTGGAGGGAATAGGCCTGCTTAGATTCCCATTTCACTAACTGAGATGGTTTAATAGAGAATCATCTTTGTCCTTATTTAAAATTGTGAGCTTGACCTAGTTTCCTTTTTACATGCTTCCATGGGTTTTGATCACCACTTAATGGCAGCGTGTTAAAAGCAGAAGCACCAATCTTTCAAGTGTCTGAGAATATTCCATAAATGTAAGAAATGCACTTCATAACAAGCAAATTGAAATCTTCTTCTCCTTAGGTTACAAAAAAAGATCAAGATTATTATGAATATATACGGAATAATTCATTTGGGATGCCGAATATTACATGAAAGAGTTACATATGAGATTATATATATTTGGAGTGGTGGTTTAAATATTCTTGAAATTTTACATTGACCTTCTAAACTTCATTTCTAACTTCTAAATTTTAAAACTTTTACTGAAGAATGTGAGACTTTTAATAGGTTATGTGCACCATTAGTGTTGAATGGTGCTATTTGGGGAACCTCTCTAAGGAGGTAAGACTCGATAAGCAAAAATATAAAAAGGGGTGACAGGCAGGTAGGGTGATAATAGTGTTTCTTTGTCTCTTGAGTTAAGTGGAAGATTCAAACCTATTCTTTTCTCTCTCTTTCTCAAGTTATTTTTCATACTCCACAAATAATCTACAACTATTCTTTTTTATCTCTGAAATATCATCAACTCACTTTCTAAGACAAATCAGAAAAATGTATTTTTGGTGACCAAAAATGCAGTGTTGCACAACTGTCCATCAGCCAGCCCTTCGACTAAAAGGTGAGGACACTGAAGCAGGGAGAAAGGAAAGGAAAAGTCAAGTGATATGATAAGAGACATTAAAAAAAAAAAAAAGAGAGAGACATAGAGGTAGACCTGACAAATACTCAATGTTCAAGTTCAGAGTTTCTGAAGCTACATTATAGTCTTGAACTCTGGGGAAACCTTCTGAAATTGAATTGCTGAAGAATATGTTAAACTAGAAGTCAATAAATTTTTTCTGTAAAGGGATAAATGGTAAATATTCTAGTCTTTGTGATCATATGATCTCTGTTGCAACTATTCAGTTCTGTCTGTAGCATGAAAACAGCCATACATAGGACCTAAAGAAACCAATACAATTGTGTCCCAATACAATTTTGTGTGTGAACATTAGACTTGGACTTTTTTCATGCACTCTAAAATATTATTTTCTTCTTTTTCTTTTTTTTTTTAAATGGTAAAAATCTTTCTTAGCTTTGGTGGTCTAGTGGTAAGAAGTTATGCTGTCAACCTGAAGGCAAGCAGTTCTTAGCTCAAAAAGTAGACAAAATCAGACAATGGGCTGGATTTGTTGCATTAGAGAATGGTTTTTTTCTACCCTGTGTTAAATGACTGTGAGTCATTTGACTATAATAGAGTGAGTAAAGTGAATAACATAAAGAATTCCACATTTTTAAATATTGCCTTACCTAGACTGCTTTCTTCATCTTATGACTCCTTCAAGGTTCATTTCAATATTTACTTTCATCTAGCACACTGTTTTCTCTCTCTCCTACCATCCGTGTGATTTTATTTCTCTTTAATGATTTTTGATTGATGACTTATCTTAGTCCTGTAGCGCAAAGTGCCACCCTCTCATATTTCCTTCATAGTGTCTAGCACACCACTGGATATGTGGCAGGTAATCTATAAATATTCAATGAAAGGCATGAAAGAATAAATACAAATTGGAATTCATTCTGGTATAATCAAATAAATCCTTTTAAAAATGGTCCGGTAAAGTATATACTCCAAATTATATTAAATGTATAAGTTAGTCAAAGTAAATTACAGGAGTTTACATTTAAATAATAGAAATTAAAAATATTTAAAGTGTAGGTGGTTCTATTTTACAATGAAAAGTGTAGGTGGTTCTATTTTACAACGAAAACAGCAAACAAAATAGAACAAAATCCAGATCGCACTCTAATTAACCAAATCCTATAGATCATGCAGCACTGTGTCAGGAAAAGCAGAAATCATTCTAATTATCTCAAATTTAATAATATAATTTGCAAGCTATCTTCCATAATAGCAGAAAGAAGACTATAGGATGAGCTATATACTGGGATACTGTCCACCCCTTTAACTACTTAGCATCCACTTGAACCCTCTTCTGCTTGTAGTTTAGTTTTAGTACAATAATTGTGGTGGCTTAGTTCGTGGAGTAGCATATTGTGGTGCTAACCCACAGGCCTTGCATCGCTGGTGGTTTGAATCCACCAATGGCTCAGAGAAAGAAAGATGGACAATCTCCTCCCATTGTTATTCACAGTCACAGAATGCTCATGGAGGGCCATTGCAGTCCAGACTTACTTGATGGAAGTGAGTATCATGGGTTTGTCCCCTGTCTAGGAGAGTACAATCAAGTTTCATTCTCTTAAAAAAAACAAACAAACCCCAAAACACTAGAGAGAAGTAAGTTATTTTCCGTCACTCTGGCCATATTTGGATGATGGCAAGTTTATGTGTCATCAAGTCAGAATTTACTTATAACTGAGTCTCCAGTGGGTTTCAGAGGCTGTAATTTGTGAAGATTGACCATCGTTCCCCTGAGGAGCAATTGGTGGACTTGAACTGCATACCTTTGGATTGGCAGAGCAACTTCTTATCCACTAGGTCATCAGAACTTCCTAATGTTACGCTAGTTAATTTATAATGTCATTTGACTATTCTATAAACTGAAGACTAAATTTGAAGGTTAATTATTGCCTACAAACTATAGGGGAAAGAGAGAGTATAAAATGAATATATCTCTATCTCTGTCTCTGTCTCTGTCTCTGTCTACCTCTACCTCTCTCTCTATCATCTATATCTGTATCTATATCTAATCTACCGATACCTATATCATGTATATCTATATCTGTATCTATATCTATATCATCTCCCTATGTCTATATCTATCTATCTATATCTATATCATCTACATCCATATCCATATCCATATCTATATCTATCTCCATATCCCATGGTTTGGTGTTTGGTGGAGCTCCCTGATTAAATAAGCTTGGAAGTAGGAGTGGCATCCATTTCCAAAATAGCTTGCCTCCGCAAACTCTATGAACATGGAGAAACAATGAAAGTTATATAAGTGTTCAGGTCTTTCATTCATAGGGTCGCTATGAGACTCAATGGCACTGAACAACAACATACACACACACGTGCACATATATGCAGATTTTCAGAGGCAGTTAATCACATGGGAGATTGCCTATCCTCCCGCAGAGTACCTGATGACCTCAATCTTTGTGCCTTCAAGACTACAGAGCAGCTTCTTGCCACTGGGCCACCAGAGCTCCCTATACATAAATATATAAAATATATGTGTAATGGCCAAAAGAGGAAATAGAAATATGGTTATACTTTTATTGTTATAAATTCTGAAAATTATCTTGATATAGAGTTGATATTTGATGGACTGCCTTCTTTTACTACTCTTTTATTCCACTGCCCTTACCCAGCACTTGTATTTTTTAGAATTCTTTTCCCATTTAAGTAATCCCATGTTTTGTTTCATGAATCTGAATTTGATATAGTTATTTTTCAATTGATTTTCTGCAGTTTTCACTCAACTATTACATTATGATGTCTCAACTATTATATTATGACGTGGAAAGAGATACCTCTAACACTCAGGATCTCACTATTGATACTAGAAGCCACAAAACCCCATCCATACCCTCAATTCTCATAGGGCAATACATTGTTTTCCCTGGTCCCTCTCCCTTGGTTTTCTGCTTCCATCCCAACATGTGATAGGTTACTTTTCTTCTCTAATTAAACATTTTGAGCTGCAAGTCATTTGTAATGATTTATGGCAGCTGTGCTTTTGCCAATCTTACACAGTATTTTTCTTATTACTTAATTGTTTTAGCAGTGCTTCAGCCATTAGTTTCTGAGTTCTGAAAACAGGAAACAGAAGTCTTCTATTATAGACGCCTGCCTAATTAGCTCAGAGGCTGTCTAATGGGGGCTATTAAAAATGCAAATGAGGTGTGATCAAATAGTGAAAAGTTTGGTCCTGACAGAATGTACTAATGCATTTTCCCCCCTACAAAATCTACTACCACCTCGAGTATAAATTCCTCTCCCCTTCTTCACTATATGAAGTAAGTTTCTTCCTTACCCAGGACTCTCTTGAGAAGAGTTCTTAAACGATTCCTATTCTCCATTCCTTTTTCTAAGGCAGTGGTTCTCAAACTTCAACAGGCATCAGAATGTTGGGTTCCAGGAACCACTCCTAGAATTTACAATTCAGTAAAGTTCTGGGAAGAATCGCCAAGAAGTTGCATTTCTAACAAATTCCCAGAGCATGCTTAGGTTGCTGATTTGGGTACCCTATTTTTTGAGAATTAGCATAGAGCCTTTTGATTGGTTGATTCTACTCTGAATTTAAATGCTTCATTTCCACCAACTCCCCACCCCCCCACCCCTTCAATCCCATCATCTCTGTTTTGTCCTTTCTTAATTAACAAGCTGAGCATGACTTACAACTGAACCAGGTGTTGGACTTTTTGGAACAACTTCTCTGATCCTTTGCCAACCCAAATCAGAGTTGGTGCACGTCCTTTTCAATTACTTCATTACCATATTATGGTAATAAAGCACTTAAGGAGTGGATATAGATTTTTGTAAGGTCTGAAACATATAATTTTTAAAGATCCTCTTTTAGCAAAATAATACAAATATGAATATAAAATTTTTAGGGTTTTTTCCATGAGTAGAGAAGGGCCTGAAGTTTCACAGTTCTGTTGCCCTTGCTCCACAATGCTTGACCACGGTTGAATATATTATCGGATTCTTTGCATGTATCCCTCCCTAATCAATGACTAATTTCTCATGGACCTATGTGAGAGAAGCATCTTATTTGTCTGCATAATCCTACATCCAATATAGCACTTAGCACCTGCTGGATGTTCAATGGATACAATTAACTCAATCTTTTTGCATCACTTTAATATTAAAAATCCCACTCTGGCTCTTCCTACTGAGATGTGATTTCTTTCTTTCCTACTGTACCACTCCTTAAGCACATTGTTCAAAGCCCCCCTTTCTAACATTAAATGTTGGACCCTCATCATACTTCTCATTTTGAGCATTCATTTCAGGCTTTTCCAAAATTCATTGCATTTTCTTGCTTCTGTAACATGACCTTAAGAACTTCTTTCTACTCATTCTTCAAGAGTCAGTTCAAATTTTATTTCTTCTTGGAAGTGTTTCTTGCATTTTCTGGGAGAAGTTATTTAGTTTGTTGTTCAAATAATTACTGAAACACCAACAGACTTTTCCACTGTGGAGAACTGTGTACGTTTTATATGGCTGAAGCAATCCATTTGGGAAGCCCAATCTCTTGTTATTCACATGATAAAAGTGATGAGCGAGGTGGTCATCATTCTAAATGTGTTTGCTTATGAATAAACAAAGGAATGAGAAACTTATTTTTTCATTTTATTACAAAAATGCAAACATAGAGAAAAGTTGAATGAATTGTACCCTGTATATCCATTGTGCCACTACCAAGACTCTGTGATTAATATTTAATATATTGCTTTATCATATATTTACCCTTCTCTCTCTGTCCATCCATAAATCTATCTGACTTTTTCATGAATTTCAAGGTAAGTGATGCTTTCATAATTTTTACTATAAAACACTTTAGCATGCATATCTTTAACTGTTGTTGTTGTTGTTGTTATGTGCCGTCGAGTCGCCTGCGACTCATAGCGACCCTATTACAACAGCCCTAAACTCCGCTCTGTCCTGTGCCAATCGCACTGTCTCTGACACTCCCATCCCAATTATACCAGTCACTGAATAAATCCACCTCATAGGGCCTTCCTCTCCTGCGCTGTCCCTCCACCCTCCCAAGCATGATGTCCTTCTCCAAGGACCGGTCTCTCCTCACAACATGTCCAAAGTATGTTAGACGGAGCCTCAGAATCCTTGCCTCCAAGGAGCCACCCGGTCCAGGACAAATCTGTTTGTTTTCCTAGCAGCCCATGGTATTCTCAATACTCTTCTCCAGCACCACAGCTCAGAGGCATCAATTCTCCTTCTATCCTCCTTGGTCATTGTCCAACTCTCTGATGCATAACAGGTGATTGCAAAGACCATGGCCTGTATCAGACGCACCTTAGTCTCCAAAGAGATACCATTGCTCTTCAGCACTTTGGAGAGGTCCCTAACAGCAGACTTTCCTATGGCAATGCGCCTTTTAATTTCCTGGCTGCTGGTGCCAAGACTGTTGACTGTGGAGCCAAGCAAACTAAAGCTGTGTACAATCTCAATCTCTTCACCATCCATCCTGATGCTGCCAATTGGTCCAGTGGTGAGAATCTTTGTCTTCTTGACATTGAGCCTCAATCCATATTGTAGGCTGCAGTCCTTGACACTCTGCAGCAGGCGCTTCAGGTCCTCCTCAGTTTCAGCAAGCAGGGTTGTGTCATCCGCATAACGCAGATTGTTGATAAATCATCCACCAATCTTGACCCCATATTTTGCTTTTGAAATAAAATTTAGATATGAAGAGAAAAATTGTTTTATAAAATCTTTCTGCATTGAATTATAACATTATCAGTAACATTATTAGTGTCTGAGCAGAAGCCTTTCTAATATTTCTTCTTTTAATTACACATCATTCTCAAAAAGTTATTGACATAAATTCGCAAACACTACTTATGAAATTATAATTAAAGAAAAAGAAAATTTGACAAAAATCAGCATCTGTGAAAACACTGATAGCAAAGATAAAAACAGTACATGCAAACAAAACCATTGAAAAGATTCAGGTTATTTGTTATTGTTATGGACCACCAAGTCAGAATTGACAAATAGTTGAATTTCCAGCAGGTTTTCACAGGCAATAAATCACACAGCAGGAAATTGCCCATCTTTCTCCCATGGAGCAGCTGTTGGATTGGAACTATGTGCCTTCGGATTGGCAACACAATTCCTTACCACTAGGCCACCAGAGCTTAGTTAGTTCCTGTAGTTAGAATTGCACTACCAACCCAAAGGCACTCAGTTCAAATCCACCACCTGCTCCTTGGGAGAAAGATGGGCGGTCTCCTCCCATGAAATTTACTGCTTCTAAAAGCTTGCTACAGGGTAAGCTATGAGTAGATTCTGACTAAGTGGTACACAACAACAATTAGCCTTGTACGTTTATAGAAGATGCATGTACGTTGTATTTATTAAAAACAATGCCTTTGTTATTGGTAATAACAGGAACATTTTTATTGAAAAAATAGTAAGTACTGTTAACAAGTGCAAAATGTGTCATCTATCATTCTGGCATTATCTCCTCTGACAGTGTCACCTGGGTTGGTCCATACCTCTCATGTCCCTCTAGTGATGCTGTTGTAGAGAGATGTCCTATTCATCGGTGTTAGTGCTGCTGTCATGCCCTGCCTAGTAGAGCTGGTTATTCTGAGGAAGTCTACAGCTAGAAGACTTAAGTGTTAACCACCTACACACCATGTCCGGTTCCCTCTGGTCTGGACTGGCTGACAGTTGGCTGCACCTGTGTGTGCTCTCTTTGCTCTGGCTGCTTCTTTGCGGGATAAAAAAGCAGAAGCAACGGGAGCTCTGGTGGCCTAGTGGCAAGGAGCTGCAACTACAATCTCAGAGGCGCACGGTTTGAATACTCTGCTGGGGGAAGGAGAGACAATCTCCTCCTGTACCAGTCAGATCTGATTTGATGGTACACTCACACAAAAATTAAAAAAAAAAAAAGAAGAAGAAGAGCTGAAGCATTGGATCACAAAGACTGCAGGTTTCCAGAGCTCTGAAGGAGGAAACCTCTCTCTGTCAGGAGGAAGACCTTAACCTGAACCCAAAAAAGCAGGCTTGCATTTTCTCACTCTCCCCTATGTCTTCATCCTCGGAATCTTGGCTTGTTGAGGGTGGATGTTCTGCCTCTATTTCCTGCTTCGTGCTGAGAATTGTATTTTTCACCAAGTCAGGATCTGGCTAGTAGAATTCTCTGTCTATTTCTCTCTGCTTAACAGTCCTATCTCATGGAGAGCCCAAGATGTGCTCATCAACCCTGGGTTAAATAAAGTCTGCATGCTCATTTTTTAACTATCTGGAAAATGGGACACTGAGTCTGTTGAGAAGCAGGAAATCCCAGATATTGAGGACACATCTACCACCACTAGTGGCTCCAGGGGACATTCTGGCTGCACCCTCTCCAAGAAACAGGTTGAGTTTCTCGTCCATGAGTTTGTACATCTGCTTTCCCTCCCTGTTCTTTCTCTGTCCTCCAAAAAGTCACTATTCATTATAGGTTTTCTCAGTGTCAACTCCTGCTAAGCCCTCTCCTCTCCTGGACTGCTTCTACTGTCACTCCTTTCCTTTGTCTTCTCCCTGCAAACACTGTCCACAACTGACAGCCCCAGAGGCGACAGAAGATGACACCAAGACATGTTATAATCACAGAGGAGAGAAGCCCATCTCCTGGCTATTCTGGCCAAGGGACTTGGACAATTACAGACCCTCAAGGCCTGAAGGAATCATCTTCTTCAAGGGCTTCTAGGGTGAAAAAGACTAGTTTAGCAACTCTGTATGGGGCTTTAGGAGATATTTTTATACTCAAAGTCTAATAGCAGGTTATTGATATTTATAGGAAAAATAGAGTGGAAATAGAGGGGTCTTAGAAAGTTTTTGGGTTTTTTTTTCTGGCCAAAGTATATTTTTAATTTCTTATTCAGTGAGACACAACTCCTGTGACCTTGACCTCTGTGATTACATCAGTCAAAAGCATTCATCTTGCATTAGTCTATGATTTCTCCATTGTTTCTACTACTCTAACTGGCATAATTTCTCTGGAAACCACAGAGAGAAGATATTTCCTAAATGCTTGCTTTTGGGGATGCTGTTCTAATACAGCTAGTTCACTTGGGGTAAGGGCAGGGCACAAGGGGGCTGCTGGGTTTCCCTTCACTGATGCTTGTTTAAAGCTCAGGGCATATGTTCTGTCAAACGTATTCAGAGACTCTCCACCGCCAACAGTCTGACAATAGTTCTGCTCGGCTGGGCTTCCAGTTCCTCTGCTCTAGGTTTGAACAGCATCTCACAGCTTCCCTATTTCACATTCTTTCATTTCTCCACCCTTTCCACAAACACATGCTCATTATCTCTTTAGTAGGTTAGAAAATTCCCTAGGTTCTTGGGATATACACAGACTATTGAACATACATACCACAGATTCCTAAGAGAATAAACAGATCTGTCCTAGAGAGGGTAAAACCAAGTTTCTCCTTGGAGGCAAGGAATCTGAAGCTGTATCTCACATACTTTGGGCATATTTCTCAGAGATACTGTTCCTTGGAGAAGGGTATCATTCTTGGAAGGGTGGAGGGACAATGAAGCATGAGATAGTGACTGGGATAATGGGTTCATGTGTGTCAGAGACAGTGACATTGGTTCAGGATAGGTTTCTAGCTATTGTGCAGAGTCACTATGAGTCACAAACGACTCGATGGCACATAACAACAACAATAACACTGTAAATTTCTGTTCTCAAAGTTCTAACGTGGTGGTGTCGTAACGTGCCATGGAGTAGACTGCACATCACGGTTACCTTTTAAGCACTAGACCACTGAACCTTGCTCCATCGTGAACCTTCCTCCTGATCTCTGATACACTCAAGCTCCTTGCTTCAGTCACGGTATTAATCATCTTGTTGAAGTTTCCCTCTCCTTCTCTGGCACTTGTCAGCATTTCTTTTTCCAAGAACTGACCGTTCCCAACAACATGATCAAAGTATGTGAGCCAAAGCCTCACCATCCGTGCATCTAAGGAGCATCCTGATTGCCTGTCTTCCAAGACAGACTTGTTTTTTCTTTCAGCAGTTAATGGGGTAGTTAGTACTCTTCTCTAACACCACAATTCAAAACCATAATTCCTCTGTCATCCTTACTCATTATTCTAACAGTCTAGAAAAAGTCACACTTCTAATCGTCTAGAAAAAGCAAGCCAAACATGTTGCGTTTGAATAGTTAACAGAACACAACTATAAACATTCTTTCAAATTTGTAAAGGTAAATAACTTATAAAATACCCAACTGGTTGATTTAATCAAGTTAGTCTACAAATTCCTAGAGGAAGACACTTTTAAAGAATAAAAACTATTTTGTCTCTGGTATGTGGAGTTGTGAATATTTCTTTACTGCTTTTCTTTATTTTTCAAATGTTCCACTTATTTAAAAAATTGAATAGATACATATCGTATAATATATACATGTAACATAATGCAAAAATACATACACACACACGCCATTGTCGTTGTTGTTAGGTTTCATCAAGTTGACTATGACTGGTAGAAACCCTATGAAAAAACATATATGTTCTTCTAGAAATCCTGCAAACTTGGTAAAGTTCTGAGAGGAAGAGAGGGTAGACAAAGAAAAAGTGAACATGCAAAAGACAGGGAAGTTGACTGGTTAGGGAAAACAGTGTTTTACTCTGACAAACAAAAAACTACTCCTCTGGTTCTGATTCCAACTTTTCTGATGAACGCCTGTGTGTCAGAGTGGAAAATCCACAGGATTTTTAATGGCTAAATTTTCAGAAGTCGATTACCAGACCTTTCCTCCTAGTCACATCTGGGTGGACTTAAATTTCCAACCTTTTGGTTAGAGATTTCATGACCTACACTTGAAAGTCTAGTAAACACAAGGCATTTGTTTCCTGTTTTTTTTTTTTTTATTCTCCTAGCATACTCAATATAATAAAGCAAGATGTAATTATTCAATGAAGAAAACACAAAGCTATCTGAGAAAGGAAATGTAAAAAAGCCAGGACAAAAGGAAAGAAAAACTAAGAAAGGTGGAAAACCCAAGGCTTGATTTGTGAATTTTTTTTTTTTTTTAAATTACCGGCATTGGAAATGGAGGAAAAGGAAAAGAATGAGAGGAGGGACAAAAGGGGTCTAGAGACAGGTTTCCATAGGGGATTTGTGATAACAGCGAAAAGGAAAGAAGAAGAAATACACAGAATAAAGAACTCCAGATAAGATAAAAGCCTGAGTGGCTAGTAGTTAAGCACTTGGGAAATCTAGTTGTTTGAACTCACCAGGCACTCTGTGAAAGAAACCAGATGATATGCTCCCATATGGATTATATCCTAGGAATTTACAGAATCAGCTCTATTGTGGTCCATGGGGTCACCAGGAGTTGAAATTGACTTGATGGCACCCAACACCACCAGAAAAATCCCTAGAAGAAAGAAACACTTTGCTCATGAGTGCCTTTTAACAAGGAAACCCTGAACTGGCTTAAAGAGTTAAATATGTAACACATTCAGAAGCACCTTGCCATTCATTCTACGGAAAATAAGGTAAATTTTATTTTCACCTCAATGGGAGATTTCTCAGGCAAGAGACATTTTCACAAATGCAAAGAGGAGAAAAGATGTTTTAGGTTGTAGATTTTAAACCAGCAATTGCCTTCCCATAACAAAACAGCCATTTTCCTAATGATTTTCTGGGATTCAGAACAGAAAGTACAGAAGTCGGAAATGTGGTAGGTGGAAAAAGCAGCTTAAATGTGCTTTTGGCTGTTATCCTTCAGATAATTACTATGGAGCCTGTTTCTTCACTAACTAGCCTGTCATCCTCTGTATTAAATTATGATGATGATGATGATTACTGATAATTATCCCTTTCATTTATTCATCATTTTCTACTTTGTAAAGTACTTACACCTCACAGCTAGTCTATGTGACAAGAAGAAGGCCTACTGCTCCGCCTGTCTTTGTGATGAGGTGTGAGGCTGAGAGTAGCTGTTACTTTGCCCTAGGTCACGTGTCTCATTAGGGGTCCCCACCATTTATGATACTCCACCTCTCTCCCTCTCATAGCTACTTATTTGGTAAATTAAAAGGCTAGGCAGTTCTTTTCTCATTCAAGAAGGTGCCTTATATATTCTGTACTGCAAAACCTGAATTACTGAAAATATATAACACTGGTCAAGTAGATTATAGCTCCTTGCCTTCTTCCATCTATTGGTTTTTTCCTCCTTCCCTGGGTTCCTTCCTCAGTTCCTTCTTCCTTGCCTCCCTGGGTTCTTCTCTCCCTCCCTCTGTCCCTCCCCTCCCCTCCTCCGTAGGTCCTTTCCCCTCTCCCTCCCAGGGATAAGATGAGTGTCCCAGGGACCTTCTCTTCTTCCCTCCCTGGCTTCCTTCCTTCCTTCCTTCCTTCCTTCCTTCCTTCCTTCCTTCCTTCCTTCCTTCTTCTCCATCCTCCAGTCTCTTTCACACATGCTATACACACAATCTCAGCTACTACTTAGATTTTCAAAATAACAAGTTAGTATCTCCTTTGCCAAATGTGATGCATAGAACTTCCGGCAGGTTTGTCACCATTTGCTGCTGCTTCACACATTACACAGGGAGAATCTAGGGATGACACTGGGTACCTGGATTTCATTGAGGACACTTGACGTGGAAGAGGTAGCACCTGCATCTAGTCCTGGCTGACTGCTGATTCTTTTTCATGATCTGGAGCTAATCCCCAGGATTAAGTGAGCATCTGCTCTCAGTGCTGACAAAGGATGGGGCCAAGTCTTAAACATAGAGAGTGGGTGGAAGAGAGTGAGTGGAAGAGACTGGTTCTGGCTCAGGCAGAACAACCTGAGTACAAAGAGCACGCTGCCTTGAGAGTCCTGGAGACCTGGCCCTCGTTAGTCTTTTCTCCCTCCACACTGTGCTCCATCCAGCCCTCTCCTGGACTTTCAGCCTGGAGCCTGCATAGTGGACAGGATACCAGGGTTACAAGGCCTGTGTTTGTCTTCTGCGGACTTTATGTTTTGTGTGACCTTGGACAAATTGTTTATGGGCATGAAATCTCACTTGTTTCATCCATTCTATGGGGATGACTGAAATAAAAATACCCCTCAGAGTCACTGTCTAACTTATCGAGATAGTATATCCTTTTGTAAACCTTGGCTATCATAGTTGTTGGGATGTACATTTTCCTGTTGCTCCTCTTGCCTTTTTCATTGTCTACTCAGCATTTCAGCTCAAGTGCCAACTCCCAGTCTTTCAGTAATTACCAATTTTCATCATTCTTCTGCTAGGCATTTCCTGAGCTTCTCTGATCACTCATTCTGGTAGGTCATATATTGTTGTCTGTACCTTGGATCACTGAACTCCTGTAGGGGTACACTTTTGGTTTGAATTTTCTATAGTCATACACTGATGTATGCACACATAAATACACACTCAGGAGAAAAAGGGGTGAGTGGAGAAAGGAGAAACAAAGAAAGACCCTAATCTTGTTCGAATTTTCCCTGATGTTATTTGCCTCTCTATCATTCTCTTCTTTCTTTCCTTTACACCAAATAGTCTTCAGGAGCCAAAATTCTCGACAAACTCATCAGACTGTATCTTCAATAGCTCAGTGGAAATAAGTAGCCTGTGTTTTGGAAAAGTTTGGATACTAAAAGTGATATGAGTGTCTGGAGAAAGAGAAAATGAGGAATGTCAGTAGCTGAGTCCAGGGTAAAATCAAGATCAGTGGCTTCACCTGAAGAAAGGCAGATCCTAGAGTAGAGGCCAACGATGGATGTAAGATCTTGGGCAAGTGTCTCACTTCAGTAGTATCAATGCTTGTCTAGAAAAGGAAAGAACTTCACTGCCTGAATCCAGGGTCTTCTCAAGTTCAACAGATGGATTACCACAGCTCCCATCACTGCCTCAGGGAGAATGGCAGCAATGGTATTTAAAATAAAGATACAGAGTAAGCTAGAAAAAAGGACAAAGAAAAGTGTGATCTCATTTAGTTAATGGAAAGGCCTACATATTCTAAGATTGTTTAGAGCTGAGGGATTCAGGAGAGCTAAGTCTTCCAGATAACTGAATTCTATTTAATTTTATAAGCACCCAAACAGAATTTTATTTTATACTTAAAAAAAAAGCAGCATATTTTCTCAAATTTCTTTGCTATATTGCATATTTGTTCTCAGATTTCTTCTGTTCTGTAAACCGCTTCAGGAGAATGGCTCCCACCTTCCTGGATTACTCAGGCCTCAGCAGGAGCAGTTAGACATCCTTTCCCCGGTTAGTAGCACAATCATGTCTTCAGTGACTCCTGAGTCCGTTTTGAGTTTGGATTATCCTACAACTGGTTTCCCCTGAGACTGCCTTTGCTTCCTTAAGACTCTGATGGTGTCACTCAGCAGGAACTAGAAGGAACACTATTTTCATATAAAAAGCCTTGAGACTCTGAATCATAGCCTATCAAAGATAGTGGTACAGCTAAGGGAAGATTCGGCATCTGCTATAAAGTGAGGTTTAGAGGACTGCAAACATTAGATGACTTGAGTTTTCATTCTTTCTTTTTATTTCTGGAGGGTCTCTAAACTGTATAAATTAGTTTCAAGTTTGGATACTTAGAATAAATAAGTTGATATTTTTGTTGATAAAGACAATTTTTGTAGAAATAAACGGATTTTTTTTAATTTATTTGAAAATTCTTCAATCTGTAGTGTCTGTAGAAGGTTAATAAATAAGGAAGCAAACAGCTCTGTAACAGCTTAGGATCCTGGAAGATACCCAGTCAGAATCATATTAAGCAGTTTTATCTCTTCTGTTTTCTCTTTTTCCCATTCCTAAATTTTTGTCCTTCTTTCTGTACTGAAAAGACGCTGATGACAGGAAGTTTATTTCTAGAGTATATCTGGTGGTTATATTGTTCCCACTCACATTGCACTCTAACAGTCCAGAACTCCAGGGATTATTTATTTCCTCATAGTCTTTTATATATACTCCCCAGTCTATATCATTCTAGACAGGAACTTTTTTGCCATCATGTAGTTAAAATAACCAATCTGTAGGCAAATTTAGAATAGTATGAAATGAAGATCTAGTCAAGTGATGCCTTTCGTAGAAAGGATAGATCTGCTTCCCAACACTTTTTGTCCAAACTTGTGTACAAAGAAAGCATATATTGAGAATATCTGATTATAGGTTGCGGTGGTGTTTTAATGTGGCACCTTGGCTAGGCTGAGTTCCTTTCCTATATGTTTTAGGTTGATGTAGATTGTGGAAGGGGATTTTATAAACCACTTGGAAGCAGGAAGAGGGAAAAAGCAATCATTTTCTAGCTTATTCTCTCTCCCCCCGCCCCCTGCCTCTCGTTGCTGTCTGGCTAGAAGGGATTGCTCCCATCACAGAAGGTCAACACATTGTCCTCATTAGAAAAAGAAAATTTCCTGGAAAAGATATTATTCTTTCTTGAAAAATTGTTTTTACTGGAAGAAATATATATCATGGTGCTTCCATAAAGATTTAGGCCTTGGAAACCTTATGGGGCTGTTCTATTTTGTCCAATAAGGTTTCTATGAATCAAAGTCAAAATGGCACCAACAGAGAGTGACAGGAAAATATTTAAAAGTATACTGATACAACTGGAGCTCTAATGGCCTAATGGTAAGAAATTTCACTTCAATCTGAGGGGCATGCAGTTTGAATCCACCAGCTGATCCAGAGGAGACGGATGGACCATCTTCTGTCTTGCAATTAACAGCCTCTGAAAACCCACTGGTGGGTCAGCTATGGCTAGGTTTCTATTTCAAGGTACTGAATAACAACAACAACTGATACAACTCTAGAACTCTACTACTTCACAATGGCTGGGAAAGATATTGGAGAAGGGAAATGCTAAAAGTGGGTAGAAATTTAGATAATACTGCAAAGGTAGACTATCAGAAATACCTGTCCATACCAATTCACAGACTCCTAATGCTTTGACCTGATCGAATGGCTAGGGACTTAGAGAACCATGACTGGAAAATTTCTAAAATAAATAAATAGATAGATAGATAAATAAATAAATAAAAATAAAATAAAATGTCTGTACAACAGGTGTGAGGATGCTCAGAAATCAAACTCATTGCCATTGAGTCAGAATAAACTTGTAGCTGACCTGTCAGTGGGTTTCCTGAGACTATAAATCACCCTGTAAAATATTGTCTATCATTCTCTCTTGGAGATTCTGGTAGATTAGAAGTGCAAGAGAGCCGCTACCTTTGAGTTTTCAATGCAACTCCTTAGAGAAGACACCACCAGAGTTCCTGGTTTGTGAAAAGACCTATTATAATAATCACAGAGTGTGAAGATACTTATGTCCCATGTAAATGCTAATTAAAAGACACTCTTAGCAAGAGAAGATTTAAAGAATAAAATGGTTTGCATGATCCATTCTGTATAATAGTCATTTTTTCTTACTCAGCCACTCCTGTCATTATCTAATATGTTCATCAAGAAAGTGTCCATGGTGGCAGAGATGGAGGTTATATGTGGGCTCAGCTACATATATTCCCATTCACCAAGGATGACCTGGCTGCAGCCACTGCTGAGCAGCCAATCTGTCAGTGGCAGAGACCAACACTGAGTCTCTTATATGGCACCATATTCTAGGGGGATTCGCCAGCTACCTGGTGGCAGCTTGATTACATTGGACTGCATCCACCGTGGAAGGTACAACACATTGTTCTTATTGGAAAAATACTTTTTTTTCTATATTTGTCTTCATGGATTCTGATACCTAGGGATTTTTATTTGTTTTGTTTTCATTCTGCTTATCCTAAACATCATCATAAACAGGAGTCATAAATTCTATACATTTTACCTGGTGATAAAAAAACTAGTCAAATATGACTTATAGACTTTGATGAACACTTCTAAGAAAATGAAAACTTATTCTTTTCTAGCCAATTTGTGTTAGAATCATCAGATTAGAAAGTTGGGAAAGAAATCTCTTGGAGTAGACTTATTTAGCTGTACTAACAGATAATTTAAAAATCCTAATGGCTTAAAATAACTTTGTTCCTCTATTTTGTGATCCTAAGTAATTGGGGCTGTGCTTCAGGGCACAGGTAGACAAAAGATGTCATCTTTTGAAGTCATGATAATTGAAGGATAGAGGATGTATGGGGTCTTATATATATTGGTGCGATCACTGACAGATGCAGTTCGCATAGTCTCAATCCTTCAAGACCTAGAAATTTAATGCTACCAGAACACCAAGCAAAAAATGGTGGTTTAATGAGACTCAAGAGGTGAAGAAAGTGTGTAACTGGTAGAGGCTCCTACAGTTGTTGTTGTTGTTATGTGCCGAGTCGTTTGCCACACTTAGTAACGCTATGTACAACAGTCCTAAGCTCTGCTCTGTCCTGTGCCAATCGCACTGTCTCTGACACTCCCATCCCGATTATCCCAGTCACTGAATCAATCCACCTCATAGAGGGCCTTCCCCTCCTGCGCCGTCCCTCCACCCTCCCAAGCATGATGTCCCTCTCCAAGGACCGACCGGTCTCTCCTCACTACATGTCCAAAGTAAGTTAGACGGAGCCTCAGAATCCTTGCCTCCAAGGAGCCACCCGGTTTAACCCTTTCCAGGATGAATCTGTTTGTTTTCCTAGCAGTCCATGATACCCTCAATAATCTTCTCAATTTTCCTTCTATCCTCCTTAGTCACTGTACAACTCTCGGATGCATTACAAGTGATAAGAAAAATAGCTGTTAGTGAAAGGAGGAAATAAATTAAAGAAAGGAAAAGGGAGAAAGAAGCCAAAATGCAAGTCTAGTGCCATTTAGTTGAGGACAAAATTATCAGTTCCATGGGCCTGAGTTAGTCACTGCTTTATTATAGAGTTGTAAATGATGGTTATCTCCACTTACAGTCATTAAAAAAGGGGGGAAATTGTGTTTTGTATCTTCTATTCAAGAGGCTTGGGAATTCATATTATAGTCTAGAAACATTTCCATGACAAATACTTAGAATATTGATTTTTAAAATTTAATGGACACTCTAGGTCTTTATTTGACAAAGACAACTGATTATTGATGTACAATGGAATTGTCATCGGTGTTTCTATCATCAAAGTAACAATATCTACACTGGGCCCTATTTCTAAATAAATTATATCTCAAGAAGCATTGGAAAAGCTACAGCCTCACTGAACATCCACTCATTTAAGTCTGTCATTTGGCTGCTTTCAGCTGCATCGGAAGAGGATGCTGGGATGACATGCAGCCCTAGATAAGATTGTTTTGAACAATATGAGAAATCAGTGGCATTCAGGCCAAATTAAATCTAATTTACTCTACAAATTGCCAAACTATCAGTCCTATTAAATCTGTTTATTAAAAGGCAGGAGAGTCGGTCTGGGTCGCAAGCTGTGGCTGGGATAATAAGACAAAGATGAAGCCCACTAATGTAGATAAATCATGTTTGATTTTCAGGCCAGAGGTAGCCAATGGGAGGGCTCTCACCTCACCTCCCCTGTCATCTGGAGGTGTCAGTGAGCCAGTTGGAGTGTCCCCAGAGTCAGACCACACTGATTGATTTCTGTGGCATTGGGAGGCCCGTGCCACTGCCCCCAAGATGGGGTCATTAATAAAACCAACTCTATTTATATTTAGTCGTCCATTCTACAAAATGTATTTTAAGCAGGTCTGCATGATTTAAGTATTAGGGAGATAAAGTGAGTACTATCACAGATAACGGTGGTTACGTGTCAAGGGTAGTAGGTAGGGATTAGATACTCTTAAATGCTAACATGTGAAATAGTGCAAGAGTTAGAGGCCATCTATTGACTCCTAAACATAATAACCCTATATAGAACAGTCCAAAACACTGTACTGTATTGTGTCATTTTCACAATGCTTCTATGTTTGAGCTCATTCACATAGCTACTCATTGAAGATCTTTTTTAATTGAACATCAACTTAATTAAACATGATGTTGTTCTTGAGGAAATGAACCCTCATAATATAATGCCCTAAATACATGAGACTAAATTTCAGCATCTTCACTTTCTAATAAGCCTTCCAGTTACACTCCTTCCAAGAAACATATATTTGTTCCGGAAATCCATGGTATAGTCAATATTATTGACCAATACCGTAATTGTTGTCAAAGTATTAATCTTGTGGTCTTCTTTATTTGACCTTCAATATGAATGCATATGAGGTGATTGTGAATGCTATGGCTTGCAGCAGAAGCATTATCTTCTTCAAAGTGGCATCTTTGCTTTTAAACACTTTAAATAAATCATTAGTGGAAGATACGTCCAGGGGTCCATGTCACTTGATTTCTTGACTTCTGCATCCACGGACTGTTACTTGGTTGTGGATCCAAGTAAAATGAAATTCTTGATAACTTCAAACTTTTCTCCATTTATCTTGATGCTGCTTATAGGTCCAGTTGGGAGAAACTTATTTCTCTGTAAGTAATAGATAATTTTTTATTCCCATATTACTTGGAGGTGATTCACAAAGCCTTGAATGATTTCAAGTTGGTGTTCACATCTTAACAATTCTTTTTGTTTTAATTAAATTTATTTGTCTTTCATTTCAATGAACATCTACAGAGATTTTGGAATTCCATTCATTCATTGTTGTACCCTTCTCCCCACCCACCCTCCTCCCCCGTTTGCTCCTCTCCTTGAAAAGCAAAAGAAAAACTCCCTCATTGGTACACAATTCTAAACACATCAATACGATGAGGGAAGTGGCAACTGTGGCATTATTCTTTAACAAAAGTTGTTACTGTTGTTGTTAAGTGTCATCAAGTCAACTATGACTCATAGTGACCCGATGATCAACAGATCTGAATTCTGTCCTCTCTTTGCCATCTTCACCATCTCTGATACACGTGAGCGTTTTACTGTAGTTACTGTGTCAATCCATCTTGTTGAGGGTCTTCCATTTTTTTTTTTCTGGTCTTTCCAAGCATGATATCCTGTTCCAAAGAACATCCTCTCCAGGCACATGCTCATACCTTAGTCTTTAAACTGACATCATTGTTCTTCAGTATCTTGGAGAAGTTCCTGACAGCACACTTGTCCAATGTACTATGTTTTCTGAACTCCTGACTGCTATTACCAAAGGTGTTGGTTGTGGAAGATGAGATAATTGACAGTTTCAATCTTTTCTCTATCATGACGTTAACATGATCCAGTGTTGTTATTGCACTAGTGGCCTAGTGGTAAGAAAGCTTAGGCTTTCTTGCACTTTGAATTCTCTATACCAGAGTCTGAAGTTATTAAAATTGTATCTATATGTGGAGATCTATCCCAAATTCTCACTTAAGAAGCCTTCCTTTAACGTTCCAAAGTTTTCCTTCTTGTGAAGTTCTTAGTGTTGTTGAAACCTGATTTGACAATTTTCACATCTTTCACTCATTGCATTGTTGTTATTGTTGTTGTCATGTACCGTGGAGTAGGATTCAACCCATTGCTGACCCTCCAATGAGTTTTCAGAGTCAGGAAATGAGACGGTAGGAGATTGTCCATACTTTTCCCATGGAGCAGCCAGTGGATTCGAAGCACATGCATTCAGGATGGTAGTACAGCTCCTTACCCGTAGGCCACCATAGGTATTTTTATTAAATAATTCCTTAAAATCTTAAAATAAGAATGTGGAAAGATGCAACTACTTGCCTCAGTTTGCTCAATTAGTATCAAAGTATTGCTCCTAAAATAGCCTCAGTGGTTTATTCCGTGAGAAGCTTAATCACGTGCGGAAAGAATGTGAAAGTGAGTAAGCTAAAGTCTGGCAATGGATATATACTAGTTTTCTTTTATTGTTGTTATTGTGATTGTTGTGCTGTAATCAACTGCAACTAATGGCAACACAATGGGATATATCTGGTCCTGTGTCAGTGTCATAATTATCTGTATATTTTCATCCTAAACTGTAAAGATTTGAAAGTAAATTTATGATCTTTTTAGTTTCTCTTAGCCTGGAAATTGGACTAAAACCTATCTATGTGGAATTGTTGTTGTTGTTGTTATGCACCATCGAATCGTTTGCGACTCATAGCGACACTATGTACAAGAGCCCTAAATGCCGTTCTATCCTGTGCCCACCTCGCTGTCTTAAACACATTCATTCCCACCACTCCAACTCACAGAATCGATCCATCTCATCGAGGGTCTTCCTCTCCTATGCTGTCCCTCCAATCTCTCAAACAAGATGTCCCTTTCCAAGGATGAGTCAGTACCTCCTTGCAACATGCCCAAAGTATGTCAGATGAATCTTCAGAATTCTTGACTCCAGGGAACATTCTGGCATCACCCTCTCCAGGACAAACCTGTTTGTTCTCCTAGCAGTCCATGGTATATTCAATACTCTTCTCCAGGACCACAACTCAAAGGCATCAATTCTTTTTCTATCATCCGTATTCACTGCCCAACTTCCTGATGCATAGCACATAATTGTAAAGACTAAAGCCTGGATGAGGCACACCTTAGTCTCCAGCCTGACATCGTTACACTTCAGTACTCTTCAGAGGTCCCTCACAGCTGACTTTCCCAATGCAATTCATCTCCTGATTTGCTGGCTGCTGTTACCAAGAGTGTTGACTGTGAAGCCAAGTAAACTAAAACTGTTAACTATCTCAATCCCTTCACCATCAATACTGATGCTGCCAATTGGCCCAGTGGTGAGAATCTTTTTTTCTTGATATTGAGCTTCAATCCATATTGAAGACTGCAGTCCTTGACCTTCTGCAGCAAGCGCTTCAGGTCCTCCTCAGTTTAAGCGATCAGGGTTGTGTTATCTGCAAAATGCAGGCGGTTGGCAATTCTTCCATCAATCCTGATGCCACATTCCTCCTCATACATCCCAGCATCTTGGATAATCTATTCTGCATACATATTGAAAAGGTATGGAGACAAAATACGTCCCTGATGGACCCCTTTCTTGATTTTGAACCATCCATTGGTTCCCTGCTCTGTTCTGACGACTGCCTCTTGGTCCAAGTATAGGTTTCGCATTAGCACGATCAAATGTTCTGGAATTCCCATTCTTCTCAGAGTCAGCCATAGCTTGTTGTGATCCACACAGTCAAAAGCCTTTGCATAGTCAATGAAGCACAGATAGACATTCTTCTGGTATTCTCTGCTTTCTGCCAAGATCCATCTTACATTAGCTATAATATCCCTAGTACCATGACCTCTTCTAAATCCAGCCTGCACATCTGGCAATTTTCTGTTGACATATTGTTCCAAACATTTTTGGATAATTTTCAGCAGAATCTTGCTTGCATGTGATATCAATGATATTGTTCGAGAATTTCCACACTTTTTTGGGTCACCTTTCTTTGGAATGGGAACAAATATCAATCTTTTCCAGTCAGTGGGCCAGCTGACTCTCCTCCAGATTTCCTGGCACAACTTAGTGAGCACATCAAGGGCAGCATCTGTTTGTCTAAATAAATCAATTGGTATGCTGTTAACTCCTGGAGCCTTGTTTTTTGCTAATTCCTTCACAGCAACTTGAACTTCCTCCTTCATCACCATAGGTTCTTGCTCATATATTATTTCATGAAGTTCCTCTATGTCAGCCAATTCCTTCTGATACAGTGACTCTGTGTACTCCTTCCATCTTCTTTTTATACCTCCTGGATCATTCAACATTCTACCCAAACTATCTTTAAGTATTGCCACCCATGCCTTGAATTTGTTTTTCAACTCCTTCAGCTTAAGAAACACTGAACGAGTCCAGCACTTTTGATTTTCTGACTCCAGCTCTCTGCACATTTCATTATAGTATCTTTCTTTGTCTTCCCAAGCTGCCTTTTGAAATTTTGTATTCAGCTCTTTGAATTTTTCCTTTAGCTTTGGCTTCCCGGTGCTCTAATGCAATACTCAGAGTCTCATCTGACATCCATCTTGGTCTTTTCGTCTTCTTTAGCCTTTCGTCTTCTTTAATGATCATTTGCATTCTTCATGGACGATTTTCTTGATATCCTCTGAGAGCTCATTTGATCTACTCTCTTTGGTGCTCAAGGCCTCAAACCTGTTCCTGAGATGGTTTTGAAATTGGAGTGGTTCCCGTTGACTTGACTTAATTTTCTTCAACTTCAGCTTGGATTTGCATATGAGTAGTTAGTGGTCTGTCCCACAATCAGCACCCAGTCTGGTTTTCACTGCTGTTATTGAGCTTCTCCAGAGATTCTTTCCACAAATGTAATCGATTTGATTTCTATGCATACCATCAGGTGAAATCCATGTGTATAGCCTGCGTTTATGTTTCTTATAAAAGGTATTTGCAATGAATAATCATTGAATGCGCAGAACTCTATCGTTCTATTTTCAGCCTCATTTCTCTTATCGAGCCAGTGTTTTCTAGCTACTGATCCTTCTTCCCTGTCCCCAACTTTTGCATTCCAGTCACCCATTATTATTAATGCATCTTGATTGCATGTTTGATCAATTTCTCACTGCAAAAGTTGCTAAAAATCTTCTATTTCCTCTTCTTTGGCTCTAGTGCATATATTTGAATGATAGTGGTATTCACTGGACTTCCTTGTACGTGTATGGATATTATCCTGTCACTCACCACATTGTATTTCAGGATAGATCTAGAATTGATTTTTTTTAAATTATGAAACCAACCCCATTTTTTCCTCACCTTTTCATCCCCAGCATAGTAAATCATATAATCATCTGATTCAAAATGTCCCATGCCAAGCCATCTCATTTCGCCAATACTCTAGTATGTCAATATTTATGCATTCCATTTCTTTCTCAACAATGTCCAATTTTCCTACATTCATGCTCTCACATTCCATGTTCCAATAACTAGTGTCTCCTTACAGCTGTTTCTCTTTCTCCATGTTTTTATTTCTAAGATCTCAGTTTCAATTGCCATATCTGTTTGAAATATTGTTGGACCAGCTTCCAGCATCACTAGATGCAGCTTCACAACTACATACAGTAGCTATTCTTCTTTTTTTAATTTATTTTATTTTATTTTTTTGTAGCTATTCTTCTTAAGCGCTTCCTCCCCTGAAAGCAAAACAACAACAAAAATGAAACCAAACAATAAAAATACATGACTCTCTTGTTGATTCCAACTCATATTGACCCTTAGGACAGAGTGTGATGGACTTGTAGGGTTTATGAGACTGGAATATTTGCAGGATTTGGCTAAAGCATCTTCAGCCTTTGGAGTATATGGTGGTAGAGTTGTTGTTAGGTGCCATGAAGTTAACTATAACTCCTAGGGCCCCTTGAACAACAAATCTGAAACTTGCTCAGTCTCGTACTGTCCTCATGATGTCTGATATTCTCAAGCTCATTGTTATGGTTACTATGTTGAGGGTCTTTCTTACCTCCAATGGCCTTCTACCTTTCCCAACTTGATGTCTCCCATGTGACCCCTCTTAACAATATATCTAATGTATGTGAGATGAAGTTTCACCTTTCTTGTTCCTAAGGAGGACTCTGGTTGAACTCTCTCTAAGACATAGTTGTTTGTTCTTTTGAAAAGTAATAGGATATTCAGTACTCTTCACCAACACCACTATTCAAAAGCATCAATTCCTATTCTATCATCAAGCTAGTGATTAATAACACTTACTAAGAGCTCCCGGGGGAGGGTTTGTAAAACAATGAAAGAATCTTTTCTTTTACTTTTCCATAATTTTTGGACTCATGTACTTATAACTTGTTAGTCAAATTTGTGTCTTCTAGGTTGCAACACCCCCATGATACATCTTGAAGGATATGTACATGTACAGCCAAGCACAATCAATAAGAGTGCATCTGAATTCCAAAATCAATCTCCATAATAGTCTATGTGTTTCCTACTGCCAAAGGGGCCCTTTAGAGTAGTGAAAGAAGATCTTCACCCTGAAACCCACAGCGTCCCTTTTCAGCAGGAAGTAGCTAAGAGAATACACCATCCCCTTTTCCTTATGACTCAGGGTGAAGTCTCTCTCAGGGAGGAGTGATAGGGAATGGCAAAGGAAACACTGACAAAGAAGATTAATCAGAACTGGCTTTGACAAGCACTGTGGCATTTGGACAAGAACAAACTGGGAGGAGGGTAGAGAGAATAGTGCAGCAATGAATGAGTGGAAGCCCAAAATCTCTGTAAATGTTTATGAAAATTAATAAAATATAATTATAGAAAAAAAAAAGAGCTCCCAAGAAGTAAAACTTTGGGCTTGGAGGTCAAGAAGGCCTCTTAAGAGAAAATTTGACATGCATCCCTATTCATTGCCCAAGTTTCAGATGCTTTTGAGGCAACTGAAAATACCATAGCTTGGATCAGGCACACCTTGGTCTATACAGTCTGGTTGTATGGAATTTGGAGAGGAATTTGACAGTACATTTTCCCAAAGCCCCACAGCTCTTTATTTCTTGACTGGTGTTACCATGAGTGTTGATTGTTGACCCAAACAACCTTAAATCCTTGATAATGTCACCCTTCTCTTCATCTATTATGATGTTGCTTATTGGTCCAGTGGCAATTGCTTTTGTTTGCTTTATTTTAAGATGTAATATGTACTGAAGGTGGCAGCAAGTGTGTTGAGTCCTCTTCATTTGATGCCATCCAAAACAGACAGACAAACTCAAATTAACTATTAATGAGTTAATTCTGACTGATAGTGACCTTGGATTTGAAACAATATAGACATGCAGCATTTTGGTTGACAGCTCTCACTATACCAAGTACATCACCAGAGCCACCAGAAACTCAATCTCAAAACTCAATTTCATTGTCATCTCTTTGGAAGTGGCCTATAGATCACCCTCCAGCAGGTTCTTAGAGACTATAAATTGCAAGGAAGGAGACTGACAATCTTTCTCCCATGGAGTTACAAGTGGATTTGAATCGCCAGAGGGTAGTTTCCTTTATGTCATCGTGACAGCTCCCTAGTTACTAAGGCCACAGAGCTCCCTGCATTCCACTGAGTGGGGCTGAGAAAGCAAGGCCCTCCAATAGGGCTTAGACCATAGCCCGTCAGTCGGCACATGTAGACAGGTTATGTTGAGGCCAGTCAGGCCAGTTTATCATTTTGTAATATTGTTTCCCTTCATTTAAGTCTGGCCCACAAACACCCTCTACAGAGTTATTTCTGTGCCTTATATTTTGTTCCAGACAGCCTTGGGCTTAGATAACTTCTATCATAAATACTTTCCTTAAACTCAGGGTAGAGAGAATAAGGAGAATTGTAATGTAATCCTTGGTAATAAAACAAACGCAAGATCTTAATTTCATGGAGTAAGTTTACAGAATCTTGTCACTAATCCACAGAATCATTGGCTGGGTCCAGGGAATCTCTGGAGGCAAGTTGAGGTGGAGGAAGGGAGGGATAAAAATTGTTCACTGTAATCCAAATTAGCTTGTAATTAGGAGTGATGGGATGAAGTCAAGTGAGGGAAAGTTTAAGCTGAATTGTGAGAAAAAAAAATGAATCCCCAACAATGAAGAGTATTCAACTGTGGAGGAGGATGACAGAGACAGAGCAGAGGCAGTCACTCATAATTTCTTTATTGGTAATTTGGTCTCTATATTTTGGATGAAATACTTATCTGGGCACCATGCCAGGTCGTGTAAAGGGTGTCCTTTCACTGGCATTCAGGGTGAGAGTATTAACAGCTCTGGGTAAAGAAAATGAGACAATCTCAACAACCAGCTGAGAATGAGAAGTCCAAAGAACAAGGTGTTCTCAAGTCCTGTCATGGCATAGTGTCTGAGATACTCAGTTGGGAGTGTATACAACAGTAACAGAAAACTCATCTCTCAAATTGCTACCCCAGATGTCTCTGATGGGTGGGGGGAAAGGGTGGGGAGATGAGGTGGCTCTTACTCCTATTTTAAAGTAATCTGAGTTATCACAATATCAGTAGTCCTACAAATGAGAATGTAAAATGCTCCTCTCTTCCAGAAAATGTGCTTATTTTAGGAAAAGAAAAAGAGTGGAAGTGAGGTATTTTGTTGTTTTAATGAATTGTGTATGGGGGCACTCTGAAACTGAGGTGCTTGGCACAGTTGAAAATGACTGACCCAGGTTTGAATTGTACTCCATTTTTAAAATGTAACTTTAGCTTGCCCTAAATCCTTTTATCTTCCTTCCTAAGACTGAAGTCTGTGATTTAGGGCCTTGTCCATGTAACACCCTGTAAAACTTTAACTACCCTCAGGAAACCATGGAGGCAAATATGTGGTTTATAAAGTAGTGTTTGTTAAGCAATGTTTACCAGGATCTTGCAAAAATGCTTGTACAGCATACCTCAAGAAGAATGTATATGTAGATACTTCAGACAACAGGTTGTAGGTTAACTCCAGGAAGTCTATTTTAGAATATAGATTAGCTAACCTTACAAAGTTTAGCTTGCTTCAATCTTGAAACTACATGTACTCTCAGTCCCCTATGATAGTGGTCACATAGTCCTTTTCCCCTTTTTTTCTGTATAAATAGCTTATCTGTCCCTCCGAATGTTGGGACATATTGGGATCTCACATTATAATGTGTTATTCAGCTTGAACAGTCCTCACCCATCAAGAAATCTCTTCACTTCTGCATTTAATAGAGTATAAATTGTGTTCAGCACCATTACGATTAAAATCACACTAAATACTTTGTATTATGCTTCTAATAAGACTTATTAAAACAAACCTGATTATTTGTAAAATGTGTATCGTTGGCGTGGAGATGGCCACATTTGCCCTTTATTCACTTTACAAAGGAAAGCAATCCCCATCAACTATATTCACAATACCAAACCAATTTTCATAAGGTCAGGCCAGACTTCCATGTTCCTATACCTGCTTGTACTGATTCCAACACCAATCATACTTACCTACCACTGGGTCTTAAATCTGTTGTGCAATGGCCACACAGATCTCACAGAATCATACTCATCACGATGAGATTTACTGGGGAAGTTGTTAGTTAAATTTGTGTCTTCTAGGCTGCAACACTTCCATGATGCATCTTCAAGGATATGAACATGTATGGCTAAGCACAATTGATAACAGTGCATCTAAATTCCAAAATCAATCCCCACAATAGCCTACGTGTTTCCTACTGCCAAAGGGGCCCTTTAGAGTAGTGAGAGAAGATCTTCACCCTGAAACCCACAGCGTCCCTTTTCAGCAGGAAGTAGCTAAGAGAATACGCCATACCCTTCTCCTTATGAATCAGGATAAAGTCTCTCTCAGGGAGGAGTGATAGGGAATGGCAAAGAACACACTGACAAAGGAGATTAATCAGAACTGGTTTTGGCAAGCACTGTGGCAATGGGACAATTAAAACAAACTTTCAAGAAAAAAAAAAACAAACAACAAAACACCTCAGGTTGTCAACAGGCTATAATTTCTCAGTCAGGGCAGTTTTTTTAACATGACTTCAGGCCCTTTGGCCTTCGGACTTATCATTTAGGTCAGTGTTAAAAATTTCTCTTAGTCCAACCAATTATGGTGTTTCCTCCAGTCCTCCAGCAAACTTGGATGAAGGCCCCTGGT
This sequence comes from Elephantulus edwardii, assembly GCF_000299155.1. Classification (NCBI taxonomy): domain Eukaryota; kingdom Metazoa; phylum Chordata; class Mammalia; order Macroscelidea; family Macroscelididae; genus Elephantulus; species Elephantulus edwardii. The sequence continues at coordinate 5,903,568 of NW_006399826.1, forward strand.
TCGGGCTTCGTAAGGCAGCAGTCCTAAATCAACTTCATCTCATGTCAATCTCTGATTCTCCACTGAGGCTGCTGCTGCTGTCGTGTTGGACGTAGTCTGACTGGTGCTGGAATCTCTGGCCTTACAGGATGCACACTGTGTTTTCTGTTTCCTCTTCCATCTGGTAGTGAGATTTCTACTTCCACTGCTAAACTTGTTCACTTTAAACTTTAGAATTGGAAAAATAATCTAAGGGGAGCTCTGGTGGCCTAGTGGCAAGAAGCTGCACTGCAATACCAGAGATGCATGGTTCGAATCTACCAGATGCTCTGCCGGGAAAGGAGGGACAATCTCCTCCTGTACCAGTCAGATCTGATTTGATGGTACACAGACACACATAATAATAATAATAATAATAATAATAATAATAATAATAATAATAATAAAAAAAATTTTAAAAATAATCTAATCTGATAATGGTTAGTTCATACACATTATATTTCAGGTTCACACCTAGTCATGTGGTGAAAGTTAAAGCCAATGGTTAGGCAAACCACAATATTCTAGTACATCATCCTTTCTCCAGTTCCTCACCCAGGTAGATCTTTGTGTGTTGCTCTTTTAATGTCACCTCTCTATTCATCATCTTTTAAAAACATTTTACAATCTGCTTCCAGCTTACCTTTGCAACCATATTTGCACTGCAAAAACCTCTATTTTCCAAATATGTTTCATGTCTACCTAACAAATTCATGAGCATCACGTACATATATGCTTACACATGCAAGTATGTAAATAAGAAAATTATTTTTTTCACTTAACTGCTTGGAAGTGTTTTTGGAGACAATATTTTGGAAACACATTCTACTGGATTGTCCCCCAAATTCCTTTTCCTACCTCTGTTAAAATGCCACATGTGCATTTTGTCAACACTGGGTTTTTTTTAACAGGGAGCCCTGGCAGTGTACTGGAGAGAGAGCTGTGCTACTAATCCAAGGTGGCACCTCTCAGAAGGTTCAAGTTCACCTGTGGCTCCACAGAAGAAAGATGAGCAATGCTCCTTCAACATGATTTACATCCTTGAAAAGCTTATTGGACGGTCACCTATAAGCCAGTTACAACTTAACAGCAATGAGTTGAGTCTTCCTTTACCTGCACTGTATCTTTACTCATTGTATCAGAATTCTAGCTATACTTTAAGGCTCAAGTCCAATGACACATGCCTTTAGAATGTTTGCAGTAGAGTAAGATTAGAAACACAGACATAAACAATAACCAGTTAAGGGCATTAATAAAGTGAAAAGTTAAGTAGGACAGAACCGGAAGAACTCTGGTTGAGGGAGAAGGGTAAGGAGATATGAATTTATTAAATTGCCCAGAATGTCTTGAGTTGAGCCTTGAAGAATTTATCCAAAGAGTGGAGAATGATGTGAAGTACAATGATTGGAAAAGAGGTCTCTGAAGATACTATTAGCCTTCAGAGGAGACTGCGTTTCTCCAGTGAGTAATCAAAGGGGCCTGAGACTCTTTCAAAGCGAGCAAAGTTGCTTATGTAACTTATGCTGTTTATCAATGTAATTCCCGCCAGTTCTATGTTGTCGAATAGTCATTATATCCTGGTGAATAGTGATCACATCCTGGTCTTTTAAGCAGTTCTCTCTGGTTTAACACTCTGCAGACAATTTGCATTTCCTCACCATACACAAAATCAGAATTACTAGTTTAACAAGATCCCAAGGTGATGATTATAGACCCTGTTTGTTGTTTGTAGTCATGCTGAAATCAACTTTTACCTGACCCTTCAGTGGGTTTCTAGTGGCAATAAGTCACATGGGAGGAGTTGTTCATCTTTCTCCCATGGAACAACTCGTGGTTTTGAACCACATACCTCCAGAACTGCAGTGCAGCTTACCAGTAGGCCACCAGAGCTCCCTAGGTGATTTTAATGCATATATCATGTATGTTGTTGCTGTTGTTGTTGTTCAATGGCACTGAGCTGAATAAAACTAATAGCGACCCTAGGAAAAACAGATCTGAACCTGTCTTGTCCTGTGCCATCCTTACAATCTTTGACACTGTGTCAATCTACCTGGTTGAAGGTCTTTTTCTCCATTGCCGTCCTTCCACTGTTCCAAGCATGACATTCCTCTCCAAGAATATATTATGCCTACATTCTTATATAATATTAAATTGTAGATTCAAATTCAACCTATCTTGGGTGGGAGTGCAAATCCCAGGTGATAACATCATACATTTGGTTCCGTGTCCCCCCCCCGCCCCCCACTACCCTCTGACCTCCTTGCAATCACTTGTATTCCAGTCTTAAGGGGACATGATAATAACAGGCAAGAACTGCAAGCTCTCCAGATTGCAAAGTTGGAGAACTTTTGGGGGAAAGTCGCATGAAGGACACATTTTTATTGCTGCAACTGACAATTATCTTCAGAGAGGTTTTGAAAACTGCCTCATAAATGTAACATCCTAATCACATCCTGATTGTTTAATGGGGAGATATGAGCATTCAGTTGACAGAACTGTCATTTCCAAGAGGGTATTTTCATCTAAAATAGGCATTAACGACACATCTAGGAGAAAAGGCCTGTGTGAGCTCATGCTGGACCGAGTGCATCTGATTCTGCCTCAGTGACTCTCTCGTCAGCCCTGAACGTACCTGAATCATTGCCACAGCTCTGCCCATCCGAAACTTTCTCCCCTATTCTAATTACCCAAGTCCTACTCAGCTTTCAAAGTCCAGGTACAATCATTGCTTTGCAAGTCCATTCTTCTCTTTTCTTCCTCTAATCACGATGTCATTTAGAATTTCAGCCTCATAATTAAAGGTTTAATTATTGGCCATTTTGCTTGTATTAATAATATAATTTTTAATATGACGTGTGTTCTGTATTATTGTTTTGAATACACAAAGCTCACACAGATTCTCTGTTTATGTGCTGTCAAGTAAAAACTAAGTAATAATTGACCTTCTGGCAGGTTTTCAGAGCAGCAAGCTGCATGTTAAGAGTTTGCCTTTCTTTCTCCCACAGAGCAGCCGGCGGATTTGAACCATATGCCTTAGAGTTAGCAGTGCACCTCCTTACCACTAAGTCACCTGAGATTCCTTGCATTTATAGATAAGAGAGTAAAATGAAAAGAGCTCGTAAAATTGACTTTGGTATAAGCAGTTCTGACACTGAATCTGGTTTCTCAGGATTATATTTAAGCAAGGCTTCCATTAGTTGCCTTTTCTGTCTCAAGAATTATTCACAAGCATACACTGGGTGGTGTGTGTGTGTGTGTGTGTGTGTGTGTGTGTGTGTGTGTGTGTGTTTAAGCCTGTGTGTATATTTGAAAACGTTGTTTGAGTTAAATCATTTGTCTCCCTGAGGAAATGCTTTGGGTTGACTTAAATTATGAAATTATCTGTTGACTGGTCAGTTATGGGGGAGCTGTGCTGCGACTCTGAAGACAAGCATTTCAATCCACCAGCTGCTTTGAGGAAGAAAGATGGACAGTCTCCTCCCATGGGATTTACTACCTCTGGAAGCTCACTTCAGAGTCTTTTATGAGTAGTTTCTGACTCAAAGGTATGGAACAATGACAACAAGAGAAGGTGCAGGTGAGGAATGGAAGAACAAATTGGAAAAATGAATTTGAAAATTTCATTTGAGACTATGACTTATTTGAGTATACTACTTGTGAAAGATTGTCACTGACGTACAATAAGAAAGTGGGCTCTAAGAGAATGGTATTTGGGTCAAACCCCACAAACACATTAGCACTTGGATTCTCTTTAGGCTAAATGAGTATAGTGCAACGTTGACAATCAGAGCATGAACCAAAAGGTACACTGAGGTGTGGGAAGAGAATATTGGAATTTATACAGATAAAAGGACTAGCTTATTAGCATCTAACATGGAAACCCTCTCTCTCTACTTTCTTTCACACACCTACCCACAGATTTTGAGGTGTCCTGAGGGAAGGTGAAGAATACTTAGAATGGAGGGTCTATGGAGCACCATAATTATTTATTCATTTTTAATTTGTATACACCTGGATAAGTGAACGTATGAATGATATTATCTTCTTTCAACTCAACTATCGTAATAGGACTAACACTTGACTTATATAATCCCGGTGAAGAGACAGTGGGCTGGCAATAATGCTATTACAAGGCCCGGAGAGCAGCCTTGCTAAGTTAGAGCCTAAAAGACACTTTCTTCCGACCTCTTCTTCAGTCCCATTACCAGGTAAAAGTAAGAGTGAACAAAACAGATCCAGAGTAATATCAACCAGTAAGTGAGAAAGTAAACTTCATCTTGAAAACTAACATTTAGAAAGGCTATTTCCATCCTTATGTAACACAGCTGCCAACATTTCTAACTGGAATTTTCATATAAGAGCCTTGAAAATATTCTGGAAATTTCCTAACCCATTTGCCATTAGAGAAACTATGAATTGAGTAGCAAAATTTCAACCAATAGTTTTGATAAATGGACACATAAGATTTAACAGTGAGTTAGTTACTTATCAGCAAAGTTGACGAGCATTACCCTTTTCATGCGGTAACTTTTCAGTGTAGCAACCATTAAATCCAAGGATCTAAACAATAAACTAAAATTTATACTGGATTGTGCAATTGCTTTACCACGACCTATTAAGCCAGCCTTTTTTAAGAGTGAAGCATATTTACTCTCATTGCCTTCACAGAAGAACATAGTAAGAATAATGCTTTCGATACCAACAAATAGGTGAACATTAAATGAGCATTAAAAACAAATTTTAAAAAATGTAAAGAATGGTTATTTTATTTATTTGTTTTACATTTTTTTTTAAAAAAATTATATTTTAGTGCAAGTTTTATAACATGCGGGGTCCCTGGCTGGTGCAAACAGTTAAAAATCTAAGCCACTAACTTGAAGAGTGGTGATTTGAACTCATGCAGAGATTGCTTGGAGGGAAGTGCTAATGAGCTCTCTTTTATTTGTTCACTCAATGCTTTTGTGTTGGAGTTGACTCATAGCTGAGCCTCCAGTGGGCTTTTTTTTGTGGCTGTAAATCAAACAGCAAATAATTGTCATCTTTATACTGAAGAGATGCTGGTGGAAGTGCCAAAAAGGGGAGGTCTTTGCATCAGTAGTGCAACTCTTCAGGGACAATACCATCAGAGGTCCCCTCAAAAAGCTTATGAGGCAGTGAAATGGAGTTCTACGTGGTATATAAGGAACTCCACAGGTTAAAGCAATTCCAAGGCAAATGTTATGAGAGAGAAAGAGAGAGAGAGAGAGAGAGAGAGAGAGAGAGAGAGAGAGATACACTTCCATTCATTTCTTTCCTTTCTGTTTTGTTGTTGTTGTTATGTGCCATTGAGTCTCTTGCAACTCATAGCGATCCTATGTCCAAGAGCCCTAAATGCTGTTCTATTCTGTGCCAACCTAACCATTTCAGACACACTCATTCCCATCACTCCAGTCACAAAATAAACTTATATTTTTTTTCCTGATTTGAATGTATTATCAAAACTGTTAAAAACTACTGGGTTTGCCATCTATTTTTTTCCCCACTTTTCTGTCTTTATTATAACACTGGTGTAGCAGATAGTGGCAGTTCAACTTTATTCTTTTTAGTGCCATTTTAGGTTTATGGAATAATTGTGCACAAAGTGGAAAGTACAGGGAGTTCCCATCTTCTGCCCCCTGCCCTGCACAGTGCTTCTCCTGTGATGAAAATCTTGCATATTGTCGGGTACATTTGTTACAACTGATGGGCTTATAGTGATACATTATTAATGAAAGTTCATAGTTTACATTAAGAGTTCACTCTTTGTGTTGTACAGTCCTGTGGGCTTTTACAAATGCATAATGCCTTGTGTCCCAGATTCAAGTTGCATGAAAGATTTTGTGATAGATATGAAATTGCCTTTAAAGCACTTTACATGAGCATAATAATAGTGTTGGAGAGAGCTGCTGGAGAGACAAGAAGTTAGGGCTCCAGAGTATAAGCAGGTTCAAATAAGAGATATGATTAAAACGAGAGTAATTCTATTTTTCTTATAGAACCTGATCTGACTCCTCTGTCCAAAGTCCTAGTACACAGCCCACTCAGACGGACTTTTCAGTCACACTGTTTGTTGACTAGTCCTGTGAACTCTAGCCTATCTGCTACAGCTTTGTCTTCCAAATATAACCCAGGGTTGCTTGACTCAGACAATTCTCTCCTATTCCCCATCTGAAATGCTCTACTGTGCCATACCAACTTTCACATTAGATCCAAATTCTACTCACCCTTCGTGACCAAGGTCAGCTCCCTTCTCCTCCCACAATCTTCTCAGACCACTTTAGCCCACAATTTTCTCTTTCTTTTCTAAACTAATAGCAGTTTCTATCGCTGCCACTCATTTGACAATCAGCTATATAATGCTTTGTGACAGCTCTGATATTACATTGTGTCATATCGTTATGTGCTTCTTCTGTTTTCAGTTTTTTCTATTCCCCCTCACATTATGTTTTATACTCTGTAACTCCATTCAAATGTCCTTCATTGCTGGAATGGCATTTCCCCCTTTCTGTTATATTCTTCCAGAGTCTGTGCTTAATATGTAATTAGTCTCAGGGAATATGCTTAAATAAATATTAGTTATAACAATAATAGATGAGCGGTTCTGTTTGATGTTGTTTCCTCTCCTGCGATGAAAATAACAAGACATAAACAGAGAACTGATATGAGAATTAAACAATGTATGCAAAGGAGAAAGGAGCATGTCTGTCACAAAGTGAACTCTTGTAAATTTCATTGTCTCCAGAATAACTCAGTTAAAACTGTAGCAAGTACTAGAACAGGAATTAACGGTTTGGGTCATGCACCATTCATTTATTCACCAGAGGTGAGATTTTTTTAAATTTTCATTTTAATGTGCCTTTCTCTATTCTTACTGTGTCAGGTACTATCTTGCTTTCTTGATGCTTTCTTAGCTTCAAAAGAAGACATCATAATTTTGAATAATTGATAATTGATGCTAATGCAATGATAGTTCCTGAGACAGTTCTATATACTGACCACTGTGAGAAAAAAAAAGGAATACACACACACACACACACACACACACATCCTTCTCCACCATGCCCTTAATCAGACCTGAAACATCCTGCTGACAGATACTTAACTCATTAATTCTGTTTGGCTGTTGGTTTGACACCATCACTATAATACAATATGAAGTGCTAATTATCACAAAATCCAACGTTACAACTTACTGGGAGAGAAAAAACAACCCCTTTTCCTTCTTCTTGGAAGCTGCCTGCTCTCTTTCTCAAATTTGATCAGCATTTACTGTGATGGAAGAGGAAACCACAGCACAGCATTTGCCTTGAGCCCTAACTAATGCAAAGGACAGTTCACTCTCAATCATGTTATTTTTCAGATAATTCAGCACATCACTGGGTGCTTAAGAGTTTCTGTTGGTAATCTAAGAAGACAAAACAAATCTGAGATTCAGTGTCCTTTCAAATGGGGCGAGGGGGGGCAGCTGACTAGGATGATGAGCGGGTGAGACCAAAGACCTTTTTCCTTCCGTGAGCTCTGAATCCATTTGTCGGCACCGGCACTGAGGAGCTGGTCGCCCATTTCATCCCATTTCCTAAATTAAATGGGCTGGTCAGTTTCAATATTCCCTCTAGGCCCAGATTTCTTGAAAACAAAGCCACCATTGTCTGAGACTTCCTGGGGAGAGTGTGGGCGCATCTACACATCTAAGAATTGTTGCTTGTCATCTGCCTGCTATGCTTCAACTGTAACCAACAGTTCTGGCCAGGGACCCCAGTATCCCCCAAGGCTTCTGCTAAAACCATCAGGCCTTCCTATTAGCCAAGTCATGGCCTCTGTAGTGACCTCTGAAAAGTACTACCTTGTCTGTGCCATGGGTTAATCATTGATCTGCTAACAAAATAATTTTTGTGAGTCAAAGTCACTAGATACAGAAATATGAGACAGACTGATCCAGTCTCAGGGACCCCATGAGGCATTTCCACTCTATTCTATGGGGAAAAACCACTCAAACTCATAGCCATGGAGCCAGGGCTGACTTACAACTGACCCACCATTTATTGAGCTTCAAGGCTGTAAATCTCTTGGGAGGAGAGTGTGCATCTTTTTCCCTCAAAACCTCTGGTGGGTTCCAAGCGGCAGAGAAGCACAGCCTTTGTGATAATTCAACTTTGTGCAGTACAACTTGCACTATGAATTGGAATTGACTTAAGAGCAGTGGGTTTGCTGTGGTTTTTGCCTTTTGGTTGAGGTAGTCAGTTAAGAGTTCCCGAGTAACATAAGTGAAGGTTGGTAATTCAGGCCCATTACCTGGCTTTGCAGAAGAAGCATCCGTTAAAGAATACAGCCAAGAAAACCCTTTTACACATGAGCTAAAATCCACTTGACAGCATAGTGTTTGAGTTTTGGTAGCCTATGTGGGGAAGCAGGAGAGGCATCCACTTCCTAAACTAGGTGCCTCTGGAAACTCTACAAACTCTCTTATAAATGCACAGAAAAGATGTTAATCATAGAAAAAGTTCCGGTCTTTTGTGCAAAGCTTACTCTGAATCATATTTTACTCGACAACACTTAACCACTGCTAAATGAGACTGGTTATATTATATCTCAATGGTGGTTTCATCTATCAACATAACTAGGTATGTTATATCTTGGAGGAACATTCTTCCACTTTGCACGTCACTCGTTGTCAATGTGCTCTATGGTAACCTGGATTTGCTATGATGCTGAACCTTGTGCCATGGGGATATCAAACACCAGAATTGTTTCCCATTGTGAACAATGTTTGGTGGAGCTCCCAGTTGTAAAATGGGTTGGGAAGCAGGATTGGCATCCACTTCCTAAACCACATGCTTCTGGAAACTCTCTGAATTTGGAGAAACAAAGATAGCTGTGGAAAGGCAGTAGGTCTTTTGTTCATAGAGTTGCTATGAGTTGACCTCCACTCAATGGCAATCAGCAACAACAACAACACAAATCCCAAAGGCAGTTTGAGGGCACCAGCTGCTCTGCAGAAGAAGGATGGGCAGTCTCCTCCCATGTGATTAGCTGTCTCTGAAAACACACAGGAGGGTCAGCTACGGATTGGTTCCTCCTCTACAGTAAACAACAACAGCAAGAGCATTAACAAAGGAAGACACTCTGCTGTTACAGCATCTTAAGTGTTATGTGTGCTAACAGCAACAGCAACAGCAACAAAAGATACAAATTTGAACTCAGCAGCTGTTCTATGGATGCAAGATGAGGCAGCCTTCTCCCCCAGGCTTTCACCACCTTTGCGACCCCAGGAAGCATTGCCTTGAGTCAGGATTAATTCAACCACATTGGGCTTTATTAACAAGAGAACTGTCATCTTTGTACCTGGTGGCTCATCTCTTCCTGGAGATTACTCAGTCTGCGATTTCCTTCTGTTGGCTTTTCTGTACTTGGCCCATCTCTTCCTCTGGAACAGAATGCAGGAGGTGTGGAGTCGGTGCATGAGAGAAGACGCTGGGATGGGGATGAGGCTGAGAACGGCCATGAGTGGAGCTGATTTGGTTTCCCTTCTTAGAGGCGATTGGGAGGCAAGCCCCCAATCTCATCTGTTTCAATAGACCCCAGTTTATATGATCACATACTCCTCGAGCACATCGAAAGAAGCAAGAGGAGAAGAAGACAAGGACATTTTTCAGGGGAGAAACCTCTTAAAAGTTCACTATGCACGAAGAATGAAATATTGAACATTCAGCATATTATTTGAAAGGGGGATATTAAACAACAGTGCAGGACTGTCTGGTTATATTAAAGGGTCTGCCTTCTCAAGTGTCAGCAACAAGTAACTCTGAAGGAGGCCTAATTATCATATTCACAGTGGTCCAGGTAGTAAAACAGTTAGGCTTTTGCATTGCTCAGGATGTTCGGGGCTGAAATAGATAAACTATGTGGGAGACTAGTAATAGGTAATTATTCTCTACTTACATATTCAGCCTCATAATTCTAAATTAAGGTAAGTGGAAAAAGCTTATAAAATATTCAAAGCTCCTTTATCTTTCCTCCTCCCTCTTATTAGAAACTGTGCATGAATTTGCATAGAATAAACTGAGCTCATAAATCAAAGAAGAAACTGCAAGAATGCTCTTTGTAAGTTATAATTTAAGGTTAACTGTAGCACATTTTGCTTACTGTATTATTAATGACTTTCGTTCAGTCATGACAAGATTACATATTAAAAATTGTTGGTAGACAAAACTCAGTTCATAATCAATTTGCTTCTTAATGTGAGCAATCTGCGTGCATCCCTACGGCGGAGGCAGGTTTAGCGAGGATAATGGAAGGAGTGCCTTGGGAAGAATGGTTTGCACAGAGTTGGGCTCCCGCAGGGCTGTGATTGACAGGCAGCTCCAAAGGGGAATTAAATGACTAGTGAAGGACAAACCCTGGTCTGCTTAGTGGGGGCTCCAGGAGGCTCCCCAAGGCCCCAGAATCGGGCTCCACCCTAAATCAGCACTGGTCCTTTTATTCCTCTAGTGCTTTATACTTTCCACTCACCTCCACGGTTTGATATCTTTTTTCTTTTTTTTTTTTTAAATCATCATATGTATTTACTAGAAAATGTACTTGCCCCCACTATCAAACCCCAAGAATTTCCATATTCATCCTCCCACCAGCTTGCAGCTGCATCAGTTTTCTTTCTCATTTTCTTTCATTCCCCTCTGCACTGTGCATTTGGATTTCTGACCAGTCCTTCCCTTTGCTCTTTCCATCGGGTTTTTCTTTTCTTTTTTCTTCCTTCCCCTACATGCCAGCAAAACACTGCCAATCTGTCTCTGTAGTCAGAGATTCCCGCCACCCCCTTCCCACCTCCTAGGCCCGCCCGAGGGTAAAGTTTTTCATTATAGTAGATTTAGATACCAGCTGCCTTCTGAAGCATGTGCAACTGAAAGCCCAGCTTCGGTTTCCGCAGGAGGAGCCGAGGCTGAAAGAATGTTTACCGTTATTGTACTGGCATATGCAGGTGGGTGTGCTTTTCCGCTGGGGTCTTGGGTTGGAGCCCTGGCTTGGTCTCAGGTAGATTTGGGAGGAGATTCACTGAACATTGTGAAATGCCACTGTGTTGCTTTGTTATTATAGACTCGAGTGAATCATCATCGTACATTTATTTAGAGACTGTGCTGAAATTATGTCAAAAACCTTCACAGCACAGCATTTTAGCTTTGTGTTCCTTTGGGTGAGGAACCGTTGATTTAAGCGTTATATTACCTGTGCAAACAAGAAAGCATGAACTAGAGATTCTAAAATATTACCAAGGAGGATCTGGGTGGAGAATATTTTCCTTTTGGAACTAATTATTAAGGACTAGGGCAGACTTTTCGTCTTCATTCTCTCCAGCTTCAAAGGGGTCTCAACTCCACCTCCCCTACATGCAAATATTCCAAGGGACTTAATACCAAGGCAGAGAAGTTGTAGAGCAAAAGATGGTCCTAACTAGTGGAGTCTGGGCAGAAATTAAAAGAATCCGACACTGAGAAACACACCCAGGAATGAGGCAGGCAGCCCAGGGACTTGAAGGAGAAGGTGACTCGTCTATCTTCCATGTGAAACAATACAGGACATTAATTAAGCTTAAATTAAAGAAGGGGAATAAAATAAAAAAGGCAAGAGACATTCTTTCTTTTCTGCCAGACCTTTAAAATGGAACATTCTTAGGGGGCTGCCTCCTCAAGCTTTTACTTGTGGGGTGACCTCGTTACTGTCTGGGATTCATCCCTATCTCTGTCACCTCTGAGCCTGTCCAGCCTTTTTACCAGAACTCTTGGATTGACCTTTCAATCCTCTTCTTTGTATGTCCATGAAGTTTCCACCCAGTGCTTCTGAGTTATGATACCTGGAAGGGATCTCCCTTTCATCCCTGTCCAAACAACCCAGTGGACTTCCAGGCTTACTCATGGTACCATCTAGTCCTCAAGCCACTATCTTGTAAATCTTCCTTTTTTATCTGCCCCCATTCTATTCATGTCCTCTCAAATCTACTCTTCCACCCTGGGCCTTCATGGAGACATTCATTCAAGGGCCATGCCATTGTCTCTTGATCTTTGCTGAAGTTATGACCCCCAATTGTTCACATTGCCTCTGAATGTGCTTCCTAAAACAATGCTTCCTCAAGCCACACTCACACTATTGTCTAAAATTCTTCACCGGCTCTTTTGTAGGATAAGTTCCCATTTCTCAAGCATGGTGTATATCACCCTTTGTGATCTGGCTTATGCCTATCTTTTATTATTTCCTCCCGGTTCTACGGATTTCCTGAAATCAAACCAAACTCTCATTCTCTCTCCCCCTACTTCACTTGAACACCTTCATTTTTGATAAAAACACTTCTTATTTTACATTCAGCCAGAGGCAAAGCTTTTATTTCTGTGATGTTGCCAAAAATGTTAATTTAAGTCATTAAAAATGTATTGTGCATCTATTATAAAATTCTAGGGGCTGGGGGAAGTTGGAGAGCAAAGACGGTGTTGAGTAAAAACAGAGGGAGGGGGGAAACAGAAGCCCAGAGGACTTGGAGAACCTTGAGCCACCCTTCACTTGCCCAAGGATACAACCCCAGAAAATAGTCCTTCTGACAGGACCCAGCCCGGAGGTCACTATAGTCCTCAATGGGCTAGCATTCCTTCAAGTGAAGCCGTGAGAACTGGATACAGACTTAATGGCACAAGATTACTATCTTCACAACATTTTTTTTTTTAAATGAAGACTACAATATCAAGAATTAATACTGGAAATGGGACCCTTGCTTTTGCATCATTTGTCTATTCCCCTCACCCCTGTCCCATTCATCACTCTAGCTCAGCTTGCCTAGAAGATTTTAGGCTTTTTCTCAGTTCCATTTCTCAAGGGCAAGTGTTTAGTTATTCTGCAGCCCCAAGGTCCATGGGAGAAAAAAAAGGCCTTCATGTTAATTAAAGTGCCCCATTGCCCACCTTGGGAGGCAAAGGTTTTTTTATGTACATTTGTTAATTTCTTAATCTTAACATTAATCCTTGCATTCTCAATTTGAAAATGAGGTGGGGGGGGGGGAACCAAACAAACCCCAATATAACAAACAGCTAAGAGAAAAGGGAATTAAAGCAAAAGAAAGAACACCTTTGTTTCTGCCATGTACTGGAGAGGCAGATAACATGACTATAAACACTGTAATACTGAAGTTGCTTAGTGGCTCATTGAACGTTACCCCTGCAAAGTCACAAATCATTTGTAATTAATTGTCAATTGATCGATGCAGGCACATAGGAGTTCTGAGATCAATGTGAATCGAGGGGCCCAAGGGGCTCTGCAGGAAGAACAGGACTGAAGTTTGGAATGGGAGTGGTAAGGGTGTGAAGGCAGTAATGACTTTTGAGTAAGGCTGTGCCTCAAGGAGTTATTTACACTAAGGTCTTGCAGATCACTGGCTGCAGGAGAATAAATGACAATATGGGGGGCAAAGTCTCCTAAAATACATGAAGTAAACCTTTCCTGAAGATTTGACTGAGGCTCCCTACATCCTGTTTTCCATTTTGTTTTCAACCGCACATTTCATTTCCAACAGGACTTCCTCTTCATTTGTCACTCCTAGCTAAGGAGTTCTGGTGGATTAGGGGTTGAAGAGTTGTGCGGCCAACTCAAAGACAGGTGGTTCGAACCCACCAGCTATTCCATGAGAGAAAGATGGGCAGTCTCCTCCCCTGTGATTAATTACTCCTGCAGACCCAACAAGTCAGTTCCTACCTAATGGTACATAAAAACAACCACCACCTAATTCCTTTCCTCTTGAAGATTTTGACTGCAATTATTTATATAAGTGGCTACATTTTAGGAGACTTCCTTTTGTTCAAATTTTAATCTAAATGGGCTCATTCCTACTTATTTGAAAGAGTCCTGGTGGCACAATGGTTAAGCAATTGGCTACTAACACAAAGATTGTTGGTTGAACCCCACCCAGCAAGCCCATGGGGAACGACCTGGGAATCTGGTTCCACAAAGAAAATCCTAACGGGCAGTTCTAACCTGTTGTGTGGATTTGCTATGAGTTTAAAGCCGACAGCAAAGGTCTTGACAACAGTATACACACATATATTATTTGAATGATTGACTTAGTTTGTGGCTTAACATCTACCTTGATGATACTTCTTTGTAAGTGTGCCTTCATTCTTTGTTAGCTATAGTGTCATATAGAGTAGCTGCATCAGGATTTACTTAAGCAATGTAATACTGTTAAATGTATATTCAAGTTTCTTTGAGTTTTTTTCTGTTTGTTTTAAAAAAATCTTGATACTTTGAATTTTGACTTAAGTACACGTTTCTCTATAGGTAAATTCAATTCATTTCCATTGAGTCAGAACCAAATCATAAGTGACTCTCCAATGAATTTTTCAGAGGCAGCAATTTTCACGGGTGTGTATTACCCATCTTTCTCCCTCAAAGTAGCTGGCGGAATTGAATAACCTACCTTTGGGTTCATAGCCAACACCTTACATACTAGTTCACCAGAACTACCTTCTCTGTGGGACAGGTTCATTTTTAAAAAAATTTAATTTTGAAGACAAAACAAAAAGGCAATTAACCGAGCTCTCGAAACACATCTATTTACACTCTAACCAAAATGCTTAATATGTGTCAGTACTCACTTCCCCCACCCCCAATCTGTCCTATCTTTTGTTTGCCAAATTGATGAGCAAGAAGTTGTATCTCACTATTGATTTAATGTACATTTTCTTGGTTACCAGGGAGTGAGGTTAAACGTCTTTCTATGTCATTGGTTATTTTATTTTTCAACTTTATTTTTTTTTTATTGCTCCAAAGAAGTCATTTGTCTTATCTCTATCCCTCATTAATTAGAATTAAATCAGTTTAACTTCTACTGAATTTTTTCCTCCCAACCATCAAATACCTAAGCCAAGTAATGGGAAAGTGTTAAGTGAGTTAAATAATCAATTGATCAATATGTATTCACCAGGCAATTAATGCCTCTGGTCTGGGCTGGGTATTGTTGGGGATACAGCTGTGGCTTTCAAGAAGCTTATATGATCTTTTAGGGTGATAAGACTCAAACTGTAATCAATGACAGTAACACTGTTTACTAGACCCTAAGGACTGTAGAAAATGAGAGATGTGAGGGAGCTCTATATGTTGTGGTAGCAGGAAAAGACTTACTGAAGGAATTGTAATTAACCTTGGAGGAGGGATATTGGAGAGCGGGAATGCATTATAGACTAGGAAGAATAGAGTGAATAAATGTTCTCAGTGGGTAAGTTGCAGTCTTAAGAGGAGGAGAAGGGATGCAATCCAAAGGCAGAGATCGTGTGTACCTCTAGAAATTCATAGGGTCTCTGGTGGTCTAGTGGGTAAGGAGTTGTGTTGCCAACACAAAGGCAGGCAGTTTGAATCTACTGGCTACTTTCTAAGAGAACGATGAGCAGTCTCCTCCGATGCGATTTACAGCCCCTGGAAGCTCCTCAGAAGGTCGGCCATGAGTTGATTCTGATTTGACAGCACATAGCAGCAACAACAACAATGAGAAATTAATGGGAACCTTAGGTGGTGCATATAATCAATGTATTTAATTGCTAAGCAAAATGTTTGATATTTGAGTCCATCCATGGACCGCCGAGGAGAGAGTTGGTCTTATACTTTAAAAAAAATAAAATAATTAAAAATCAGACATTTAAAACCCTCTGGGGTTCATTCTTATCCTCATAAGCATGGGCTGTCATGGATCAGATACCATATGCTTCAACTATAGGCTTCCCTGCTCCTTAAGCTGTTCTGTGAATACTTCCCTAGCCCTCTTCCTACTCATAGACACTAATGTCAATCCCCACCCCCAATCACACAGCTCTGCTCATTTTCATTGATCTGCCTTTTTGAGGCTGTGTTGTCGGGGAACCTGGTTTTGAGATTAGAGATGGGGAGTCTGATCAGGACCCCACCCTTCCTAGCTTCATTTGATCCCTTAGGAAGCTGCTGGATCTGGGGGGCTTGCCTGATTGCAACCCCTAAAGCCTCATCATTTTGTCCAGAGGTGCCATTGCTGCAATTACAATCCAAATCCAGAGTCAATTACTCACTGTGTGAATCACCCCCAAAAGATTGCTTTTTCCTTTTCCATTAGCATCACACATAATTGCACTCTGTATGGTTCCTAAACTGTTATTCCTGACTTCGACGTCCAAGAGGATCTGGTTTCATTATTAAGCTCTTTCGTCTCTTGTCTCTGACCTCACCAACACTTTCCATAAAGTCTGTTACTATTTTCTTCATTAAGAACACACCCAATTCTTACCAATAATTACTCAGCTCCTTGTGAGGAAAGAATTGCTGTTTTCCCTGCTGATTTTTCCATATGTTCATCTTTTAACTTCCTTTCTTTTTTGTCTCATTATTAACAGAAAATGTTAACACTCACATACCACAGTTTTGTCAGGATGGTTGACTTTGGTGGTGCTGTACATTATCTCTTGCGGTAGTCACTAGTCCTTGCAAACCTCATTTATTCTACCTTCATCTTAGCCTCCAAGATCACTGTTGTGGATTCAGAACTTGATCTCACTTCAGCTTTCTCTCTCCGATTTAATCCCAACCTGAAGCTAGCCCCAGCTTTACCTATCTCCTGCTAGTCAATGTCGCTGTCATGTATTACCTGCCCCTAGGGTTTATTAAATGGAACAAATCAATTTATCATAAATAATTGAAAAGTTGTTAACTAACATTCTGTGAGTTAACAAAGGCATGAGTCAAGTGAAGTCCTCAGAAGTAAGGGACAGAGAGGCTGGGGAGAAGGTGGGTGGATAAAGCCATAACACAATGTGTATACTGAGTTAGAAGAAGGAAGTAAGATCCTCTCTTTGGAATGGAAATGATTTCAGGGGCTTCATTTCATATTGCACTGAAATGTATGCTTGAATGTCTACTGTGGGAGAAAGATTCATCATCAGGGACTTTCAAGCAGTGGTGATATGTCCACATTACCAAAACTGTACTTCTTAGAGACATTTTGTATGGGAAAGATCTACCAGCAATTAGATACCTGATAGGGTCAAGTGTCCAAAGGCCAATCAAAGTAGAGACATTAAACACCATATCCACTCACTCATTGCTACCCAATTCAACTCGTAGAAAACGCCTATGAAGCTTTGGAGGATGTAAATCTTAATGGAAAGAGACTGACCATTGTCCCTTAAACTCCACCCTAAGGAGCTGCTGAAACAATGGAGTGTGTGAAAAGTCTAGACCAGCGGAGTAGATCTTAGGCCTGGAGTTAAAGAACCACAAAGAACTAGTAATTCCAGACGGGGTGCATTTGTTGAGTTATTGAAACTGAGCTAACAGCGGATTCTTTTAAGAGGGTTATAAAGAGAATGTCAGTATTTTGGGAGCAGTCTGTGAATTGAGTACTGAGAATCTGGTAGCAGCACCAAGAACTGGCGGATATAGTCTTGTAAATCTAATGTTAACAAGTGTTCAGTACTAGGATTCTCAGAGAGTTTGGACTTACTCAAACTGGCATGTGTATACCAGTTACCCACTAGATAGATCCCTAAAACCGACAACTTTCATTCAAGGTAGATGGAATTTCAACAATGAGGACTCAAGAAACTAAACAAAAAGCAAGGCAAAATTTGTATTTTTTTTATTAAAGTGAACATATCCCATTTAAAATAAAAATGTCAAAAGAGATATCTAGAAAATACTTCTAGAATCATGAGAAATAGAGATGGAGCTAGTTGGTCATAGTCAAGGTGAGCTTCTTGAGGTCAATATAATTTTCCCATTTTACCCTCGGGACCTTACAGAGTATATCTAGAATGCACAAGAAGCAGAAGAATTTTAGTCAGTGCAACACCTTGAGCTTTGATAGATAGGTAAACTTGCTAAAAGATCAAGTTTATCAAGAGAAGGTAGAATTGGGTACGTCCAATGTGGAATGCCCACACTGAAGATGTATGGGAAGAATGAAAGAACATGCGGAAGTAGTGTTGTTGTTGATGATGATGATGATGACACATTGCTGAGCCCTTCTGTGAAAACTATAGAGAACTCTACTGTGTTCTAGACACTACGCAAAAAAAAATTACATTCACTCCTTAAAATAACATGGAAGTCAAGTATCGCTTTCATAATGTATGTATGAAAAGGGAGCTCTGGTGGTCTAGTGTCAAGAAACTGAGCTGCAATCCCAAAGGCACACAGTTCAAATCCATTACTCTGCAGGACAGAGAGGGACAATCTCCTTTTGTGAGATTAACTGCCTTTGCAAACTTACTGGTCAGGTATGAGTCGGTTCCAACTTGATAAAACACAACAACAGTGTAAGAAATTGAAGCGTGGGGAGTGTAAGCCATTCATCTACTAATAACTGGCTCTGGTAGGTTTAACCTCAGATTTGTATGATATGAGATAGTAAATTCCTACTTGTTTGAGAATCCCAGGAACTAGTAGTTGTAGCTGAACCAAAATACTCAAGTGCCTGTTGGAGGACTATGGGCTCCTCATTTGGCATTCAAATACTGTCCCATGTCTCTTTCTCCATCAACTATTTACTTCCAGCCAAAAAGCAAGATGCTGTTCTTGTCTGCACCCCCCATAGTCATGTTGCTTAGCCTACGACTTCCCATTCCGGCTGCTTTAAAGTGAAGGTCAAAGTTATGAAGATTGACACTAAGGAGTTTCATGGTGTTTTTGTGTAAAACTAAGCTCTCTAATTCTACAAGGTATTTTTTGTGTTTTGTCTTCCACAAATTACCTTCCCAATTTGTTTTCTTGAAAGAAATAGTTCTTTTTCTTTTGTACTCATATTTTATTGATTCACCTGTTATTTAATTAAGATGTGTCATTTTAGTAAAAAAAAGCTCAAATAGCAAAGAAATAGATATTGTTATAAACGTAACTGGCCCTTGTGGTCAAGAAACTCACAGTGGGAACAGAAGTGTGAAGGTAAACAGAGAATTATGTCCCAACTGATTGTTTTCAGTGAGCCCTTGGGCATGAGAGTGAATCCTCATTTATCCGAAGTGTCGGCTAAGTATCATATACTGTACCTCACTCTACATCTTCTCAGCTTGAATAAGAGCTCAAGGTCATAATAATGAACCTTGATTGGACAATGGTGAAGTGTTCAACTACTAACCTAAAGATTGACAATTTGAACTCATTAGCCGCTCTGCAAAAGAACCGATCATCAGCTGATGTCTGATTACAGTTTAGGAAACTCTATAGGGCATAGTTGAGTTGGGATAAACTTGTTAGCACACAACAGCAACAACAAGAAGATAGTAAGTGATGAGAGTTCAAGAAGACAATGCTGCTGAAAGATCAAGGAAACAAAGACTGCTTAACATGTTTATTTACAGATTCATACTTGTGCTTATATACACATGTATGTGCACTGTTATTACTCATCATCAAATCAATTCTAACTCACATGCCCCTCCGTGTACAGAGTAGAACTGATCCATAGAGTTTTCCAGGCTGTGATCTTTTAGTAGAAAATCTACATGTCTTACTTTTGAGGTGTTTGTTTGGAGAGATTGAACCACTGATCATTCTTTTTGTAGCCCAAGCCTATATCATTTGTGCCACCCATGACACAATGATTGAAGTTGCCAAATTAATTGTGACTCTTAGTGACCCTAGTACAATACGTATGACAGGATGAGGCACTGCCTTGTTTCATACCGCCCTTCCAATAACTACTGCATTAAGCCTACTGTTGTAGCCATTGAAGGATCCTATTTCATTTAGGCATCTCTCTCTATCCATTTATATCTATATTGAGAGGAGAGAACAGCATGAGCATGACCAAGCTTTGATGGCCTTGAGGTAGGAAGCTGTGCTGCAATCCTCAAAAGGCTTGCAGTTTGAATCCACCAGATGCTCTGCAGAAGT
Organism: Elephantulus edwardii; assembly: GCF_000299155.1. Classification (NCBI taxonomy): domain Eukaryota; kingdom Metazoa; phylum Chordata; class Mammalia; order Macroscelidea; family Macroscelididae; genus Elephantulus; species Elephantulus edwardii. Next base: position 5,923,488 of record NW_006399826.1, read on the forward strand.
AAATGGGGACTATCTCCTCTCATGTAAATTACTACCTCTGAAAATCCACTGGATAGCCAGCTATGGCACTTCATGACACACACAACAACACTCAACAGGCAATGGCACACAACACACTGGTACACAACAACAATACACACACACACACACACAGAGAGATAGATTAGATATCTACACTCAACAAACAATGCACACAACACACTGGTACACAACAACAATACACACACACACACACACAGAGAGATAGATTAGATATCTACACTCAACAAACAATGCACACAACACACTGGTACACAACAACAATACACACACACACACACAGATTAGATACCTATGGGAGCTCTATACTATTAGGCCTAATAGTAAGGAGCTTGCTGCCAACCTGAAGGCAATTCACCAGCTGCTGAGGACAATCTCCTCCTGTGCTATTTAATGCCTCTGAAAACTCACCTGAGGGTCAGTTATGGGCTAGTTCCGACTCAACAACAATAGTAACACATGTTTATGTGTGTGTGCATAATAATAACACATGTTTATGTATGTGCGCATGCACATGTTTGTTTGGGGGTAAAATGGAGCAATTAAATAATTTCATAACCCCAGTTCTGAGAGATAGACACCTACATTTCCAGAATCAAAGTTGTGAGAAGTTAGAAACCGGACTGCAAAGATTTAAGGAGAGTTTAAATGATGAGAAGGTTGAGACAGTCAATGCAAATTGTTCATTTAAAGAATAAGGCAATTTATCTTAAGAGATGTTTAATGGTGTGGATCATAACAAACTGTGTCTGACTCTGAGAAGAATGGGAATCCCAGAACACTTGATCATGCTAATGTGAAACCTATACTTGGACCAAGAGGCAGTCATCAGAACAGAGCAAGGAAAGACTGCATGGTTCAAAATTGGGAAGGGTGTATGCCAGGCATGTGTCCTGTCTCCCTAACTTTTCAAACTGTATGCAGAACAGATTATCCGGGAGGCTGGGCTTTATGAGGAGAAGTGTGGTGTCAGGATTGGTGGAAGATTCATCGACAATCTGCATTATGCAGATGACACAACCCTGCTTGCTGAAACTGAGGAAGACTTGAAGCGCTTGCTGCAGAGGGTCAAGGACTGCAGCCTCCAATATGGATTGAGGCTCAATGTCAAGAAGACAAAGATTATCACCACTGGACTAATTGGTAGCATCAGGATGGATGGTGAAGAGATTGAGATTGTTCACAGCTTTATTTTGCATGGCTTCACAGTCAACACTCTTGGCACCAGGAGCCAGGAAATTAAAAGGCATATTGCGATGGGAAAGTCTGCTGTTAGGGACCTCTCCAAAGTACTGAAGAGCAATGGTGTCTCTCTGGAGACTAAGGTGCGTCTGATACAGGCCATGGTCTTTACAATCACTTGTTATGCATCCGAGAGTTGGACAGTGAGTAAGGAGGATAGGAGAATTGATGCCTTTGAGTTGTGGTGTTGGAGAAGAGTATTGAGGGTACCATGGACTGCTAGGAAAACAAACAGGTTCATCCCAGACAGGGTTAAACCGGGCGGCTCCCTGGAGGCAAGAATTCTGAGGCTCTGTCTAACATACTTTGGACATGTTATAAGGAGGGACTGGTCCTTGGAGAGGGACATCATACTTGGGAGGGTGGAGGGACAGTGAAGAAGGGGAAGGCCCTCTATGAGGTGGATTGATTCAGTGACTGGGGTAATCGGGATGGGTGTTTCGGAGACAGTGCGATTGGCACAGGATAGAGCAGGGTTTAGGGATGTTGTACATAGGGTTGCTGTGAGTCCCAAGGGACTCACAGCACACAACAACAAAGGAGAACTGTAGGGTGGGCAGCTCAAAGGAGGAGCAAGAGAAGATCAGGGTAGATAGTTTAAAATAGAAAGACAAGGTTATGTTTGTAATCTAGAAGTAGAAAGTGAATGGATAAAGCTATTGAGACATGATGGGAATTAGGAAGGAGGATACAAAACCAAAACAGAATTTTAGCCACTGAAAAGAGCTCTTCTGAGATAAAAGTAAATCAAACAATCAGAAACCAGTTCCCATGGCTTTGTTTTTGACCCATAGTGACTTCAAGTGTATAAAAACAGAACTGTGTGGGATTTTCAACGTGCAGTTTTTCAAAAGGACACTTTCAGGCCTTTCTTTCAAGTTACCTCTGGGTAGATCCTTTCGTTTAGCATCCAAGCACACTAGCTGTGTGCATCTCTCAGAGACCGGTGAGATAAATTAGAGATGTTAAAAACACTGAACAAAGATTTTGCACTCTCTTCAAAGGGAAAAACTACTTTACATATGTACTTTTAGGCAACAGTTTTTAATGCTTTTTTTCTATGAGTTAGGACTGACCTATAGCTAACCTTCTGGTTGGTTTTCAGATGCAGTAAATCACATGGGAGGAAATTACCCATAATTCTCCCATGAAACAGTTGGTGAATTCCAACTGTATGCCTTTGGGATTGCGGGACAGCTTCTTGCCACTGGACCACCAGAGCTCCTTACTAGAGGTAAAAGACACATAGTGCATCTTAGATAATTCAAATGAGTAGATATTTTAGATAAAAACTGTTTTTCCAGTAAAACTAAAAAGTAGAATGTCTCCAGCATAACAGGTACAATGTCACAGGCATAGAAAGTGGTGAGTTTTGAATAGACATTTGTAACCATTTTCTTAGCAGGGTCCTTGGGGTGAGGCAGCAGGTACCAAAGCTGGACAAGTTGTCAGAGACAAGATCTTGTTTTTAATTTTTATTCTTATAGTCAGGAGATTGGATTTTATCTCATAGTTTGAGAACATCTATCTAACATTGATTTTGGAGAATCTAATTCATGTCCATCACAAAGTCGTAGACAGGGTGCAATGAGAGACACACGGCGACACTAACATTCCTCAGAGGTCGTTAGTTTCAGACCTCAGTTTTGCAGTGCTTTTTTCTGCAGCATCTTAAAGAGACATGTAGGATTCGAGGTTTAGTGTAGAAGCACCTTGTTCCTAAATGAGATTTCTCAGGAGGTAGATTTGTTTGGGGTTTATTCTTTTTTTCTTGTGTGTGTTTTTTTGTTTTTTGTTTTTCTGATTTAGCAAAGAGATGAAAGAGATGCCCAGAATTAGAGTGGACAGGCTATCTTATGTCCAATGAAGCATTTTTAATTTTAGGAAAGAAGAAACAGAGGGGAAAGGAGCAAGGAAACATCTTCCTGAGATCCCAAGGTAGAGATAAAAGTCTGGGAGAGAGGAGAGTATGGGCATTTGTCAGGGAGGGAGAATTGCTCTCCTTTACCCAGGTGGGGGAGAAGCGGTACCAAGGAATGGAAGGTTTAGGAAAGCTTCTAAGTCTTCTATGAGATTTCTTTTCTTTTCTCTTTTAAACATTGACCAGAATGCTTTGTTGTCTCGGAAAGGGTAAAAGGATGTCTGACTGAATTGGAATTGACAAAACTAGGCAACTCAGACAGGGCAGCCTCAGGAGCAGCCTTTAACCACAAAAGAGATATTGAAGGCGATGCAATCGATAAAGCTGGAGCGGGCACAGGAGGAAGATGATGAAACCCATCAAATTCGATCGCTGGACAGGAGTGGTCAGTGTCAGCGTCCTCGGGAAGGGTCACAGGGTGTCAGCCTGCTTCCAGGGGTTTTCACGCTCCCCACTGATTATGTTCTCAGGATCATAAAGTTTTTTAGTGCCAGAGGGAATAACGCACACTGATTGAAACGTCTTGTTAGGACTGGAATTCCTTTGACTCTGGCCCCCATGAATAGGTTTCCTGGACTCCTAGATTATCGAGCTGCAATCTCAACTACCTGGAGTAGGTATTGCTATTATTACTTGTTCTAGTCAGATTCATTATTCAGTCAAAACTTATTTCCTTCTGATTTTGTTGTTAGTTGCCATCAAGTTCCATCAGGTTGGCCCTTGTGGGCGTCAAGTTATATATAACAGAACAAAATGTTACTCAGTTAGTTCTACACCATTTTCATGATTAATATGTATGTTTATGTCTGCTCTTACAGCTATTAGAGCAATCCATCTAATTGAAGATTTTTCTTATTTCTGACGACCTTCAACTTTACCATGCATGGTATTTTTTTGTAGTGACTAATCTTTCTTGATGGCACTTAACAACAACAATACCAACATAGAGAGAGCTCTGCGGGCCTAATGGATAGAAAGTTATTCTACCAGGCCAAAGGTGGGTGATTTTAATCTGCAACTCTCATGCCTGCTTTTAATTGGTTTTGGTCAAACATTCTTGTAACTAGTATAGCACTGGTCTGTCCATTTGCTGTACAGAGGTAACTCATAGTTGTTATGATGCTAAACACTGTGACAGTGATATGTCAAACGGGATAATCGCTATCCATGGTGGACAGTGTTTGGTGGAGCTCCCCGATTAAAACAAGCTTGGAAGCAGGAGGAGCATCCACTTCCGAAATAGCTTGCCTCTGGAAGCTCTATGATCTTGGAGAAACAATGAAAAGTTATCCATGTGTTCAGGTCTTTCATTCATAGGGTCGCTATGAGTTCTCTATGACTCAACGACACTTAACAACAACAACAACAATCTTTCCTGATAGTAAGTTCAAAGGTAAGGCAGTCAGAGTTTTGCCATTTTTTGCTTCTAAGGAGAATTCCGATTGTATTTCTTCTAAGGCAAATTTGTTTTGTTTGGTTTTTTTGACAGTCAGGGGACTGTTCTAAATTCTTTGCCCACATCATATGTTCTTTACAACTTCTTCTATCAAGTGGTGACAGAAAATTTGATTTGATCCAAAAGAATACAGAAAATCACTGCCACCACCTCAGCTAAATTCCCCAAGCATATGTAGAAGTATAACTGATATCATGTGGATAGAGATTAGCTCAGCTGAGCCTCGCAGAGCGTAGGCAAAAGTACTGATCAGTATAACCTTTAGCTCATGAAGTGTGGTGGTTTGTTTTTTTTTTTAAAAAAGAAAACCAAACTAAAATAAATAATATTTAAAGTAAATGTTTATGTTATATAGACTTACCAATAGACTATTTAAGGATGAATTTAAGGAGGTTAAAAGTTAAAGACTCTAACTTAATTATTTTTTTAAATTTAAATTTGTTATTAATTTCAGTGAAAATTTACAGAGGCTTTGGATTTCCATTCATTCATTGTGGTAGATTTGTCCCCTCCCAAGGCTCCCCCCCACCAGACATTACCCTCTTGGAAAAGTAAAAGAAAAGATTCTTTCATTATTTTACAAACCCTCCCCAGGTCCACTCCACCATGAAGCCATCGCTCTAGACTCCTGCCATGACCGAAATACCTAATCACATATCTCTTTTAAACAGTTTTCTCCCTTCTCTGTTTCAGAGCAGCATACATAATTGAACCCATCTTACTCAGTCTCTCCCCAACCTCAAGGGCAGTCCCATTCTACAACAGTGGCACCATGCAATATTTGTCCCTTTGTGACTGGGACATTTCACTCAGCATAATGTTCTCCAGAGTCAACCATTTTGAATAATATTGCATGAGTTCCTTGTTTTTTAATGCAGCATAGTATTCCATTGAGTGTATATACCACAGCTTCTCTAGCCATTCGTTTGTTGGTGAGCACTTAGGTTGTTTCCAACTCCTTGCTATTGTGAACAAAGCTGCAATAAACATAGGTGTGCATATATCTGCTTGGGTGTCAGTTATGGTCCCTTCAGGGTATATTCCCAGTAGTGGAACTGCTGGGTCAAATGGTATCTCTATTTGCAACTTTTTGAGAAAGCGCCATACCGCTTTCCACAGGGGTTGCACCATTTTACACTCCCACCAACAGTGAATAAGGGTTCCAGTTTCTCTACAACCTGGCCAGTAATTATTGCTTGCTGTTCTGTTAAAAAAATAATTAAGTTAGAGTAAGGATGGCAATGGAACCATCTTACCTCTGTAACTTGATTTGTGCCACTATTAGAACCTCTACTCAGAATATTATTGCTTTTCAATTTTTGACTCATGCACTTTTAACTTGTTAGTTAAATTTGTATCTTCTAGGCTGCAACACTTCCATGATACATCTTCAAGGATATGAACATGTACGGCTAAGCACAACTGATAAGAGTGCATCTAAATTCCAAAATCAATCTCCATAATAGTCTATGTGTTTCCTACTGCCAAAGGGGCCCTTTAGAGTAGTGAGAGAAGACCTTCACCCTGAAACCCACAGCGTCCCTTTTCAGCAGGAAGTAGCTAAGAGAATACGCCATCCCCTTTTCCTTATGAATCAGGGTGAAGTCTCTCTCAGGGAGGAGTGATAGGGAATGGCAAGGGACACACTGACAAAGGAGATTAATCAGAACTGGCTTTGACAAGCACTGTGGCAATTGGACAATTAAAACAGACATGGGGGGGGAGAAGAACAAACTGGGGATGAGGGTGGAGAGAAAACAGTGCAACAATGAATGAATGAAAACCCAAAATCTCTGTAAATGTTCATTAAAACTAATAAAATTTAATAAAAAAAAAGTGAAAGACTGAAGATAATTTGACTGCTTTGAATTGTAGTGTTGGCGAAGAGCATTGATGGCCATGGACAACGAAAACAACAAACAAATCTGTCCTGGAAGAAGTGTAGCCAGAGTGCTCCTTAGAGCTATGTACAGTGAGACTTCACCTCACATACTTTAGGCACGTTGTCAGAGAGGACCAGTCTTTCTTGGGTTATAAAGGTATCCAGCTTGGGAATGTAGAGAAAAGGAAAATTGTCAATGAAATTAATTCACACAGTGACTGCAGCAACGGGCTTAACAACAGTAGAGATGGTGAGGCTAGCATAGAATTGGGCATGATTTTGTTCTCGTAAATTGGGGCACTATGTGTTGTAATGATGTTATCCAACAATAACGGAAGTGGAAGGAATATATAACTCCCTTCTACTGTGTCTCTCAGGGTTACCAATGATTCCCCCTCCCCCCCCCAAAATGTAAGAGAAACAGATTTTCTTAAAATGGTCCTAATAAATTATCTATGAACATCAAAAATTCAATCATAGCGTGCAGGCAAACCCCAGGCAGATTGTGATTGCAGTTAGCAAGCATCCATCCAAATGATTGCATTGTAGCAAGTAAACAGTGATACACCCGACATCTGTGAGGGAGATAATCAGAAGAGATGGGTTCCTGGGTGGTGTATATGACTAAAATGCTCAAATGCTAGCTTCAAGTCAGGGACATCACAGAGGTCTTGCTGATCTACTTTGGGGGGGGGGGAAATTCAGCTAATTAAAACTCTATGGAGTATAATTTTAATCTGACAAACCTGGGGTCCCCACGAATCAGAAGTGACTCAATGGCATCATTTTGTTTTTATCAGAAGATGGGAAATGTCTGTGTCCTCTATCATTGAAAGGGTGAAGTAGAGAAGATATTTTGACGTTTCTTGTGTGAGAGAAGATGCATATAAGATTGATTATGTAACCTAGATCCCCCACTTTCTCTCTTTGCTTTGTGTCCTTCTCATCAAATAATCCTTGGATTATAATTTGGCATCCCGTGTATACTTGCCACAAGGAAAGAATATGCTTATCCACAAACACTGACATCTCGTCTACTTAATAGTTATATTTCTCATTGTAAATTAATGAATTGGGCTTCTGTGTTTTATAGATCAGTCTCTCTAAGCTTGATTAATGTGTTTGTTGTCCTACCAGGCTGGTTTCTGAGTCTAAAAGCCTGGGGTGCAGAGAATGGTAAATTAATCCAAAACATACCTTTCTTTCTAAAATACCAAACAGACTTCTTTACCAGTGATACTTGACCTTATTTGTACCTTGTCTTCAAACTACAGCAGAGCCCAGATCCCCTGAATCCTGACCGATGTTCTTTTTCTCTTTTTTGTGTGGTTAATTACAATTCTAGCTAATGCTTCTTAGGGATTCACTAAGTATCAGATATTACTCTAAGGGATCACCTAATGCAAACCACACAATGACCCTAAGAAGTGGGGTGATTCTCCTTTTACAGAAATGGAATATGACATCCAAGGGATTTAGTAACTTTCCCAAGGTCATAAAGGAAGTAAGACCAAAGCTAGGATTTAAGCCTGAGTAGTACAACTCAGAGCATTTGCCCATGACCAGTAAGCTTCATTGCTTATCCAATTAGAGCTAGCTTTATCTTTTCTTTTTATTCTTTTCCTTTATAAAGAGATCCATGTATCACCAAATATCTATCAGATAAAGTCTAATGTCTTCTACTTGGCTTTCAAGTTGGTTTTTTTGTTTGTTTGTTTGTTTTGTGGTTTTTTTTAATCTGATCTCAATCTATAGATAGAGCTTCGACCCTTGTTTTGTTTAACCTTAACAATCAATTACACAAAATATTTTCTATGCCAGACTCAGTGCTGATAGGGAAACAAAGATGAATAAAAGAGTTTGTAATCCAAACAGGCAGATGAGACACAAATCTGTGAAAACATAACTTGCATAAATAGGCAGAAAATGAGTGATCACTGTAAAAATTTGGAGGAGAAAGAACTCTCATCTAAGCTGAGGACTCAAATAGTTTAGAGAGGAGACAGAGTATAAGGAAACCTCAAGAGATATTGTACTAAACCTCAAGATATATTATACTAGACCAAGAGGAAGGGAAAAACAATTCATAACACATACGAATAACCACAAAGAAAGGCATGCTTTTTAAACACATCATAGAGTCATAGTTTGTAGAAGGACCAAAAACAGAACTGTGTGATAAGAGTAAAGGACTATGATTACAATTAATGTGAAAGAAATAGATTCTAGCTAGGTTGTGAAGAGTTTAGACTTGATATGGCAACTGTGGTTTGAGAAAATAAATTATACCTTGTGATATTTTTATTGTGATTTTAGTGAAATGTTAGGTTTTCGTTCACTCATTGATGCAAAGGGAGTTCATAGTTGAAGCCTTTAGAAGATCTTCAGTGGAGACCAGCAAAAGAGTAGGATGTTAGATAAAATGAATGCTAAGGCTCTCTGCTCTCACCTGCCATCCCTGCCTTTCTGATTAAATACAGTGGGGTGCCACGGGTACTAACTGGTGTTCCCCAGATACATTTGGGTTTCAGTTTTCACCATGTGATTTTCTCCCCTCCCCACCCTCAGGTCCCCATTTCTTTCCCTTCCCTCTTAAGACATTTATATACATTGTGCTAGTTATCTTTCCATTTTTACAATAATAATGGTCTTATGCAATTGGCCACTACTTTGAGTAATCTGAGACAAACCAAGCCAAGGTGAAGAGGAGAAAGACACATTCATTCTGATCACCAGTTTTTAAAAAAAAATCTTTATATTTTTCTAAATGTGATTAGGTGTCTGAATTTGGAAACAACAGCTTGGTTGTTAATTCTGAGTTGGTATGTTGTGTAGTAATTAACTGGCCTGGCTCAAAAGAGATCTCGTCTTCATTTCCAATTCTGGGATCCAAATCAAGCCCATTACACTGTCCTCTTGTTGCTTCTGAATCATGGCAGCCCTTTGTCATAAGATAGACTTTCCCATAATTTCCAAGTCCTAGGGTGCAGACTTACTCATCTTTCTCCTATGCCAAGTCTGGTGAGTTTGAACTGCCGAACTTTTAGTTAACAGTAGACTACTTCAACCAATGTCCCACTAGGAATTATTAACTGGGATCCACATCTACCTGCTACCATTGAGTTTATTCCTAGAGACAATCTGACTTCCAAGGCTGTAAATCTTAATTGAAGAAGACTGCCCTTTCTGCCAAGGAGCAACTGGTGGATTTGAACAGCTAGCCATTTGCTCATCAGTACAACTCACTACTCACTACATCACCAGATCATTGGGACATAACTTCTAAATCCTTGAGAGTATGTTTTTGTTAGTCACAGTAGGTTCTGCACTTGATAGTTTATGCTAACCAGCTAACTCTTGGTGTGTCCTTTCAGTTATGTGACACCAGCTAACTCATGATGTGTTCTTTCAGCTACGTAATAGAGTCTTAACTATCTATCTAATAGTAGGATGGAGTTGGGGCTGCAGCTTGGAACTAAGTTCCACCACGTGGGTAATTCAGCAATCCATCATAGTTGTATTTTGGAGCTTCAGTAAAAACTCTGAACTCCAAACCTCAGCTATGCACCAATGGTCAGCAGTATTTTATGTGTGTTGTCAAACATTGATTACAAAAGGAAATGGAAACTTTGCATTTGGAACTGTTCCTAAGCATCTAGAAATCAGAGACCAAAATGACCAGTGTGCCACAAAAATATATTTCAAGTCCCCAATTAAGCAACTCTCTTTCCCAGAATCCTAAATAAAGAAAAGTAAGAGTTAGGTTTGGCAGTGTCAATAGAGTGACCTCAGCTATTTAGCAGTTCTGTTTTGGATAAAATACCAAAATGGCAATAGCTGGAGAATAAAATACCAACATGATGAGGCTTGAGGGAGATTAAAAATGTGAAAACATAAAACAAACAAACAAACAAACAAACACCGAATAAAGGGATGAGAACTTCATGGATGAAAGTATTTGAGAAGAATCTAGTTGGGAAAAAAATGCCAATATGGAATATGAAATACATCTCGTTTTCTTTGTGATTGCTTCACTTGGACTGAGAATTCTGCTTACTGAGTCGGCAGTGAGATAGTCATCCCACCCCAGAATGCCAATATGTCAAAAGAAAACCTTTTCTCTTCAGCAAATAAAATATTAAGAGGGCTCAAAGAAAGCCAGTGGGAAGTGGCCTGGAGAAGGAGATGAAAAATTAATTTTAATGCATGGGAGACTAAGTAATTCACTTATTTCACAACCTCAATCAATTTTAATATTTTAGTATTTAATGTGAATGTGGTGCCTCTCCAATAATATTTTAAAAGTTGTTTCTTCCTTTTTTGGCTTTTGTCCTATGAGTACTTTCTATTTTTGTAGCCATTTTTCTTAGTGCTTTGGTAAGAAGGTTTCAGTGGTTTTCATGTTACTCAAGGCAAGAACCTACCCTCTCCTATTCTCACCAGTCATAAAAGTTATGATTACTAAGTAGGGAGCTGGGCCAGTGGGGAAGACCCCAAACCAGCTTTTAGGCAAGCTGATTTTAGAGAGGCCATTGAACCCCAAGAGCCTCTCCAGTCTTTTTGGGACAGGCCATTGTGTAAAGAGTAAAATGGAGTCATTTAGTCATTAGTTCCTCAGATATCAGCCCAAGGAGGAAGCTGTCTGCCTTTCTCTACAATTTAGACACTTATCTTACAAATTCACCAAGCTCGGTGATTTCTGAACAATGCCAGCTGTTAGGGAGCCATTTCCCTGGCATTTTCCCCATAATTTGATTTGAAAGGAAAAGATTAAACTCAGTCCGACCCAGAACTGTCAGCCCAATGCCCTCAAAGAGTTTGACAGGAAAAAGAACACACACACACACACACACACACACACACACACACCCCTCTCACATACTCTTGCAATGGAAGAAATCATCTTTACCTGTGTATTAAGGAGATACTAGCAGGGTACTCCATAGGCCAGACAATAAATGTAGCTAGGCCCTATCAGTAATTTAAGTCAGAAATGTTTGATTGCATTTAAAGGGTGATCCAAAATATAGTTCTACTTGTGCCTTACTTACTGATGTGGTTAGGTTCCAAAGACCAGGTCCTTATATGAAAACTAGCATTGTATAAAAGTATAGAATGACCCCGTCACATTACAAAACTGAAGATGACATCATCATTCTAAAATTACCAATTTATGCCATTATGTGACTGTTGAACAACAAAGAATTTTGATACAGCCAAGTTGACAGATACTCTTAATCATCACAATCATGATTATTCTATCTTCACATCTTGCACTCAGTATGACCAGATGTGTGTTGTTCATGCACAAAATAGCCATATAGTAGATCTCTAATTATTGTTATAACTGTAAAATACCAGACAATGAGAGAGTCCAAGCGTGAAAAGTGGGTGTATGTTAGTATTTAAAAGATAATTATGAGGACAATGTTGTCTAGGTTGAACTCAGTGAAAAATACTCTGTTTATTCTTTTAGATCTAGGTAAATAGGAATATCACAGTGTTTACACTATACTGAATGCTGATTTTACTGAATCCTTTCTTGACAACAACTGTTTGGATGCTAATGTTGCCGTGTGTTCCTGATAAGGTCATTGATCCCTAAAGAATAGGACTTCCTCAGTGTGAAACAGCTAATAAAGACCAGAGTTGGGCTTTGAACTAGGCCTTTACTCGCCTTTAAATCCTGCCACCTTAATTACTATGCATTTCCCTCGCATAAGGCTACAGGAAAATGTGTGTTGAACATTTTAAGCTGAGAGTATCATATTTTTTCCCCATTTAAATTAAACATTTAAAAATATCCTTCTTGAACTTTATCACATTATACTTCTGTCTTAGATTCTATCTCAGTTTACTGGGGGACTAATTCAGGCCATACTTGTTTCCTATAAATCTTGGAACTGGTCAATAGATAAGGATGGCAGGATAAGAATCAATGCTTTTGAGTTGTGGTGCTGGAGAACACTATGAATTGCCAAGAGAACAGATCAGTCTGTTCTGTAAAAGGTGAAACAGTTTACTCCTTGGAGGCAAGGATTTTGAAGTTCTGTCTCATATACTTTGTTCATCTCATCAGAAGGGACCAGTCCTTGGAGAAAGGCATCATGCTTGGAAGAATAGAGGATCAGTGCGGAAAAGGAAGACCCTGGATAAGATGAATTGATGTGGTCAGGTGTATCAGAGATGTTGAAGTTGGCTCTAGACAGGTCAAGTTTCAGAGCATTGTTCGTAGGGTGTCTATGAGTCATAGTTGGCTCAAAAGCACATAACAACAACAATTTAGATACAATTCTCAAATTTCTACTTTTTAAAAAAGTAGCATTCTTCTCCTGGAAGCAGGAGTGGCAACCACTTCCGAAATGGCTTGCCTCCGGAAACTCTATGTACGAACAGTGCTCAAGCCATTCGTTCATAGGGTCACTATGAGTCGTCTACGACTTGATGACATCAAACAACAACAACAGCATTCTTCTCTCAATATGCTGTACTGAGGTAAACGAGTTGGCTGTGAGGCTGAACCTAGTGGCATTGGGGTGTAAAATGCCTTAAAGATTTCCCATGGGCAACACTGGTGGAGCACCCAGTTTAAGACAGATTTGGAAGCAGGAGTGGCATCCGCTACCTAAACAACATGCCTCTGGAAACTCTGTGAACGATCATAAATGGTGATGGTTGTAGAAGGGCTTCAGGCCTTTTGTTCATAGGATCACTATGAGCTATGTTCTACTCGAAGGCAATCATCAACAACAACAATAACAACCACCAACAATTCAATGTCTTCTACCAACATAAATACTTTCATATTTGTAGAAAAATATTTGCTGTTAAAAATAACCTAATCCAATTCCACATATACTACAAATGAAAAATAAGCTACATGTAGTCATCGACTTCTCCAAGGTCACAAAGCTTATTGGTGACTGAGCTATGATGGACTTCAGCTTCTCTTCTCTAATGTAGGACTTACAGAAGTATTCCATTTTAAGGGTGTAATTTTATTGTATATGGCTTTTTGGAGTGAGTAATATATATGAAGACTGATATTTTATAAATACACACATATATACATTATCTCTCCCAAGCTACTCCTTGGAGGCAAGGATTCTGGGGCTTCGTCTGACATACTTTGGACATGTTGCCAGGAGG
>NW_006399826.1:5937276-5938402 GCF_000299155.1 Elephantulus edwardii
GGTTTAGGGCTGTTGTGCATAGGGTCGCTATGAGTCGGAAATGACACGACGGCACATAACAACAACAACAACATATATAAATTTATATACACACATATCTCTCTATATACATATCTATCTATCCAACTACTCATATGCATGTTCAAGCTGAAGCTGAGGAAAATTAAACCGAACCCATGGGAACCAAAATATAACTTTGAGTTTATTCCACCTGAATTTCAGAACCATCTCAGGAACAGGTTTGAGGCCTTGAACACTAATGAGCAAAGACCAAATGAGTTGGGGAGGATGTTTAAGGTATCATCCAGGAAGAGTGCAGTCATTACAAAGACAGAAGAAAAAAAAAAAAGAAAAGACCAAAATGGTTGTCAGAAGAAACTCTGAAGATTGCACTGGAGTACAGAGAAGCCAAAGCACAAGGAAGAATTCAAGATACTAAGGAGTTGAATAGAAGATTCCAAAAGGCAGCATGGGATGACAAAGCAAAATATTACAATGAAATGTGAGAGGAACTGGAGTCATAAAATCAAATGGGCTGAACTCGTTTGGCAGTTTTTAAGCTCAAGGAACTGAAGAACAAATTAAAACATTGACTTGCTATAATCAAAGATGCTTTAGGCAGAATATGAAATAATCCAGGAAGTACTAAAAGAAGATGCAAAGAATATACTGAGTTACTGTATCGAAATGAATTGGCAGACACAGAAGAATTTCATGAAACAAAATATGAGCAAGAGCCTGTGGTGACGAAGGAAGAAGTTCAAGTTGCTTCGAAGGAAATAGCGAAAAACAAGGCCCCAGGAATAGATGGTATACCAATTGTTGCTGCCCTGGATGTGCTCAGCAAGTTGTGCCAAGAAATCTGGAGAACAACCACTTGGCCAACTGCCTGGAAGAGATCTATATTTGTTCCCATTTCAAAGAAAGGTGACTCAACTGAGTGTGGAAACTACAGAACAGTATCATTATCATTATCATTAACAATACCACATGCAAGCAAGATTCTACTGAAGATTATCCAAAAACGACTGGAACAGCACATCAGCAGAGAACTGCCAGAAGTCCAGGCTGGGTTTAGAAGGAGTCTTGGTACTTGGGATATTGTAGCTGATGTTAGATGGATCTT
>NW_006399826.1:5938502-5959932 GCF_000299155.1 Elephantulus edwardii
CCAGAAGTCCAGGCTGGGTTTAGAAGGGGTCGTGGTACTAAGGATATTGTAGCTAATGTTAGATGGATTTTGGCTGAGAGCAGGGAATACCAGAGGAATGTCTATCTGTGTTTCATTGACTATGCAAAGGCGTTTGACTGTGTGGATCATAACAAACTGCGGCTGACTCTGAGAAGAATGGGAATCCCCAAATACTTGATCGTGCTAATGCGAAATCTATATTTGGACCAAGAGGCAGTCATCAGAATAGAGCAAGGGAACACTGCATGGTTCAAAGTTGGGAAGGGTAGACGGTAGGAATATGTCCTATCTCTATACCTTTTCAACCCGTATGAAGAACAGATTATCCGGACGTCTAGGTTCTATCTGGAGAAGTGCAGCATCAGGATTTTTGGAAGATCTATCAACAATTTATTTCATACAGATGACACAACCCTGCTTGCTGAAACTGAGGAGGACCTGAAGCACCTGCTGCAGAGGGTCAAGGACTGCCACCTTCAATATGGATTGAGGCTCAATATCAAGAAGACAAAGATTCTCACCACTAGACCAATTGGCAGCATCAGGATGGATGGTGAAAAGATTGAGATTGTTCACAGCTTTAGTTTGCTTGGTCCCACAGTCAACACTCTTAGCAACACTCTTAGCAACGGACAGGAAATTCAAAGGTGTATTGTGATGGGAAAGTATGCTATTAGGGACCTCTCCAAAGTACTGAAGAGCAATGGTGTCACTCTAGAGACTAAGGTAAGCCTGATACAGGCCATGGTCTTTGCAATCACTTGTTATGCCTTAGAGAGTTGGACAATAATTAGGGAGGATAGAAGGAGAATTGATGCCTTTGAGCTGTAGTGCTGGAGAAGAATACTGAATGTACCATGGACTGCTAAGAAAACAAAAAGATTCATCTTGGAGAGGGTTAAACTTGGCTGCTCCTTGGAGGCAAGGATTCTGGGGCTTTGTCTGACATACTTTGGACATGATGTAAAAAGGGACTGGTCCTTGGAGAGGGACATCATGCTTGGGAAGGTGGAGGGATGGTGCAGGAGTTCGAGAACCTCTATGAAGTGAATTGATTCAGTGACTGGGGTAATTGGGATGGGTGTGTTGGAGGCAGTGAGATTGGCACAGGATAGAGCAGGGTTTAGGGCTGTTGTACATAGGATCACTATGAGTCACAAATGACTCAATAGCACATAACAACATCTATCTATCTATCTATCTATCTATCTATCTATCTATCTATCTATCTATCATCTATCGCAAGAACTGGACAATAATCATGGATGACAGAAGAATTGATGTCTTTGAGTTGTGGTACTGGAGAAGAAGATTGAACATATCATGGATTGCCAAAAGAAATAACAGGTCTATCCTAAAGAGGATGAAAGCATGCTACTCCTTGGAGGCAAGGATTTTGAGGCTTTGTCTTACATACTTTGGGCATGTTGCCAGGAGAGACCAGTCATTAGAGAAGGGTATCATGCTTGGAAAGGTGGAGGAACAACACAGGAAAAGATGACCCTGGATAAGATGGATTGACAATGTAACTGCGGTAATGGGGCAAAGTGTGTCAGAGAAAATAAGATTGGCTTAGGATAGTGTTCAGAACTATTGTACATAAATTCGCTATGAGTTGTAGTCAATTCAACAGCACAAAACAACAACAATATTACACATGCATTTAACTCCGTATACACACCCATCATTACAAAATCCACTACCACAACAAACCACAGTTGTTTGTGGATTGACTGTTATCCATAGCAGCCTTGTATGAGTAGAACTGTGCTCTGTAGGGCTTTCAATGACTGATTTTTGTTTGATTATATCACCAAGCCTTTCTTCCAAGATTCTTATGGGTAGATTTGAACCTCTAACATTTTTGTTAACAGCTAACCACATTATTTATGTCATTTAGTGATTCTTCTTTATATGCCTATATTTATATATGGTAAATTTTAATACATAAAGTAATACTTTATTATTTCCAGAAATTCATCCTTTTAAATCAACAATGTGCACATCTTCTGATAGTTAAGACTTAAACGTTTCCCTTTTTCTTAATTCACAACTGTGCCTATGAAAGCTTTGCTTTGACAAAACTCTAAGCCGTCATGAATTGTTTAATGATTAATTTATTCTGGTCAAGATGAGTATGATTTTAAATCCCTCAAGACATTATTTTTATTATTTTCTGTTTTTTAACATTTTTGGTAGACTCTTATTAAACTGAGAAGGGCTTTTGTGGTGCTGTGACATACAGTATTCAAAGAGCAACTAGGATATCATAGAGTTTTATTTTTGTTAATAGCTCACATAGCATTGCTTAGAGCCATCAATGTAAATTTCTGCTTGCCAAGCCACTCCCAATGACAAGAAGGAGTGAAAACAGTCAATAGCAATAATAATGGTTTTTAGGACCTAATGGCAGTGACTGTGTATTTATTTATCTATTTATTTTTTTTAATGTAGTACAAATCTCCTAAGATTGGTGAGGCATATAGGGAAGGATTGCATGTCAGGGCTGATACCTAGAAGGCTCACAGTTGTAAATCATCAGTCATACTGTGAAGAAAAGGATGGATTGTCTCTTCCTACAAGGATTTGCAGTCTTGGAAACACAATGGATGGTTTAGAAACCCAAGAAGTCACTTGATAGTAGTGAGTCTATAAAAACTTCAATCTTGCAAACCCCTTAGGGTAGTTCTATGCTGTCCTATACAGTCTCTATGAGTTTAATTGACCCAACAGCAACTGGTTTGGTCACAGTTTGGGCTTTCCACCACAGAAGATTTCCTTTTCTTAAGCAAGTAATAGGCTGCATTCACTTCTTTGTCCAATGTCTAGTATATCTAGAACTTGGCTGTTTGCCCTGTGTCTTAGAAACTGTCTACATTTTCATTTCTGTTGCTCTTGCCAGGGACCACTTGCTGACCATGGTCCCATCACTTGTCATCTTGTAGAAGGCAGCCAATTGCAGCAAGTGTCTTTTAGCTTCTCCTTGTCATTCTCCCCTGTCTGCCCACAGGGCCCGGAACATCCTTTTCATCATCACTGTTTGAAGGGTGCTGTCACCACTTTTTCTTGACAGTAATGTCTTTTGTTCTATTACTCTTTTGTTACTGTTTTTCTTTCAATCAAAGCTTTTTCATTTCCACTTCTCTCCCTTTCTCTCTCAAATTCCCTCAAAATCTACATCACCTGGTTCCCTCATTACCACCTTCCCATTTTACCACCTTCGCCATTCTCATCACCCTCAATGTCTGCATTTGCACGTACCCACTAGGGTTTTACTCTCATTTAACTTTGACACATGTCTTCATTATCTCCAGGAGAGGAACTCCAGGGGCCTAGAAAGAACTGCTGGAAGTGACTTATGCAGCTTGCCAGAGGCAACAAGAGGGTGATGCGAATTTAACAGAGAAGCATTTCTTTATCCTGATTGAGCACAGCTGAGAGGCACTCTGTAGTCTTTGATGAGAAGAAGCCATCCCTGAGTTAGACTAGGACTAGGAGAAGACGAGTTGGAAAATGAGGGTCTGGAAACACCAGTAAAGGATCGCGCTCGCACGCTCGCACACTCGCGTGCTCTCTCTCTCTCTCTCTCTCTGTATTGTTGAATCAGATCGACCTGGGACAGAAGGAAATTGCTACTCCTTCCCCAGCAGAGCATCTGGTGGATTCAAAACACGCACCTTCAGGATTACAGAGCACCTTCTTGCCACTAGGCCACCAGTTGTTGTTGTTATGTGCCATCGAGTCGCTTGCGACTCATAGCGACCTTATGTACAACAGCCCTAAACTCCGCTCTGTCCTGTGCCAATCGCACTGTCTCTGACACTCCCATCCCGATTACCCCAGTCACTGAATCAATCCACCTCATAGAGGGCCTTCCCCTTCTGCACTGTCCCTCCACCCTACCAAGCATGATGTCCCTCTCCAAGGACCGGTCTTTCCTTGCAACATGTCCAAAGTATGTTACACGGAGCCTCAGAATCCTTGCCTCCAAGGAGCCACCCAGTTTAACCCTTTCCAGGACGAAACTGTTTGTTTTCCTAGCAGTCCATGGTATTCTCAATACTCAGCACCACAGCTCAAAGGCATCAACTCTCCTTCTATCCTCCTTGGTCATTGTCCAACTCTCTGATGCATAACAAGTGATTACGAAGACCATGGCCTGTATCAAATGCACCTTAGTCTCCAGAGAGACACCATTGCTCTTCAGTGCTTTGGAGAGGTCCCTAACAGCAGACTTTCCCATGGCAATGAGCCTTTTAATTTCCTGGCTACTAGTGCCAAGAGTGTTGACTGTGGAGCCAAGCAAACTAAAGCTTTGTACAACCTCAATCTTTTCACCATTCATCCTGATGCTGTCAATTGGTCCAGTGATGAGAATCTTTGTCTTCTTGACATTGAGCCTCAATCCATATTGGAGGCTGCAGTCCTTGACACTCTGCAGCAGGTGCTTCAGGTCCTCCTCAGTTTCAGCAAGCACGGTTGTGTCATCTGCCACCAGAGCTACCTAAATATTGGCCTTTTATACACATGCCTATCCTCTGACTTGGAAGCAGGAGTGGCATCCACTTCCTAAACAACATGCCTCTGGAAACTCTATGAACTTTGATAAATGGTGATAGTTATAGAAAGGCTCCAGGCCTTTTGTTCATAGGGCCATTGTGAGTTGTGCTCCACTCGACAGCAGTCAACAACAACATTTAAAAATACAAATACTTGTATCCGAACTCCTATTTATTGATTAAGTATAGTTTGGCCAACTTTCTCTAGTAATGGGCCCAATAGTACATATTTTTGGCTTTGTGGGCCATACGTTCCTTGCTATTGTTTCTCATCTCTGCCTTTCTAGCATGAAGGTAACCATTGACAATGTACAATTGAATGTAAACATTTTGGTGTTCCAGTAAGATTTCTGTACACAGCACGTAGAGGACTGGACTTGGTCTACAATCTGCTAACCCCAGATCAGAACAATGCTCTCCCTTCCATCAATTCCGTGGGCCAGTGCATCTTAAGAGAATTCAAAAAACATATACTTTCAAAATAGAAAGCCAAATTGTTTCTTTGAATGACCTAAAATTTTTTCAGTGTTATTATTGGTGCTCGGTAACTTTCTGTTTAGACGTTCGTGGATGATGGATATGTGTACTTCACTCCCACCCAGCAGTTTGAGCCTACTAGTAGCTGACCCTGCACCTAGCTTTCGGAGGCTCTGAGCTACACAGGAGGGGAGTTCCCTTTCTTTTCCCTCTGAGCCTCTGGTAGATTCCAGCCACTAGAGTGGAGCCACCCTTGGGCTAACAGTGCATCTCCTTGCAGCCTACACCACCAGAGCTCTTGCAAATAGAATTTCTGTTGACAGTAACCAGAAAGCCATCCTAGTTCCCCAACTCACTTGTTTGATTGGTTCCTTTTTCAGAAATTATACCTTTATTGTTATTGTTGTTATGTACTACCGAGTTGGCGTGGAGTCTTAGCTGACCTCCAGCAGGTTTTCAGAGGCAGTAAGTCACACGTGAGAGGTTTAGTTATATTTTTTCCCCACAGAGTAGCTGGTGGATTTGAAACAAATGTTTTTGGGAAAGCAACACAACTTCTTATAACAAAGCCGCTAGAGCTCCCTGTATCTTTATCATTGTTAGGTGTTGTTGAGTCAGATATAACTCACAGAGACCCTGTGAACAACAGGTCTGAACCCTGTTCTATCCTGTGCCATCCTCTCTGTCTCTGACACCCTCGAGCCCGTTGCTATAGTCACTGTGTCAATAATCCATCTGGTTGAGGATCAGGATCTTCGTTAGGTCAATTCGATTCATGGTTCTGGTTCATTTTCTGGTAATGGATACAAAATTAAAGGAGAGAAAAATGGTTCTGACTGTCCTTGTGTAATAAGAGAAAACTTTCTTTTCCTAATGTAAATACTCTTAGAAAGGTAAGCTATATTTTTAGGGAGGACAGACGAGTTAGGAACAGAGTATGAAGATAATGGAGGACTGGCATTAAGCGTGAAGAGTTAAATATGATTATTTATAAAACTCTTCCCATAGAGACCGGAGTTTATTGAAATTTAAGGTAAGGGAAAGAAGAGCGTAGACTAATGATCAAATGTGGAAGATCATGTGCATGTGTGTGCCTTGGTACATACGTGCCTACACATGTTCTGTGTTGGGCATTATTTTGATGGAGGTGGTCAGGAGAGTTGGCAAGAAGTGGGCAGTGTTGCAAAGAAACATTTGCAAAAGCATGTTAGTCAAACCTGGCTCCTTCATTAAGGAACCTGCTCATCTTTCATCTCCCAGTGGGACGCAATCAGTTTCCTGATTAGCATTTACAACCACAAGAATTCAGAGTCACTGCTATACAATTCTCACATGGTTCACTATGAAATCAGGGGGAGCTCGCTCCCCAGGATCTGCCTGCCTGCTTCTTACGGGCCTTCAACTCCCAGGGACACACTGCTGTCAGATGCAGGAGAGCCAAGAAACAGATGTTTGTTATTGCAGGCTCTTGTTGCAGAGCTAATACTCTGTCATCCGTTCTGTGCGCCTCTTGAGTGTCTGGTTTTGGGTACCTATTGTGTAGCCAGAGTGCTCCTTACAGGCAAAGATGGCAAGGTTTCACCTTTAATACTTTGGACATGTAGCTAGGCGAGGCTATTTCTTGGTAAGGGACATCATCCTTGGAAAGATGGAAGGCCAGCGAAGGGGATAGAGACCTCCAAGGAGATGGATTGACATGGTGACTTCAGCAATGGACTCTAGTTGGTACAGGATAGGCAGGGCCCAGGTCAGCTGTTTATAGGGTTGCTGTGAGTCTTACTCAGCTCGATGGTACCTAACAACAACACCTAACAATGGCACGATATGATGCAAGCCCAAAAGCATGCAGTTAAAATCCATCAGCTGCTTCAGGTGAGAAGACGGACAGTCTCTTTCTCTGTGATTTATTGCCTCTGAAAACCCACCGAGAGGCAGCTCTGCGTCGGTTCTGACTCGATGGTACACAGTAACAACTCGGATAGACCTAAGTCTGTGTAGGTTCTCAGCCTTGAGTGTCTCTTGTTTCATCAAAACTTAAGCCCAGTTATCTTCCACTGGATAGGAATGTATTTTAAGAGGAGACTTAAGGGAAAAGCTAATCTGATAAACCAATTGAAGATAATCACATTTCGAAGATAGTTCTTTCTCAATTAAGATATTTGCATTTTATTGGGAGTTTTACACTGCTTCTTCACATGAATTTACCAGTTAAAAATGTAATTAGATGATGGTCTCAGCCACCCATGTTAGCTATAACAGTTGGAAATGTTTGGGACCAGAATACTACAGTTACGTGAATGGCAGAAAACCCGAGTCATTTGTCCCTTCTCAAATTACTGAATTAACTGTGAAACTAATGTTCCCTTTATGGATCTCAGTTTTCTCTTTCTATAAAATTAAAATTTGGAATTATATAATTATGGCTTTAGACTTTAAGATAAGCTAATTTACACTAACGTATTAATGACTTACAGTGGTTTAATTTGTTATTCAGGTACAGCGGAATTTGAAACCTCTTTTTCTCCTGTAATTCTACAATATATTAATTTTAGGCACCACTGGCAATGTGGAATGCTTCTTGGTTTTCCTCACATCATCCCACATAGGTTAGGTTGTAATTGAAGTGGACTTCAATGGCCAGAAAGTTGCTTTTGTGAAGGGTAGTTGTTGACTATGATTTCTGTTAGCATTTAGAGTAGGAAACAACTTCCAACTGACAGGGAATAATCACACAAGCCTAACATGCTGAGATTTGGGGGAGAGAGTGCTCTTGAGTGTAAACAGCCCAAAAGGTTTTACAACAGGGAAACTTGTGTTTACTTGGTCCTGACACTTATGTAAAGCCACTCTGAATATCTGATAGGAACATTAATCTGAATTCTTTCCCCTTTTGTTCTTCTACCGAATAAACCCTGTCTTACTAGGCAATTTGGTTTTCTTAATAAGCAATCATGTTTAGCTCTTTATGCTTAACCCAAGTTTAGAATGATCTCAGCTCCTCGCCTTAAACCCATGTATCTGCAATGTGTACATTGCTTGTCCTATGTCCAAGCACATGTGAGGGGTGGAGTTGAGCCAAAACTCTCTTCTTTAATTTTTCATACAATGCCATTGTAAAGCTTCCAGAGAGATAGAGTTATTTACTCAAGTGACTGTTTATTTCCTTTCAAAATAGTTTATTTCTAATTGTGTTGCCAGGATTCATGAGAATTCATGTTTTCATTCAGCAGATGGAGATAAGAACATTGATACAGGCCCTTTTTTAGATGACAGAAGCACAAAAACATCAGGAGTGAAGCTGCTCCCCTGAGGGAGATAGCATTCTGGCAGGGAAAGAAGGCAGCAAACAGAAAACAAAAACAACAAGATACTGTTGTGTTGTGGTTTGTTGTTATTAAGTCATGAAAAAGAGCTTTAGAGAAACAAAATCCCAAATCAGCTACCATTGAGGCAGTTCTAACTATTATCTAGCCCATGTGACTCAGAGTAAAAATGTGCCTACCAGTATGTTAAATGACCAGTTGTTGTTGTTACATGGCCTAGAGTCCCCTAAGACTGAAAGAGAGCCAGAGAACAATAGCCCTGAAACCTGCCCTAGGCTGAGCCAATCTCTATCTCTGACAGTCCTATCCCCATTTCTATGATCAATCCATTTTATCCAGGCTTTTCCTTTCCTTTGCTGACCCGCCACCCTTTCAGGAGTGTTCTTTTTCTCCAAGGACTAGTTCCACATGCCCAAAGTATGTAAGATAGAATTTAAAAATCCTTGCTTCGAAGGAACAACCTGGTTTTACCTTTTCCAGGACAGACTTGTTTGTTTCCCTGGCAAGGTATGTTTAATACTCTTCTCTAACACCACAATTTAAAGGCATTAATTATTCTTCTATCATCCCTAGTCATTGTCCAGCTCACAGATGCATAGCAAGCAATTAAGAAGACCATGGCCTGTATCGGGCACACCTTAGTCTCTAGATTGGCATCGGCCAATTATTCATAGCAAATAACCTGATCTTTTTTTGAGATGCATATGTTATTCTTGTTGATTGCCTTCGAATCGAGCACAACTCATAGCAACTCTGTGAACCAAAGGCCTGAAGCCCCTCTACAACTATCGACATTTATCAAAGTTTAGAGTTTACAGAGGCATATTGTTTAGGAAGTGAATGCCACTCCTCAATCTTCCAACCTTTTGTATAGTAGCTAAATGGGGTTTACTGCAGAAGTCAATGGTAGACAGATGATGTTTTGATAAGGAGACTAGGGAGGGCTGCTCTGATTAGGCAACAGCCATTGTGTCAATCCACCTCGTTGAGGGTCTTCTCTTTTGTTGACCCTCTTCCTTTCCAAGCATGATGTCATGTCCCTTTCCAAGGAATAGCCTTTCCTAGCAACTTGTCCATAGTATGTGAAACAAAGCTTCTCTACCCTTCCTTGCCTCCCAGGAGCACTCTGGATGCCCTTTCTATAAGTCTTATCTTCTTTTGACAGTCCATGGGATATTTGATACTCTGCTCCAATGCCACAGCTCATCACGTCAGTTCCTCTGTGTCATCCTTATTTATTGTCCAGCTCTTAGATGTGTAGCAAGTGAAAACAACATGGTACAAATCAGGCGCACCATAGTCTTCAAGCTGTCATTGTTGTTCCTCAGGAATGTCGAGAGGGCCTTGACTTCCGATTTGCCCAAGTCATTAAGTCTCTTAATCTCCTTACTACTGACAACAAGGATGTTGGTCCAAGTAAGATGAAATCATTGACAGTCTCAATCCTTTCCCCATCTATTCCCTTATTACTAAAATAACTGATTCTGTAGTATCTGGAATCTTAGGATATTCCAATTACATTCTAAATAATCAATTGAATAACTAGTTGCATCACCAGCCAAAAAGACCATTAAAATCCATCGGCTGCTCACAGGAAAGATGAGCATTCTCTTCCCATGCGATTTACAGCCTCCGAAAACCTGCTGCAGGGTTAGCTACGAGGCAGCTCCAACTTGAAGAAAGTGAGTGAGTGAGGGTGTGCGATATTTGGCTTGAGCTCTTTTCTAATTTGCTTTGTGCATGCACTCCTTGTTTTGCTCACCTTCTTAAGTAACTGGGAGCGCTGGTGACTCAGTGGTTAAAGCATTTAGCTGAGAAGCTGCCTAGCAGAGGAAAGATGTGGCCCTCTGTGTCTGTCAAGATTACAGCCTCTGACGCCTGATGGAACGCTTTTAACCTGTCCTATAGGGTCACTAAGTGTTGTAATCAACTTGACAGCAATGGGCCTGCATATGTATTCGCCAGTCTTCAGCATTGTGCCTAAGATGCCATTTAACATTTTCACTGCAATGACCCTGAAATGTAGGCCTTTTCAAAATAGGAGGCCTGTTTTACAAATTAAATCCTTGAGGCCCTGGAGGGACAGGGTGGACGATTTATTCATTCACATGGTCCATGAAACTGTGGTGCCTCAATTTCCCTCAAGTCAGCCTAGCTCCAGGCTTTAGAGTATGACCAGATGAAACTCAGCAAGCTAACCTGAGTATCTTTTACAAACAAGACAAACATAGGGAGGTGGGATCCAAAGACGATTCAGGCTTTAAGTGGGAAGCGCAGGAAGTGAGCTGGAGAGTCATGTGAGATGGGGGGGGAGGGGGAGAGTTGGTTGGTAGCAAAGCTATTTTTCTCCCTAGAAGAAGGAGATGAAAGTTCTGATATTCAAATGCTCACCCACCAGGCACCCTTCAGAATTCCCATCCATCAGCTGGCAAATGGACACATTTTAACGAGCAAAATCGCAACCAAGCAAGTTCTGGCAACAAAATATGCCTCCACTAATGATATTCAATTGTTCTAAGAAGACAAAATGGTCTGAAGTGTAATGAGATGCCAAACACACAAATGCACAAAACAGGCTGCTCATATTTAAGTCCTTATGTTTCTTGAAGTGAAAACTCATTTTAAGAAGATTATGGTGCATATATTATAAAATGGGATGAATTCTGCATTCATGCCCCACTGGGGCCTTGACTGTATTAAAAAAATATGAAAACAAAAGCAACAACAACATTTTGTTCCTGCACAAGCGCTGTGCTAATAGAACATGTGACGTGGTAGTCATTTGTTTGGGTTATTTTTATTGCACGCTTTCTGGATAAATTCATCCTTTTGATGTACTCTGTGCTAGAGGTGGGAGACAGCATTTCAGCCGGTCCTCTGGGAGTGAGAATACTCTAGAATGAAAGGCCAGAGGGTCAAGACCAAAGGATAAAATTGTAGTTAATGGAGTGGAATGGAAGAGAAAAAGGAGTGAATTAGGTTCTGGACACAAAGGATCAAGGTATTCCTCCAGCTCCTAGTTAGAACAAAGCATCTTTTACCGAAGCTGTAACCAGGCTTATCCTTGACCAAGTTCTTTCCTGCCAGCTTCTCAGGGGCAAAGAGGTCTGCCTGTCAAACACTTTATTAGAAACAAAAGCCTTTGTTCTGATGTAGTCTTTCAGAGAAATGTAAACAAAGGCAAAAATAACATGGTTGGGTGTGTGTGTGTTTTCTAAATCAACCAGGTCCTTCTCCCCTTTCTTTAATTTCTACTTTTTCTTAACAGCAGCCTTAAAGGGCTTCTGAAAACTCTGTAAATTAATATCTATCGTGTGGAAATAATATGATTTATATAAAGTTAGAGATTGAAATGTGCAGCAAAGATAAAGAGAATGGTAAAAAGAAGCACAGAGCAGGCGGGGCAAAAGAAAACACTTTGTAAACATGAAAGGGAAGACACATTATTATGAGAGTATTTGTGGTATGTGCAGGTGTTGAAAGAGCTGAGAATAAATGGGGATTAGAAAGTTAACAAATGGTAACTCCTCACTCTTAGGGCTAGTAGAAGGAAAAGAAAGATACAATAAACTAGAATCCAAAGGTACAGAGAAAGGCCGTTTGCCAATGCTGGGACCATGAAGAGGAACACGATGGCTGAAACCAATATCTCAATAACTATTAGAGATGCCACTGATGGGAAAGGGGGAGGAAGGAGAAGTGCTGCTCATTTCTTACTCTGCCTTCCCTATTGCACCCCTTACTGGTTAAACTTATCAGGAAGCTCAATGAAATGGCAAACTTCCAATTTTGTATTACTGAATACAGTTGAGAAGGGGGAAAAAGTACAACTCTGAGGGTGAGCAGGTCAATAATTAGCCCTGTATGTTTATTGGACTTCTTAGCACCTACATATCCTGTACCTATCATGCATGTATCAGTTTGACATACTGTGGTGGCTTGTATCTTGCTATGACGCTAAAAGCTGTGCCAAAGAAATTTCATATACAAGCAAGTTCAGCCATAGTTGACAAGATTCAGAAGTAGTGTTGGAGAAAAGTACTGGATATCCTATGGACTGTCAAAAGAACAAATATGTCTTCACAAAAGTGCGGCCAGCGTGCTCCTTAGAGGCAAGGATGGAGAAACTTTGGCTCACATACTTTGGGTATGTTGCTAGCAGGGTCAGTTCTTAGAAAAAGACATCATGCCTGGTAAGGTAGAGGGTCGATGAAAGAGAGGAAGACCTTCAACAAGACGGATTGACACCGGCACTGAAACAATGGCCTCAAGTACATTGGAGATGATGAAGTTAGTACAGGATAGGGAGGGGTACAGATCTGCTGTTCATAGAATCACTGTGAATTGTGGTGGACCCCGCAACACTTAATAACAACGAGGTACAACAAATGGAAACCCTGACCAGTAGTGGGCCATCCTCACAATCCCTGGCATTTAAGGCTGTTGTTGCAGTCACCGTGTTAATCCACCTCTCTGAGAGGTTTCTTCTCTTTCTTGATCCTAAGTTTTTCCCAGCATCATAGACTTCTCCCTTGAGTGGTTTCTCGATAATATGTGCAGTGTATGTGAGATGAAGGCTCAC
The DNA here is from genome assembly GCF_000299155.1 of Elephantulus edwardii. NCBI lineage: Eukaryota > Metazoa > Chordata > Mammalia > Macroscelidea > Macroscelididae > Elephantulus > Elephantulus edwardii. The sequence goes on from NW_006399826.1 coordinate 5,951,465, forward strand.
AATCATTGTCTCTGCGGAGTATCCTGGCTACAGTTCTTCAAAGAGAGATTTGCTTGTTGTTGTTGTTGTTTTTTTTTTTTTTGGCAGCCTATTCAATACTCTTTTCCGTCACTTAAATTCAAAGGCATCAATCTTCTTCTGCATTCCTTATTCATTGTCCAACTTTCAGATATCTATGAAGCAATTGAAAATACTGTGGCTTGGATCAGATACACCTTAATCTTTAAAGTGATAGTTTTGTACTTTAGCATTATGCCTTTTGATTCCTTGATACTGCTTCCTTAGGTGCTACTTATGGACCAAGTAAAATGAACCCTTTGACAAATTCAATCTTTTCTCCATTTGTCATGATGCTACCTGTTTATCTAGTTGTGAGAATGTTTGTTTTCTCCAAGTCATTTTGTTTTATTCCATAATTCATACTGAAATCTGTAATCTTCTTTATTTTGGCCAAGCATACCAGTGTCATCTACATAATTCAGATCACTGATGCATCTTCCTCCATTCTTGATGCCTCTTTCTACTTCATATAATCTTTGTGTGGCTTTATTGTTGTTTGAGGACCATTGAGACCATATGAGAATCACCCCATAGCTGACCCTCCAGTGAGTTTTCAGAGACATCTAATCTCACAAGAGAGAAGATTACCCATCCTCCTCTGGTGACGCAGCTTGTGGATTCGAACTACAAACTTCTGCATTGACAACATGATTTCTTACCCGGTAAACCACAGAGCTCCCTGCATGTGAGTTTAGGTCATTAAAAACCTTCTTCTTGTGCAACAATAGCACCTGGTGATAGAATGCCACTGTGTACCCCCTACATTTGCAATTTACTGAATGAGATAGCACTCGCTTTACAATGTAATACAGTGACTAATTACCTACGACTCTAATAGGACTACCACAAGTAGGTGGATTTCAAGATTCAAAATTTGTTTTCTCACAGTTCAGAAGCCTAGAAGTTCACATCAGAGGTGGCTTCCCTATAAGCTGCTCCTATTTTCCTGAGCCTTCTGGTGCTCCTTGGCAATTCTTAGACTCTTGATGTTTATTGACATAGCTTTCCCCCTTGTGTCTGTCTCCATGCCTATTCTTGTCTTTTTATATGGTGGAAATGATTACATTTAGAATCTACTCTACCCTAGTAAGATTTTATTAGCATAATTAACATAACAGAAGAGAAACCATGATTCCAAACAGGATCCTTATGCATAGGTTGCTGCTCCTGCAAGCCATCAAGTCAGAACCACCCCACAGCGACCCACAAGTGGGTTTTCAGAGCAGTTAATCACACAAGAGGCGATGCATAAGTACAAAGATCAATAATTCACAAAGCAATTTGGGAGGATATAATCCATACTAGGTGGCCAGGTCAGGTTTTACTCTTTGATCAATATTCAGTCGCTACCAAGTTCATTGGCAATCTGGGAACTTTTTTTCCTAGAGGATGATGTTGTTGTGTGCCTTCGAGTAGGAACTCACCCATGACCCTCTAGTGGGCTTACTCATCCTTTTATCACAGAGCGACTGGTAGATTCCGTGTGCCTTTACGATTGCAGCACAGTTGCTCACCACTCGTCCTTCAGAGCTCCCTAGCGGATAATAGTATCTTTGTAAATGTACATTATTTTTGCTTTCAAAATCTAAGGAAGTGATACCATGATTACTGGTGAATCCTGGAGACATTTTTCATTGCAAGTATGTGCCATAGTTATCCTGTGTCCCATTGATGGTCATAAATACTAAAGCACAGGGGGTTTATCAGCATTCACTGTAGCTTGAATCAGCTACAGAACCCACTCACCCTAGCAGGATGTCAGCTATTCAGTAAGTGTTGGACAGGAAACTCAAATGAAATCCAACATCCAAAGAAGCACATTCATTGCACTTATTTCTTACTGCTAGACTGTTAGAGAGGAAAATTTACTGGATTTTAAAAATCAATCATAGCAACATAGAGAAACTGAAAACTCACACAACACCATGAAGGTCTATACATTTATACAGGATTTATCTATTAAATTCTGACACTTGTGAATGTTACTGAAACATATGAGGTAGTTTTACTTCCTGCTCCTAAAGTCTAACTAGAATTTTTACATCAATATAGTTAACAAACATGATGCCTGTGAGTTTATAGATGCTCAAGTTCCCAAGAGTATGTCAGAGATCACGAGAGCATAGTAGCAAGTTATTTTAAAAATACTACTACCTTGCCAGGTGGAGGCTTTCTGAATCAGGTGGCCTTCAGAAAATGATAGAAAGAGAAAACACAAAACCAAAAGCAAGCATTGGTAGAGAAATGGTTGTATTGCAGGAGCTAGGAGAATTAAATTCGTTAAAAAAAAGGATACCTACCACATGTGGGAACATCAGCTACAATCTGAATTACCTCTTGTTTTATTTTGTGTTCATTCACAATCAATTCACAATTACTTTACAATTACCTAAGCACCTTCTGCACAAAAAGGCTAGTCAAATGGAAATGTGCTAGAATTCACTTTTGAAAAACATAAAGTCCTTGGGACCAAGTATTATATCAATCAAGATACAAAGAAAATTAATTGAAGAGATACACTTCAAAAGATACTGCAAGAAGCAGAGAAAATAAAATAAGTGACATTTCTCCTTCCCTTCCCATCTTCTTATCTTTTACTAATACCTCATTTGGAAAAACTAATAGGAAACTGATTTATAAGAGAAAATGGAGAATTTAATTTGTAGTTATCCAGCAGTCTCAGTATTGCAGAGTAGAAAAAGAGAAATGATAGCTAGGTAAAACAAAACAAAACCTCAACAAAAATAGGAACAATAACAACAACAAAAACCCAACACCTGACGTAGTTACTTGTTATATGCAATAGATTAACATCAGAATAGATCTTATTGGATGATAATGTGACACCCAAGTGCCTCTACATGTCCTTCTAGCATCACACATGGAGAAGGAGATTGATAAAAATAGTGACATGCGCCTCAAAGGGTTGTGAAGTAATGGCAAAATCGGGAATGCAAATCTTCAAAACTTTGTATCTTTCTGAAAACCCAGATGTCAAATAGAAATAGATTGGTGCTCATAATGTATAGTAGGATAGAATTTTTAAGATAAGAAATGTGCCAATATAAATGTGGGACTCAAGATGAGGATTTTGGGGTCACGTGAGGAATCATAGACTGACATCATTCACTCAAAAGGCAGGTGGTCTATTTCCTACTCAAGCCAAATCATCAGGATGTTGTGATTTAAAATGAAGCTCACGAGACAAAACACTGTGTTTGTGAAGTAGAATTTTCATATAAAACAAAATTAATTTAGTCTGTCACTGATTGCCCACTAGTGAGCTCCAGAATTTGAAAGATTGACAAGTACAGTTCAAAGATGTTGATGAGAATAATGAAAAGTCTGAAAATCATCTAAAATTTGTATTTTTTTTCCTGACAAAGATTAAAGTCATTTGCTTAATTGTCAAAGACTGTAGTTTACTTATGTCTATATGCATCTCTATCTTTTTAATATTTAATTTTTCTCAGATTTTAAAAAATAATATTTTATCATTTTTCTACTCTAGAGCTTACTTTAGTATTTTTCTTAGACTAAGTGGTCATTAACTATTATACAGGCTTTGTTAAATTTGATACTGATTTCTTTTAACATTCATTTGAAGTATACTTTCATTTGGTTTTGTATGTTATAACGGGACTGTAGCAGAAGGTGCTGGTGAACCCTGTGCTTCCGAAAGTGCCACATGATCAAGAACCAATGATAATGGAGGAATAAATCCATGCTTCACAGGAGACATTGGTAAAAAATAAGACCTTAGGGATTGCTGGAATATTGATTGACCTATCTCAACAAACAAATGCAACCATAGATATACTCACTAGTCTATGTCAAGCAGGTTGAAAGACAGTTACCTAGTCAACAAAAGAAAGAGATTCTTTACTTGTTCTTTTTTTTTTAAATTTTTTTTTAAATTTTTTTATTATTTTGTGTGCGTGTACCGTCAAATCAGATCTGACTGGTACAGGAGCATATTGCGCCTCCTTCTCCGGCAGAGCATCTGGTGGATTCGAACCGTGTTCCTCTGGGATTGCAGTGCAGCTTCTTGCCACTAGGCCACCAGAGCTCCCCTTCTTTACTTGTTCTAATTCCCAAAAAAGGTGAAATTCCCAACATAATGTGAAAATTATCAAACAATATTATTACCATCACATGCAAGTAAAGTCTTGTTGACGATGATTTAAAAAAAAATGGCGTGGACACCACAGCAATAGGAAACCACCAGAAATTCAAGCTGAATTCAGAACATGAGAAATATTACTTCTGTCCTGGGATGGATCTTGGCTGAATCTGAGAATCCCACAAAGAAATTTACATGGATTTTTTTGAGTATGCAAGGCATTTGACTGTGAAGATAATAAAAATTACAGATAACATGGCGAAGGATCCTCGAACAATCAACCATGCTCATGTGAAACCTATACACAGGCAAAAAACAAAACAAAAGCAAAAACCCACAAACAAATAAACCAAACCAAAAACTCCCCCCAAACAAACAAACAAACAAACAAAAAACCAAAAGCAAACCCAAAACCAAAAAACAAACAGTTGTGCTAACAATAAAAACAAACACTGCATGATTTGAAATCAGGAAAGTTACGTGTCACAGTTGTATTCTGTCATTGTATCTATTTAATCTGTATACTGAGCTGATAACTTGAGAAGTCCAAGTCACATAATTTGGGCTATATGATGAAAAAATGGCATCAGATTTGAAGGAATGCTCACTAACAATCTGTGGCACACAGGGGCATTTTTGCTTGCAAAAAGTAAAGAAGATTTGAAGTAATTACTGCAGAAGAGCAAATATTACAGCCTTCAGTAGGGGTTACATCTCAACATCAAGAAAACAAAAACCACCACCACTAGACCAATAGGAATGGTTGCAATAGATGTGAAAAGCTTGAAATTGTCAATGATTTTGTTTTCTTTGCATTCAAAATCAAAACCCAAGGCAGCAGCAGTGAGCAAATTAAAAGATGTATTTCAAGTATTTCTGCAAAATGCTGAACAGCAGTGATGTCAGTTTAAAGACTAGGGTGCACCACATGCAAGTCATAGTATTTTCAGTTGCTTCCTCACTATCTAAAAGACTGACAATGAACAAACATTATAGAAGAATCCATGTATTTTAACACTGATGTTGAAGAAGAGTGCGGAATAGTCCATGGATTGTTAAAAAACACACATAAAAAAATCCCAATAAACCTAAAAACCTCATTCTTGGAGGCAGTGCAAATAGGCTGCTCTTTAGGGGCAAGGAGGTGAAACTTAGTCTCCCATATTTTGGACGTGTTGCCAGGGGGGGTCAGCATGATATCCTTTGTTGGTTTTCTTCATACATGTATACATATATCCTCCCATGTGAGTTACAATTCCTGAAAAACCCTCTGAAGGGTCAGCTATTAGTTCCAACTTGATGGCAACTTGTTTTAGATAAATATAGATAGATATAGATATAAATATAGCTATAGCTATAGCGAGAGAAAGAGAGAGAGAGAGAGAGAGAGAGAGAGAGAGAGAGTTTTTAGGTGCTGTTGAGTTGAGACTTAAAATGACTCTATGAACAGCTGATCTGAACCCTGCCCTATCTATCCTGTGCCACCCTCATCATCTCTGACACACTAGAGTCCACTGCTGAGGTCACTGTGTCAATCTATCTCCTTGGGAATCTTCCTCTCCTTAGCTGTCCCTCTATCTTTCCAAGCGTTGTCCCTTTCCAAGGAAAAGCCTCATATAACTACATGTCCAAAGTATGAAACACAGAAGTTTGCCAGCTTTACCTCAATGGAGCACTCTGATGGCATTCCCCGCCCCCATGACATATCTATCTGTGTATTCTTTTGGTAGTCCATTGAATATTGTAGTCTTTGTCAGTACCATAGCTCATATCACAATTATTCTTCTATTACTCATTTTCCAGCTCTTTGATGCATAACAAGTGATTGAGAAGACCATTGCCTGAGTTATGCACACTTTAGTTTTCAAACTAACAGCATTACTCAGCAACATTTTGTAGAGGATCCCAACCGTGGACTTGCTCAATGGATTCTCTCTCCTGATTTCTCGAATCCTGGTGCCAAGGCTGTTGCTTATTGGTCTAAGCAAGATGAAATAATTGACAGTGTCAATTCTTTGTCCATCTATCATAACTGTTGACTGTTGGTTCTGTGGGAGGACCTTCATTTTCTTGATCTTGAGATGTAATCTTCTATGGAAGGCTGTAGTCCTTGGTCTTGTACTACAGTGTTTCATATCTTCACTTTCAGCAAGCAAAGTTCTGTCATCTGCCTAACACAGATTGTTGAGAAGTCTTCATCCAACCTGATGCCACATTTTTTTCTTCATAGAGTCCAACTTTATCAATTATTTGCTCAGCATATAAATTGAACAGGTATGGAGAAAGAATACAACCCTGATGTACACTCATGCTGATTTTAAACCATGCTATGTTGCCTTGCTTTGTTCAAACAAAAGCTTCTTGGTTTAGGTATAGATTTCATATGAGCACAATTAAGTGTTCTGGGATTGTCATTGTTCTCAATGTTACCCATAATTTGTTATTATTCATATGGTCAAATACCTTTGTAGAATTTATAAAATACAAATAGACATTCTTCTGGAATTCTCTGGTTTTAGTAAGAAATTATCTGCCATCAACAAAGATATCCTTAACTCTGCAACCTCTCCTAAAACCAGCTTGAACTTCAGGTTCAATGTGCTACTCTATGTTCTGCTCTGTCAATATACTGCTCTAGCCATTTTTCATGATCTTCAATAATATTTTGCTTGCATGAGACATTAATTATTGTTTTTTATAATGTCCACCTTTTTATCACATCCCCTTTCTTGGGAATGAGTACAAATAGGAATCTTTCAGTCTGTCAGTCAGTCAGGTAACTGTCCTTGAAATTTCGTGGCATAAAATACTGAGCACATCCAGGACTACATCTGCTAGCTTTAACATGTTAATTGGTATTCCATCAAATCCTAGGGACTTATATTTTACTAATGCCTTCAATGCAGCTTGAACTTCATCCTTAATTATCATTGGGTTTTGTTCATGTGATATTTCCTAAAACTTTCCACGGTCAATTAGTTCATTTTTGGTAGAGCAATTTTTTGTATTCTTGCCATCTTTTTCCCCCAAGATTTGTATTTATTTATTTATTCATACTAGTTTATTTACAAAATTCAAATGTATTGTTTCTCATTCCAGACTCTCCAAATTTCCCCTCACCTTTCCACCCATAAAATTGTATAGTCCCGTGATTAGCATCCCCTCCCCGACACCGCATCTTCATCCCTCTGCTTTCACCCTCCCCTTCGCTTGGATCTCCATATTTATTCTACAATAAGGGTTTTATACAGTACTTGTCCTTGTAGGACTGAGTTAGTCCCTGGAAACTTAAGTAGTAATTTGCAAAATCATTGCTCTTGTGTGTTGTTTAGTATTCCATTGAATGAATGTACCATAATTTCTCATTTCATTCGATTATGATTGGACATCTGGGCTGTTGATGCTTTCTGGGTTATTCAAGTTTGTGCCCATAGCATCTCTCAGTATTGCAGTTTGAAGTGTGAATTTGCTTTGCAATTCTTTCAGTTTGAGAAATGGTGAATGAGTCCTTCCCTTTCTGTTCTTCTGACTCCAGCTCTTTTTTTTCATTTTGTTATAATATTTTTCGTTACCTATTACAGCTGCCCTCTAAAATCTTCTGTTAAACACTTTTTCTCCAGCATATTTTTCTTTAGTTTTGAGTTTTCAAAACTCTAAAGCAAATTTTCATAGTTTCTTCTGATATCCATTTCCCCTCTTTCTTCTCCTTCTTTGAAATCATCTTTTTCTGTCTTCATGGATAATACACACACACACACACACACAGAGAGAGAGAGAAATGTCTTCCCATAGTTCCTCTGGTCTTCAATAAATAGTGTCTAATGCCCCAAATCTGTTATTGAGATTATATTTAAATTCAACTGGAATAGGCTCAAGTTCATATTTTGGTTCCTGTGAACTAGTTTTACTTTTCTTCACCTTCAATTTAAACTTGTACATGAGTAATTAATTGTCTGTTCCACAATCAGCACCTGCTGTAGTTTTGACTGCAGATATTGTGCTTTTCCAAGAATTCTTTCCACAGATATAGTCAATCTGATTCCTGTGCAATCCAGCAGGAGAGATTCGTGTGTAAAGTCACTGTTTGTGTTTTTTTAAAAAAACATGTTTTCTATGAATAAATCATTGAGCACACACAATTGGATCACTCATTCTCCAGCCTCATTTCTCTCACCAAGGCTGTACTCTCCAACTAATACCCCATGCCTATTGTTTCCAACTTAATGTGTTTTCAGTTACCAATAATTGTTAATGCACCTTGAATGCATGTTTGGACAATTCAGAC
>NW_006399826.1:5961452-6028976 GCF_000299155.1 Elephantulus edwardii
AGCATTGTACTTTAGGATGGATCTTGAAGTTACCTTTTTAGCTGTGAAAGCAACAACATTCTTACTTAGTTTTTTATCCCCAGCATAGTAGACCACGTGATTGTCTTATTCAAAATGGCCCATACTTACCCATCTCAGTTCACTGATACCTAGAACATCAATCTTTATGCATTCCGTTTCATTTTTGACAGCTTCCATTTTTCCTACATTGACACGATAACTTCAGCAATGGGCTTTAGTGTGCCAGAGACGATGAGGACGGCACAGGCTAGGGCAAGGCTTGGGTGGACTATGCACAGGGTCACTATAAGTCATACTTGACTTGATGGCATCACCACCACCACCACCACCACCACCAAAATACTTTGTACATTCCATATTCTGATTATTAATAGTTGTTTGTAGCCATTTCTACTCATTTTTGAATAAATTTCTTGAAATTGCAAGGTCTCTTGACAAAGTCCTCTTTAAAGTGCTGAAGATTTAAAGATATAACTTTAAACACTAAGGTCAACCTGGCCTGTGATATGGTATTTTCACTTGTTCCATACACATGTGAAAGCTGAACAAAAGACGAGGAAGACTAAAGAAAAATTGTGGTCTATTTGGTGCCGCAGGGTAAAGGGAGTTGCTCTGCTAACCTCAAAGTCATTCATCTCTCCAGGTTTGAATGCACCACAGGGTGTGAGGGAGAAAAATGGGCAATCTCCTGTCAAGTGATTTACAGCCTCCAAAAACCCACGGGAGGGCTAGCAATGAGTCTTTTCTAACTTCATGGCAATGAGTGAGTGATGTGATTAATGTGATGTGATGTGATGTGATGTGAGAAGTGAAGAAGAGTTGATTACCTTGAACTTTAGTTTTGGAAAATATGGAATATACAATGGACTACCAAAAGAACAAACAAATGTACATTGGGAGAAGTATAAACCAGAGTGCTTCATAAAGTAAGTATGGTGAGATTTTATCTACATGCTTTGGAAATGTTATCAGAAGAAACTAGTCCTCTGAAAAGAACATTGTGTTTAGAGAAATACAAGGTCAGTGAAGGAAGAGGAAGACCCTCAACTAGATGGATTGGTGGCAGTGACTACCATAAGATTAAACGTTACAATGGGCCTGAAGATGACACAGAATTTGGTAGAGTTTTGTTCTTTTGTATTTGGAGTTGGAGTGGACTAGGTGGCACCTAACTAAAACAACAATAATAATTTCCCAGTTAAATTTAGCTATCATTACTTATTTTATTTTTGTGTAAAGTACATATTTTTGAGGAGTATTATAGTAGATTTTTGTAAGGAGTATTTTAGTGAAGTTTAAGGAAACTCTACCTTCATTGTTAGCCTTGTAGCTATTGGAGAAATATTGGTACTTTAAACAGGAGAACACTAGGAAAAGCATTATTACTAAAAGATGACTCTGGAGAGGTGGGCAAATCCTGTCTCACCTACAAATTCAAACATTTCATAGCCAGTATGAATTGCTTTTACCTATTGTAAATTTCTTTTGTTAGATAAATAAATATGCTTATTCATATGCATTATTTACATTAGTTACCACTTCAGATGATTTGGTCAAGGAACAGCAGTGGTCACTCGTATGACTCAGTTATGATTTGACAAGAGGTGAAGTAAGGTGAAAAGGCAGTGTTGTCCTCCAAAACAGCTGATTGCCTGAGGGGACAGGAATGCTGAGACAGATGGTGAGAGATGTAGTAAGCATCCCTTGGAAATTCCCAAAGCTGTTTAGGAGCTGTAGATCCAGTAAATATTGGACTCCCTGTGAATTCAGGTAGGACAGGGATGCATGATTGTTAAAAGGGCAGAATGAAATGCATAAAGATGGAAGTCAATGGAACTGACTGGAGACATAGATAAACTCTCATACTCTATAGATAACAGGTCTCTTTGCAAGACTTACCATGTCCTCACTGATTCTTTGGGAGCAAATCATATACCACATTTTAGCTGCTCTCACTACTGGAGAAGGCAGTAGAGGTCTCAGAGATGACTCTGATAAACTGCTGCCCTGTTTGATACTACAATACTCCAACTTACTAGAGAACATGAGTGATCACTGGGCTCATTTCTAGCAACTGGTTAGCTGGTTGACTCTTTACATCAACCACTAGACCAGTTCCACTGGGCCACTGTAGACTAAGCAGGGTGGACTCACTATACCAAAATTATTACCTCAAATGCACAGTGGATAGCCAATCAACACCACTAGGTTCTGTGTATTTGAGTAATAATTAGAATGAACTTATACACCAAAAATCTTTAGGATTAATTAGCTAAGGTGTTCCAAGTCTCAAGTTTGTACAGTGTGTGCTTGTATATGAATGTGATTCTGGGGATAAACTGTGAATCATGTCTTTCTTGAGATGCCATTGAAAATTTATGTCTTCATCTTCTAACACATGTATCTGTACTGTGAGTAGATGGAGAGTAACTTAGGAAGATACCTGCAGTCCTTCGGCTTCTGAAGAATGGTGTTGCCACTAGTCTAGATGGAAACACCAGCTGTGGTCAAGTAGACCAAGTTGTATACAGACACCAGAGAAGTGATGCAGGACAACTGATCTAAATTATTCACAGATAAAGTAAAAATAATGTTTCTATCCTTTAAAAATTGAGAAAAATAGCTATCTGCTTCCAAACTCAAGTGTCCTGATATTAGGAGCAATGAAAAGCCAAAATATTATGCTCTAGTGCAGTAAGCTATTTCTTTTTTCACTGCTATCATAATTACCTCTGGTGACCTAGTGGTAAAGGGTTACACTGCCAAGTCAAAGGTGTGCCGTTCGAATCTACCAGCAACCCAATGGTAGAAAGATGGGTAATCTCCTTCTATGTGATTAACTGCCTCTGAATACCTACTGGAGGGTCAGCTATGAGTTTAGTCTGGCTCAATGTTACATAACAATGACAACAACAACAACAATATTATATGATGAATATCCCCACTTGTAGGATCAGGAAGTTTCTGTGACACACAGTATTGTAAATACAGAATGGAACATGGAAGATTCTGTATCTTACACTGAGAATTCTTCACCAAATGCTTATACTTTCTATCAGTTCCTGCCATCACGTAGCTGGGGACCCATACTTCTGAATTGCCAAGGAGTTCTGTTAATAGCACTGTCTGGGTCCCATCCATGTCCACGTTCTCCTTGCCTATTCTGTCCTAGAATTCTAAGTAACTTTTTTATGGCTTCCTTTTTTGACTAAAATTGTAGTGGCTTCCTCAGCATGGTAATCTATCTAGATGCTGTGGTTCTTAGCCTCTGGGTTCTTGTCCATTAGGCAGAGAAATGAAACACAGTGTATCTGACCGGAAGGTTCCATTATTGTCTTCCCAGTTCCCAGATTTTGGCTTCTACCTTACTGGATTATTCCCCAGTCACCCACCAGCCCTTCACATCTGGTTCCAGTGCATTTTATGCCAATCTGGCAAGAAGAATGTCATTTCAGGTCTTTAGTGTATTAAGCATGACTCTCCTCTGTATTCTGTCCATCCCACAATACATGGAAATATTAATGAGAATTGTATTATGCAGGTGTCTGGGGCTAAGATTACGGAGAGCTCCTACAGAGTTCTCAAAGGGGATTCTGCCCGTTACCTGACAAAATAGAAGGACTGGGAGCAGAGAGAAGATGGGACAATGCCACCAAGACCGGATAGTGTGCTCATGTTTGCATGAAGAAGGAAGCCACCTTATGCTCTGCCATCAGGAGTCCTGGAAATATGCCTCTGGCTAATTCCTGAGATGCTACTGTCACAGCTTCATACGTTCGCCTTTTGTTTTCAAACCTGGGTCTTTCTTCTTATATGCATTACTTTGTTAATTGGTGATTTATTGAATTATTTTTCTATAACAGTATGCAGTAAGCGTAAAACATAACGTTATTCTTTTTTAGCTAGAAGAGCAAAAAAAGGGAACAGTTTTTAATTTTTTTTATGAATCAAAAGATTACAATAAATGTGTTTTCTTATGTATTGCTTAAAGGGTCAATGAAGAAAACATTAATTCTGCCAGAGGAAATTGTAAGAAGATTTGGAGGAATTAGCTGTTGATTTGAGATTTAAAGAATGAGCAGGAATTTTTCTGGGTAAACATGGACAGTGAAGGGTTCCAGAGGGAAGCCATCCAGGGAAGAAGAAACAAACAACATGTGCTGAGGAGATGAGGGAGGAGGTACTGTGCTGTATCAGAGGAATAGCAAGCAGATTTTGGTATTTTTGATGACTTGTTTCATGGCATGACACTGGGTTAAGAGTGATGGGGGGAGACATTAAGTGGGTTGACTCAGAAGAAAATGTGAAATACTTTGACAACTAATGTAGTATAAATGTTATGTTTATTTTATTTGTGGTAAGAAACTTTGGAAAGATTTTAGCTTAGGAAGGAGATGACAAAATTCATGTTAATGAAACTTATTCTGATTTCTGGTTAAAAGAGAAATGCCCAGCCATCTCTAGAACATTTTGGGTATATTTGCCACTGGAAATTTGTACTCAGAGAAACTTGGGAAACTTAGAGGAACAGAAAGCAATTTCCAGAATCTTGAGAATATTTCAACACATTTGTAGTCTATGTAGTTGCCTTGATAAAAAAAAAATTTTAAAAATCCCTCATTCATGTAGCAGTGCATGAATGAACATCCAATGAAGCTTACTTATCCAATGCTGAATGTCTTCTTCTGAGACTCAAGTCCTGCATTGTTTTTAGTGCTTAAATTGATCACATCTCTAGGAAAACATTCACCACATTGGTGCAGTGTTCTGTAGCAGATTTGGCCTCCATTCGTATTTCACTAACTTACTCACTGCTGTTGAATGAGAACTTACTCAAAATGGACCCTCGATGGATTTTCGGAGACTAAATCTCACTGGTCGGTCTTTCTCCTACAAATAAGTTGGTGGATTCAAACTATCAACTTTTGGGATGGCAACACAACTCCTTACCCACTATACCATTTGGAGATCAGGAGAAAAGGGGGCTGGAATTCAGGTGAAAAGAAACACTAGATTTTTGCATTTTGTGTTTGAACTGGTGAATCTCACATCACGTATACAATGTGCAGGCAAAGGCAGAGACAGAAAGATGCTTTAGAGTAGTTGAGGATTGGCATAATTATTTGTTCATTATGCATCATTTCTGTTGATGTTATTCGGTTCCAATCAATCAAGTATGACTCATAGTGATCCTATGAACAGTGGATCTGAAAAGCATTCTGTCTTGTGCCACCTTCACACTTTCTGACACACTAGAGCCCGTTGCAGCTGTCATCATATTAATCTACCTGTGTGAGGGTCTTTCTCTCCTTTGATGACCTTTCCAAGCATCATGTCCCTCTCCAAGGAATAGCTCCTCCTAGAAAGATGCGCCAAGTATGTGACGTGAAGTCTGATCATCCTCCTAAGATCACTCTGGCTTCACCCTGTCCAAGCCATAATTTCTTTTCGCTATTTACGGGATATTCCAGGCTCTTCTCCAACACTGCAGCTCAAAGATGTCAATTCTTTTCTCAACTCTATTCATTGTCCAACTCTCAGATGCAAAGCAAGTGATTGGAAAGCCTATAGCCTGAATCAAATGCACTTTAGTCCTCAAACTCGCATCATTAATCCTCAATAATTTGTAGACATCCCTAACTGCAGACTTTCCCAATGTTTCCTTATTTCCTGACTGCAAGTAGCAAGGGTGTTAATTTTGTGTCTTAATAAGATGAAGTTCCTTAGAGTTACTGTGTTGCCTGTTGGTCCAATGGCAAGAATCTTTTTTCCCCCTTGACATTGAGATGCTATCTGTATTGAAGGCTGCATTCCTTGATCTTCTATAAGTGTTTCAAATCTTTCTCACTTTCAGCAAACAAGATTGTGTCGTCTGCATAACGCAATTTATTGATGAGTCTCCCTCCAATCCTGATGCCACATTCCTCTTCATAGAGTCCAGTTTCTTGAATAATTTGCTCAACCTAGAGATTGAATAGATACGGTGAGGGAATACAACTCAGATACAATTCCTTCTTAATTTTAAACCATGCAGTTTTTCCCTGCTCTGTTTGCACAACAGTCTCCAGGTCAAGGTATAAGTTTTACATGAGCACAATTAAGTGCTCCAGGATTCCCATTCTTCTCAATGTCAGCCACAACTTGTTATGATCCACACAGTCAAACACATTTGCATAACCAATAAAGCACAAATAGACATTCTTTTGGTATTCTCTGCTTTCTGTCACGATCCATCTGACATCAGCAATGATATCCCTGGTGCTATGGCCTCTTCTAAATCCTATTTGAACTTTTGGTAGTTCCCTATCTATGCACCATTCTAGCTATTTTTTAAATGATCTTCAGCAGTATTTTGCTTGTATTTAATGTTAATGATATTGTTTGGTTGTACAGTGATTCTGTGTATTGCGTTTATCTTCTTTTGATGCTGAATGACATCAGTTCTAAGAATCAGATAATATGGTAAGATATTAATCATTAATCCAGACTAGTAGCACTTGCTGGAAGTCTGGCCCATATTTGGCAATGGGTTAATAAGATTACACTTAAGATTGTCAGCAAGGTAAATTCTTGAGAAAGTTATTTTATTTGAAAATATTATTTTTATTGTTTATTGATGGATAAGATGCTCATGTAAAAAGGTGAGCTTCATTCAAACATGAATAGTTAAAGAAATCACTAATTGACTGCAGTAGACTAATTTGCACAAATCTGATTATTTGGTGAAGTATGAACACAGAAATAGGAAACCAGAAACTATGTCTAAAACACTGACAGTAAAATAATTTAAAATAGTACCCAGCAACAATAACAAAGTTGATCAGGGCAGCAAACAACAAATGCTAGTTAGGTTGTGGAGGAATTGGACCTATTCTTTGCTGCTGGTGGGGATGGAAAATGGTACAGCCACGATTGAAGGCAGTCTGTTGCTTTCTCAAAAAGTTGGAAAGAGAAATCCCATTTGGCCCAGCAATTCCACTGCCGGTAAACCAGAGATTTGACTCAAACAGATACATGCACACCCATGTTCATTGCTGCATTATGCAAAATAGCAAAGAGGTGTAATCAACTCAAGTGCCATCAACAAATGAATGGATAATAAAATGATAGTACATTCACACAATGGGACATAATGCAACACTGAAAAACAGTGTATTTGTAATAAATTATACAATGTAGGGAAGCCTGGAGGACATTATACTGAGTGAAATGTCTCCATTACAAAAGGACAAATATTGCATAACACCACTGTTATAAGATAAGGCAGATGGAGGAGTGGGGTTGTTTGGAGAGAGAATGGGAAAAGAGTGGAGAGATAATGAATACTGCATTAGATCAGATGAAGGGAACAACTCTCTGAAAGGAATATATGGTTAGGCATTATATGTATGACAACAATCTGGAATAAGGGGTGCATTACGGGGAGGGCTGGAAGAAGGGAGAGTCCAGCACATCAACAAGATAAAGGTAAACAACCCAGTTGCAAAATGGTCACAGGATATGAACAGATACTTCACCAAAGAAGACATTCAGATGGCAAACTAACACATGAAGAAATACTCAAAATCCCTAGCTCTAAAAGAGATGCAAATCAAAACAACTATGAGATATCATCTCATCCTGGTAAAAATAGCAAAGTTCAACAGAGTAGTAAACAACAAGTGCTGGTGAGGTTGTGGAGAAATTGGAATCCTTATTCACCATTGGTGGGAGTGTAAAATCATGCAACTATTATGGAAGGCAGTCTTGAGCTTTTTCAAAAAGGTGGAACTAGAAATCCATTTGACTCAGCAATTGTCCTACTGGGAATATACCCTAAAGAAACCAGAACTTCTACCCAAACAGATATATGCACACCCGTGTTTATTGCTGTGCTGTTCATAATAGCAAAGAGATGACAGCAACTCAAATGCCCATCAACAAATGAATGGTAGAGAGGCTGTTATATATTCACACAATGGAATACTACATAGCACTGAGAAACAAGGAACTCATTAAAATATTGTACAAAATGAGTGACCCTGGAGGACATTATGCTGAGTGAAATATCTCAGTCACAAAAAGACAAATACTGTGTAATGCCACTTTATAAAATAGGACTGACATTAGGGGTTGGGGGAAACTAAAAAAAGAGGAGATAAATAATTAACACTGCATAGGAACAAATGAAGGAAAGAATTCTTTAAAAAGAATATATGATTAGGCATTATTTGTGTGATAACAGCCTAGAATAAAAGGTAAATAGCAAAGTGGACTGGGATGGGCAGGAGGAAGGAAATTGTGTAACAAAGAATGAATTGAAATTCAAGTTTTCTGTAAACTTTTGTTAAAATCACAAAAAGAATTATTTTTTCAAAAAGAGAAAATCAATTTTTAAAATAATCAGAAAAATACCCTGGTATGTCTAAAAGAATATAAGATATAACCTATATGAAATATAGAAAGTCACAAGGACACAAAAACTGAAATAAAACAAAACTACAAAGTTATGAAATAAATAATACAGAGAGCAAAGTAGTCTGCATAAGAAAGGAAAGAATTAGAAATAATTTAGAATTTTCAGCAGCAAAAGCAAAACACTCATTGATGATAATAAATAATAGAATTGGAATTTCTTACCCACCAAGGAGAAGAACAAGCTTGAAAATCTTTCCCTAAGTGTTTATTATCCCTTTCTGACTTTCATTTTGGAGGATGATTTAACAACAAATCAACACCTTGCTGGGTGGCATAAATAGGTATATTTGTTGAAAATTTTTGAAAAGTAGGAAAAATGTTTTAAATGCCTCTGTTATAATGACCCAAGAAGATAATGTAGATTAATTATTTAGAGCAATGTAGCTCAAACAATGATTCTGGACCAGCAACTGAGAGCTTATTCACAATGCAAATTCTTGATCCCTATTTCAACCTACTGAATCTGAAACTCTGAGACTAAGGGCAACCAGTGTGTGTGTTTTTTATGGTCAACCAATGTGAGGTTCTGAAGCAGCTCATGTTTGGGAACCACTGGATTCAGAGATCAGCTAACTCTCTACTCTGGATACAAAGCTCTCCCAGGAAGTTTCCTTGAACACTTTAGACATCTATCATTGTTCTAAAGACATACAAAGTCCAGAATAGGTTGTGAATTTTGTGGAGATGACAAATGAAGAGAAAAATTAAGACCATAAGAGCCCTGAGAAATTCTGTGTGTGGGGGGAAGTGTTTGGCATAAGATAACAGTGAAACATCAAAAGGGTCAGAGTTGCTAAAAAAAGAATTTTGAATTCTTCAAAAGGGTTTTATATAGGAAAAAAAATATTTACACAAACTGACTACCACAGACAACACACATATCTCATCTCTACTTGTCTTCTTGTTTGGGGGGAAAAAAGAGAGAAATGAAGCTGATAGACTCACAAGTCTTCCCTGAGACTGAGATTCAAATAAATGCAGTTCATGGCTTAATACAGTTAACATTGTCCGATGACTCTCTTTCTCCCATGCTACCAGTCAACAAACAATAGATGCTTTTACTAGGCATAACACCCAATCACATGCATTATGGAAACTAGTTGGAGAGAAATTAATAACCATTTAAAATTGAAATCCAATTCAAAAAATGTCCCATGTATATATGCTAAGTAAAACATGAAGGGTGGAAAAATAAATTTAGCCATAAAATGAGCTGTCGTTTAGGAGAAGGGTAGTGAATCAAGACTAGTAGCCCGTGTAGAGGATCAGGTTGATGAAGAGTACATTGGACAAATGAACGCAGGGAGAGATTACGAAGACTGAAATCAAAGTACAACAAGATGTCAGAGGTAAATACTATGGAAAGAACAGGAGAGTGTAGAGTCAGTTGCTGATGTCAAAACAGTAGTATTTTGGAGCTGAGAATTTATCCTGTAGTCTATGTAGAACCATAAATATTTAAAGCTGTCCTTCTCTGTATGAATTTCAAAAGATGAAATAGCAATTGAACACCAAATAGTAGGTTCTCTTGTACAATCCTATATTTGAATATCATACAATCAACGAACCGTAATTATACTCTTGCAGTTTCTGAAAGTTACGTAATTACCTTGATATTTTTGCACATATATTTGTGAAAAGCTATCCTTGTTGTCTATCCTTGTCTCTTTTTCGGGGCTGCTTTTAGCAGTCTGAAAATCAGCCTTCATTTTGACTGCTGCTTAACAGAATTTGATTAAAAAAAAAGTAAACTAATTACAACGGAAATGCAGCCCTGCGAAGCTTTAAGAAAAACACATTATTTTGTTTTAGGGTTCAGTTACTATACATTCATTTATCATCTTTATAAGAGATGTGCAGGCGATGATGAATAGGCCCTGGCTTTGAATCAGGAAATGTAAATTATCCTCTTTCTTTCCTTTTTCATAAAAGGCAAATAATGAATACTAGTAAATTTGAAGCTCACCAACGTGCCAGGAACTCAACGGTGATGTAATGTTGTGAATGCAATGCAAGTCCTAGACAGCTGATAGTTGAAAGCAAAGAACTGCTGGATGAGATGCTGTACTTGCCCTGGATAGGGTTTATCCACTGAAGTGAGTTAGCTGGTTTGGAGACCTACTGATGGGCTGTAGTCTGTTCTGCTATTGCTTCTTATTTGTGTCATTCTAAGAACCTGAGCCTGAGCAAAGGAGCAAGAATGTTCTTGAAATCCTTCCTGTTTTGATTCTCAACTTTTAGCCCTAAGACTTTGCCCTTTTGTCTTCGTCTGCCTTTAAGCAATATTTGTCCTTTAGCAGTTACTCAGGTTCATCTTCAATGTAAAGTCCTCCCTGATTGCTTCAGTCCACAACAAGATCTATTTAAAATACTGTGACTCTTTCATGTATTGTGAGCTACAGAAGACACAAGTGAGCCAGCAGTTCATTTTTTCATGAGGAATGAAAAAAAATTTAGTGTTTAGATAAGGTTTGGGCAGATAGGAAAAAAAAAAGGGGGGGCAGGAAGCACATTCCAAATAAAGTAAGGAAAAAAGCAAAAAAGAGAAGTTCAACTGTAGACCATGGCATTGTCAACTGCAGATCATGAGTGGACAGAGACCAATTCTGGTTTGATGGTCATATCTGCAGATGTGCAGCATGGGTCGATCATAAAAAGGATAAAACTTGAGCTGTCCATCTAAGCGTAAACCTCACGTTTACACTACTTACCGTCTGGTGCAAAATCCAAACCCCAGTCCTAAGCAACTAGCAATATAAATGGTGACTTTATTACTGAGGAAAGTGGAGTTGTGCTACTTGAGGGATTTTGTGTGCTTACATCAACTCACATATAGAATGTTTAGGTTGTTCATGTGACTTCCTGTAGGTTAATTTAAAATTGCAATTAACTGTGGGTGGTAATTTTTGATAAAGACATTAGCCATAGACACTACTCATAGATAAAGTGCTTTTATAGCACTAGCTTCCATTTTCCTTATAAAAGCCACCAATTTGATTTTCACGCCACAATTTTCCCCCCGTACCTTCTTTTCCTTTTTGGAAGCAAACCCCAAGCCATTCTAATCATAGAATTCCACAGGGCATATTTGTACCTTTCTTTGTTGTTATAATTAACTTTTTTTCTTTCTCACAGTCTTTCCTTTTGATATTACTTTTAGCTTACCTTCTCATACAGTGTTGAGACAACGATTAGGCACACTGGCCTTGGAAAAAAGGGATACAGTGAAGGAAAATATGATGTCCTGTCACTTTAAAATGTAGTCTGCTTCTACCAACATATTAAAAATCTAAATATTTTATTGTCTGGGCACAATCTCATTTTTATTGCTCTAATCACAGCTCATTGGCTAGGATATGCTGGGCAGAGGAGTGAGCTGGTCATCTAATGGCCTCCCTGCTGCTAAAATTAACTAATTGTTAAAGTAATAATCATGGACCCTCCTGGCCCATTTTAATAGTCATGGCAATCTGGGAAATTATTTTGCTACTTTCATTTCACTAAGTCCTCCTGTTGGCCATTTGCACACCTCGCCATCCTCTGAAATGTCCCCTTGATGAGAAATACTTCAATGAGAACCTGCAGGGAGCTCTGGTCCGTCTTTTTAAGTTGTAATTGAGACATGCTGGTTCTCCTGTGAATTTTGGAAGAGCATCATATATATCTGTGCATTGGGCTGTGTAGGAGTGGCCACTGTCCCCAACCTTATCTTTTCTCTGCCACCATGACAACCTCTTACATCAGTCTAAATGTCATCTTGCAGTGTTCTGCTCACGTGCTGGCCATATTGATGTAGCTTCCTTCTGTAGGAAAAAAAAATCAATCTCTCAAGGATTGGTCCCTTCCCACACTCAAGGCTCATAGATATCTGCTCATTTAATGTCTCTGGGCCATGCCCTTTTCAGTATTATTGACTTCTTCTCTGAAATTCTAGCATAAATGATAATTATATTACTATCTGTGACACTGATGTGCCAAATGTGTTAATGGCTGGTTACCCAATGCGGACAGAGAGTGGAGTAGAGCTACCCGATTAAAACAAGCTTGGAAGGAGGAGTGGCATCCATTTCCGTAATAGCTTGCCTCCATAAACCCTATGAACCTGGAGAGAGGATGAAAGGCACCCAAGGGTCGAGGACTCTCCTTCACAGGGTCACGATGAGTCGCCTGCGACTTGACGGCACTTAAGAACAAACATATTACTATACACAAATTATTGTATTTTGAGCCTCACATTCTCTTACATTTCTTTATTTTTACTTTTCTGTGTCTATAGCCTTTAGTCTCTATTGTTGTTGTTGATATGTGCTGTCGAGTCATTTACGACTCATAGCCACCCCATGTACAACAGCCCTAAACCCTGCTCTATACTGTGCCAATCGCATTGCCTCTGACACACCCATCCCGATTACCCCAGTCACTAAATCAATCCACCTCACAGAGGGTCTTCCCCTCCTGCACTGTCCCTCCACCCTACCAAGCATGATGTCCCTCTCCAAGGACCTGTGTCTCCTTACAACATGTCCCAAGTATGTCAGATGAAGCCCCAGAATCCTTGCCTCCAAGGAGTAGCCTGGTTTAACCCTCTCTAGAATGAATCTGTTTGTTTTCTTGGCAGTCCAGGGTACATTCAATACTTTTCTCCAGTACCACAGGTCAAAGGCATCAATTCTCCTTCTATCCTCCCTAGTCGTTGTCCAACTCTCTGACACATAAGTACTCTTACCACTAGACCACCAGAACTCCCAATGGCTCATAGCAACTGTATGAACAACCAGTCTGAACCTTGTTCTACCTTTGCACCATCTTCATAATATTTGTCATGCTCAAGCCCATCATGGTATCATTATTACATTAGTGCATCCCATTGAAGGTCTTCCTCTCTTTTAAAGACCCTTTACCTTTTTCAGTATGATGCCTCTCCCTAAGGATTGGATCTTCCCAAAAATACATCCAAAAGAAGCGATGACGTTTCAACATCGATGCCTTCAAGGAACACTCTGTTTACACTTTCTTCAAGACAGATTTGGTTTTTTTTCCTTTGACACTTTATATATCCAATGTTCTTTTCCAACACTACAATTCAAATTGTTACAATGTTCATTAAGCACATGGGAAGTGGAATTAAATTATCTGTGGAGATTTCAGAGTTGAATTGGCTATAGAAATATCTGGAGACAATGTCGTCAGTCTATGATGTCCACAAAGCAACACTGGAAGTTCTATAGACTCCTCCTCTGTTATTAAATCTTAAGTCATGCCATAAACATGTTACCGATATGGATCCAGGAGTCTGGGTGTTCTTTATGAGACACATTTGAAAGATGTCAGATAAATTGACTGTCTAGAGAGACAAAGCAATACTATTAATAACCAAATCCTTTATATCCAGGGATGAAGTCTTGTGCAGAAAAACAAAACATAGTAAAAACCCCACAAAGAAAAGGTAAATCTGAGATATCTTCATGGTAACCAAATAAACCTTGGTTACTATACCTTTTAGAATGTTGAAGGTAATCATATAAAATTTCAGACAACATTGATCAAGAATCCTAAGTCAAATTCATGTTTTTTATTAGAAAAAAGTTTCTGTCTGTATTTCTCTACCTGTATATCTTCATACTTGCATATTCTTGTATCCATGCATCTATATATCCAAGGACTTGGAATACTTAATGAAGAGCAAAGACATTAACCTTTAGTGTGGATTATATTATACCATGAAGAAATAAAATCCTCATGGACAATATCATGACAAAAGGACAGAAGATTGAAGTTGTCAAAGATTTTGTTTTACTTGAATGTACAATCGACACACGTAGAAACAGCAGTCAGCACAACAAGCTATGGATTGCAATGAGTAAATATGGTATCAAGTATTTCTTTAAAGTTCTAAAGTGCAAGGATATCAGTTTAAAGATTGAGTTAGCTCGATTCAGCCCATTTTGTTTGTAGCATCCACTTCCTAAACGTCATGCCTTTGGAAACTCTATGAACTCTGATAAATGTCGATAGTTGTAGAGGGGCTTCAGGGAAGGCAATAAACAACAACAACAACAATGTGTGTGAAAGACTTTATGGATCACAACACGTTATGGCTAACATTGGGAAGAATATCCTAGAACACTTAATTGTGTGCATGTAAAACCTATACCTAAAACAAAGTGTTGGTGAACAAAGCAATGAAACACCATGTGGTTTGTGACTGTTATTGATTGCCTGGAGTTGAGTACACTCATAATGACCCTAAGAACAAAAGGCCTGAAGCCTCCCTATAACTATCGACATTTATCAAATTTCAAAGAGTTTCCAGAGACAAAAACAGGTATGCGTCAGTTCTGTATCCTTTCTCCATACCTATTCAATGTGTGTGCTGAACAAAATCATTAAAGAAGCCAGATTTTACAAAGAAGAATGTGGCATCAGGATTGTAGGAAGACTCATCAACATGTACTATGCAGATGTTACAATCTTGCTCAAAGAAAGTGAGAAGTGAGGAGAACCTGAAGCTGCCAAAAGTCAAAGACTATGGTCATCATAATGGATTAAATCTCAACATAAATAAAACAGAAATTCTTACCACTGAACCAATAGACAACATCAAGACGGTTGGAGAAAAGATTGAATTTGTCAAAAATTTCATTTTACTTGGATCCACCCTCAGAATCAGCTGTTATGAAATCAAAAGACGAATTGCAGTGGGAGAAGAAGTAACCTCTCTGGGGTACTAAAAAGCAACTATGTCAGTTTAAGGGAAGGTGTACTAAGGTTAACCAAGGTGATCCAAACAATGACCTGCTCAGTTGTTTGCTATACATTTGAAAGTTGGACAATAATTAAGGATTACAGAAGAAGAATCAATGCCCTTGAGTTATAATGTTGAAGAAGAGTACTGAATATCCATTGGCCTGCCCAGAGAACAAATAGATCTGTCCTGGAGAAAAGGGAAACGTTGTTGCTTCTTGGAGACAAGGATGGTGAAACTCCATCTCACATACATGTTGGACATCTTGTTAGGAAGGACCAGTCCTTGGAGAAGGACATCATACTTGGAAAGGTGGAGTCCAACCTATGAGAGTAGGATGGATGGTTACAGTGATTGTAACAATGGGCTCAAGTGTGCTGAAGATAGCGAGGATGGCACATGCTTAGAGCAGGGTTCAGCTCCATGGTTTACAGGGTAGCTATGAGTCGTAGTCCACTCGATGTCACGTACCAGCAAAGACGATTGGTGCCTTTGAATTGTGGCATTGAAGAAGGTGATTGAATATATCATAGACTGCCAAAAGCATAAACAAATATGTCTTGGAAGGAATGCAGAGTGCTCCTTAGACACAAGGATGATGAGATTTCATCTTACATGCTTTGGGCAGGTCATCAAGAGGAATAATCTTTGAAGGAAGATATCATCCTTGGAAAAGTGGAAGGTCAATGAAGGAAGGGAAGACCCTCAGTGAGATGGCTTAACACAATGGATTGAAGCACAGCAGAGGTGAGGCTGTCCAGGATCATGCTTGGTCTCAAGCAATCTTTACATGAGTTAATGTCTAATGAATGGCATGTAACAAAAACAACATTTACATTATAAATATAAACATCTATGTATATTTTTACCTGTAGCAATAGATATCTGTATATATGTATGTACATATACTCTATCAATTCTGCAAAGCCTTGTTTAGACTTCTAAGTAGACTTAAGAAGTATGGATTTTCAGTAGATTGCTGTTCCTACCACTGCCCCAAACTTTTTGAACCACTGATTACCTTTCTATTGGCACTTTGACCCGTCACTTGTACTACAGAGAAGAGTTGCTATTTTTGAACCCATGTTTTTTTTTTTTTTCTCACCTGGATAGTAAGTTTCTCAAGGTCACAGACTATTGTCACATGTCCACAGATCCCCTTCCAAATCTTATACCCAGCACTCAGCAAGTCTGATAGGTCCTCTGTATGTGCTCATTTCAGCACAAGGAAAAACTTGCGTAAAACAAGTACACCAACCAACCAAATGGGATCTTGACACGTTTGTGCTGAGCTCTAGAAGGGTTTCCTTCCACTTGAAAAGAAAGCTAACTTTGGTAGTTATGGGGGAAGGTGGCCCATCTGGTCCTATGACATTTTTCTGGAAATACCATCAAAACGAAAGTGAGAAATGTGCTACAAATTGAACAATCATGATCCCTTCCCGCATCTGAAAGGAAAATTTTTAGAATAATGAGTGTAAATCAAGGCTGGGCTTGTCCTGCTGGTAGTGAGGAAAAAACAGGTTTTTTGTGTTGGTTTTTTTTTTTTTTTTAAAATAACATCTGCCAGAAGGGGATTTAAATCAGGCACTCCTGTTTTTAGAAAATCTCTATTTCCTTACAGGATGTCAGATTTGATCACTAATCCCTGGAAAATGTCTTTAAGAGCTACTCCAATTGGCAGACATACTGAAGAGTGGGCGTGAGCAGGTGTGAGAAAGAAGGATTGGGTGGGGGGGGGCGAGGCGTGCGGAGAGTCTTTCCCCAGTTGATGCATTATTTTAAAATAAAAAAAGACAATCCCGGGGACTCTTGGCTTCAGTGATTTCTTCTGTGATTTATCCAACAGTGAAGCCCAGGGATGGCTTTCGAAAATGTTTGTCCTCTAGGTCAGCACTTTCTGGCCGGCCCTCTCCCTGGCCAATGGCATTAACGCGCGTTTGTCAATACCGAATTTCATTTGCTGCACAGCAGCTTAGAGAAGGAAGCACATCGTGTTGCATTTTCCTTGCCTCTCAGACTGTACTCCCAGCTTCTCCCCAGCTTTGTGTTGTCAGCAAAACGTAACGCGTTTACAATCGGTCTCTTGATCTGAGGTAATTACCTGCAGGAGAAATAGCGAGGGTAAGAAACTAACAAGAGAAGCATCGTGTCGTCTCGCAGTGGGCTGCTGTCCGGAAAGTGTATCAGACTTGTCAAATTGGTTCAAATTAAATTGACACGGTGCTCTACCAAGCACCACCACGTTATTATACATCTCGGAGCCCTTTTGGGCTGTAAATGCCTTCAGAGTTAAAAAGGAATGTGCAAAGGAAAGTGACCCGAAGGAGTCCGCAACAAGGACAGCGAGGGTTTCCAGGAGGACGCGTTAAAACTGGAGATGAGAATGTGGAGGGTTATGTTATTACTGAAACTCAGTTTTGGGCTTCTCTCAGCAATTTCTAGTCCCATGCCTCCATGACTGAGGAGTCTCCAAGCCTTAGCAATGAGGCTTTAGAACCTTCCCCCCCCCCCCCCCCCTTGCCTCCACAGCTCCATTTATTTATTTATTGCAACATTTATGAGCCCTGTCTAAGGGAAGTTGCTGGGTCCAGCAAGCATCAGCTTCAAGTTAATGGGAGATGGGGGATTCTAATCCCAGCCTTTTTGTGATGGTCCAGGTGACCTTGCCTAAGTCATTTAACCTTTGCTGATGGGTCCACTGTTATCAGGCTAGGGTGAGAACGGAGACCTCTACCACCTAGCCACGGTGTCAGGAGGAAAAACTAATTAATGATTGTAAAGCACTTTGCAAACAGAAAGTGCTGTACAAAATGCTTAATATTAATAATAAAATGCATTCACTGCAAGCCTCTAGGCATATGTACAGAAATAACGACAGCAATTAAAGTAACACGCTAACAAAACTCATTAACCCCCAAACCTCCTTCTGACTAAACTTGACTGTTCCTGCTTTATTGCTTTCTTGAAGCTGCCAGGTGGTGCTAGGAGGAAGGCCACAGTAGAGAACATTGCTTGAGGCCTCTCCCACTTTCAAGGCACATCAGCACACATCCCATTCTCAAGCCAATAGCATGAAAGCCCTCCCTTTTCTACACTGCCTTTGCTGCCTACTTCCCCCATACAGATGGCTCATGTCTCATTATTTTACTGCTGAGTGCAGGAAAAGCATGCACAAGACTTTAACAATTTCCACTTGTACATTTAATGATATTTATGGACATTCTTGGTACAGTCTTTATGTCTATGTTTGAGGTATTTTCCCCCCAAAATTTTGACATCACCAGATAGAAGTACTCAACGGCCAGCCTGCTGAACTCAAACTCAAACTCAAACTCAAATTTCCCCCTTCCTCAGCCTTATGAAGTTCTGAGAAGCCGATTCTGGAACATTGCTATCAATCTGGAACTAAAAAGTTGGTTCTATGTTTGACTTGATGAACTGCTCACCATCCCTGGTAATTTGTTTCGTATTAAACAAGACTGTAAAGTAGTTATACTTTTGTGGTGGACTTAGTTACTCAGCAAGGCATTTTCAAGGTCCCTTCCCGGGAGTGCTATGTGTCAATATTTCATTTCTCTTTACGAATGAGTACTATTTTATTGTGCACGTATACAAGCATACCTTGTTTTTAAAAAATTTAAATGTTTAAAATGTTTTACTTATTGTACTTTTCAGATAGTTCATATTTTTATTTTTTTTTTTTTACAAACTGAAGGATTGTGGCAGCTTCAAGTCCAGCACATCTATCAATGCCTTTCTTTTCCAACAGCGTGTACTCACTTCCTTTATCTGTGCCACTGTATTTCAAACTTTTTAAATAATGGTATTATGTACTTAATAGACTAAAGCATAGCACTGGGAAGCCCAAATCTCATTTTATTGAGAGACTCACTTGAATTGGAGCTGTCTGGAATCGAACCTGCAGTATCACTGGAGCATGCTTGGACCACATTTTATCTCTTTGTCAGTTGGAAAACTCTGATGTCGTAGTCCTAACCCCAAGGTTTTATAAATCAGGTCCTTTGAATCCACAAGCGGCTCTGTGGAAGAAAGATGGAAAGTTCCCTCACACTGTAATTTACAGCCTCAGAAACTCAATGGAGGGTGGCCCTGCGTCAGAACCATCTCAACAACAAGAGTGAGTAATTTGTCAGTTGATGGAACTTTTACATATATTTTACAAGGTTCTATGGTGTATTTCTTCTTTTCTTCCAAAGCAGGCTGTTTACATGGGGTTATTTCCCCCCCACGTAACTCCTAAAAGAGGACAGAACACATGGTATTCATATGTGGGATCTTTGAGCCAGAGGCAGGTACCATGTACCATTCCCACCCCATGTGAATTATTAGACCCAGCAAGGAATTGCTTGAAATAGGCAATGGTGTTCACTTGCTCCCAGCTGGCAAGTACTGCCAGAGTCCCTGATACCTGGCAGGAAGGAAAAATGCGTGACCTTGAGGGAAAAAGAGGGCTGGAACCTGAAACCCATAGGTTTGAAACCGGAAGAAAATGAAGGCAGAGGTTCAAGAAGGTTGTTGTTGGTATGTGCCATCAAGTCACTTGCTACTCAAAGCAATCCTGTGTACAACAACTCTGAACCCTGCTCTATTCTGTGCCAATCTTATTGTCTCTGACACACATATCCCCCATTGCCCCAGTCACTGAATCACTCTCCAAGGACTGGTCCCTCCTTGCAATGTGCCCAAGTATGTCAGATAAAGCTTCAGAATCCTTGCCTCCAAGAAGCAGCCTGGTTTCATCCTCTCTAGGCTTAACCTGTTTGTCCTCCTGATTCTTTTTCTAGCATCCCTACTCATTGCCTAGCTAAAGTAATTTCAGAAAAAGAAGAGATTCTCATTTTTCACTTGGTTCTTGAGGAGGAGGAAGAAGAAAGAACACAACCTGATTCCGTTACAAGCTAGTAAGAGGTGACTGACTGCTCACCAGTTAAGAAGTCCTGGTGATGCAAAGGGCAACCTCAAACTTGGAAACTCTGTGGGACAATTCTGCTTTGTGCCATATGGTCACTGTGAATCAGATTTGACTCAGTGGCTATGGTTTTTGTCACCAGCTGTGGAGCCATCCTGATACAGTGATCAAACATTTAGCTACTGACTGTAATATCAGCAGTTCCAACCCACCAGCCCCTCTGAGGAAGAAAATAATGTCACAGCCTTAGTGAAACTCTGTAGTGGTTCAGCTCGGCCCTGTGTAGGATTGCGATGAGATGGAATCAGTCTGATAGCAATGACCTTAGTTTGGAATTTTAATCATTCATTTTCATTGAGTCTTTTCTGACTCATGACAACCCCATTTGTCAAGGTGGAACTGTGCCCCATAGAGATATCAGACCAAATTTTAGAAGTAGATCTCCAGGTTTTTCTTCAGTGTTACTGTGGGTGAACTTGGACTTTTCAGTTAGTAGTTGAACACTTAACCACTTGCATGACTCAGAGACAAAGGGTGGGGATTACTTGTACAGCTGGAGGCCCCAGAGGTCTCCAGTGAGAACACTGGGGGCATTGGGAAGTCTGAGAGTTTTGTGAAAGAGAGTTTTTCTATTTTCCTTTTGAAAGAACAAGTGGCTGGATTGGGGGGGGGGCATGGGGGAACGCCTCTCATCTGCTTCCTCCTTTTTAATAAGTCATCATTTTGTTTTTGTTTCTCTTTAACTTTTTAAATTCATATCTCACCTTGCCCAGAGTGCTGGCTTATGCCAGGTTTTTATGCTGCAATAGCATATTTTCCAGAAAATGAAAGTGGTTTGCAAACTATATTCCTGAGGCATTGTGAGTCAAAATTTAATCTGATTGTGCCTGGAATCCAATATTGTAATATAGAGCTGTGATTTAGAACACAAGATTGATAATCTGTGTAGTTTTATATAAGCGATCACTTACACTATAATAAATTTTTTCCATATTAGCTATCAGGATAATATTTTTGTTTTGTTGTTGCTATGTACTGTCAAATTAACTAAGACTCATGGTGACCCTATGAACAACGGCTCAGAACCTTGCCCTATCTCGAGCCGACCTCGCCACCTCTGACACATTTGAGCCCATTTTAGAGTCACTGTGTCAATCCGTTTCACTGGGTGTCTTCTTAGCTTTTGCGGACCCTCCACCTTTCTGAGCATGATGGCCTTCCTCAAGAACTAGCCCCTCCTTACAACTTATCCCTACCCTTGCCTCCTAGGAGTACTCTAGTTCACTTTCTCCAGGACAGACCTGTTTGTTCTCTTGGCAATCTGTTAAGCATTTGGTACTTGTCTCAAACACCACAACTCAAAGGCATTGATTCTTCATCTGTAGTCTTTAGTCACTGTACAATTAGCAGACGCTTAGCAAGCAGTTGAGAAAATCAGGATTCAAGAAGGTGTTCTAAACACTAGATTTTTCCCAATGCATCATTTCCATAAAGTTACTTGGCAAAATAATGTCAAATGTTGTACTAAATTTGTTATTGCTTTTGTTTTGTTTTTTAAGAGATTCACCAGGGAGAAACTTGTGAGGCAGTAAGGAGGGATGGTAACTCTTGGCAGAATTAGAGCTTTTTAAAGAACTTTGCCATGAAGAATCTTGTTAGGTGAGAAGGTAACGCTAAGAAGAGTTAGCTCTAGGACTGAGGGTGTGGTGGAAACAGGAAGAGATTCTGTAAGGTCAAGGTTTGGAGAGAGATTTTCTCTAAGAAGTCAAGTCAAGATGGAACATGATGCCACTCAGTACAAAAATCTTCTTTAGAAAGAGAAAGGGAGAGACAGGAAATAGCAAGGGAGGAAAAAGGCTAACAATAAACAAACAAACAAACACAAGGCTGACTGGCATCAGACCATCCAGAGAAAGATGTGGTAGGAATTCAAAGAGGAGCGCAAAAGGAGGTAAGAGGGGATTCTGGAGACCTATCCTGGAGGACGCATGGTGTGAAGAATATTCTTGATTTTGGCAGCCACTCTACAGATGATTCCCTCCTGTGGAGAGCAGGGAGTGATGGTGGATAAGTAGTTTGGGAGATTACAGGTCTGGAGATGACTTCAAGGGGGGAAAAGAAAAATCTTAAAATTATAGAAAAAAAAAGCAAAGAAATGATACCGAAGGAGCACAGGCCTCTATTTCATGGACAAATGAAAAACTCTCTGACTAGGAAATTGATATTCTACCTTGCAGTCTCTTTCTGGAAGGTTTAAGGACTCTTGTAAGGTCTGCTTACAGAAGAGAAGGCAGAGGGGGAGAGAGGGCATCAGGGTATGTTCTTAGAGACAATGGTCACATGAACTTGCAGTGTGACCTTGAGCTAGTCAATGCACATCACTGAGCCTGTTTTTTTATCTGTCAAAGTATTTGAAATGGACTGTCTTTTAAATCCTTATCATCTCTCTGGCATTCAACAAATTCCATCATACTGAAACATCCAATAAATGTTCTCACGCTTACACAATGGCTAAGAAGTTGACTGAGGTGGCATTGCCATTACATAGAAGCTATTGTGTTTCTACTTTAGGGTCACATTCCAGTAGTCACCATTAGCCAAGATCCATTCCGTGACTTCTGAATGTCTGGTCTCTTGAAAAGTACTAGAAAAAGATCACTGTGCCTCTGCTCTTGATGTGTTTCTATTTGCTACTGTTATTTCTAAGCGCCATCAAGGTGACTATGACTCATAGTGACCCTGTGAACAAGGCATCTAAACTCTGCCCTGTCCTGTGCCATCCTCGTCATCTCTGACACGCTTGAGCCCAACATTACACTGTGCTAATACATCTTGTTGAGATTCTTACTCTCCTCCTCTGGTCCTCAGCTTTCCAAGCATGATATCTTTTTCCAAGGACTGGCTCCTTCTGACATGTATGTGAGAAAAAAATTTACTATCCTTGTCTCCAAAGAGCTCCTTAGTGCATCTTTTCCAAGACATACTTGTTTGTCCTTTTGGCAGTCCATAGAATGAATATTCAGTGCTCTCCTCCAACACCACACGTCAATGGCATGACTTCCTTTGTCAGCCTTAGTTGTTGTCCAACTTTCAGATGCATAGCAAGTAATCAAAAAGATTAAGGTTTGAATCAGGTTTCAAATTGGTATCTTTGCTTTTCAGCCCTTTGGAGAGGTCTATACAGTCTCACCTTCCAAGTGCAATGTCTTTTGATTCACTGGCTGCTAGTGTCAAGAGTATTGATTGTAGATTCAATCAAGATAAAATCCTTGACAATTTCTATCTCTTCTCCACCTATTGTGATGTTGCCTACTGGCCTAGTGGTGAGGATTTTTATATTCTTGATGTTAACATGCAACCCATATTAAAGGCTGTAGTCTTCGATCCTCTGCAGCAAGTGCCTTAAGTCCTCCTCACTTTCAGTATCACACAGGTTTTGACGAATCTTCTTCGGATCCTGATGTCATATTGATTTTTATATAGTCCAGCTTCTCACATGATTTATTTTGCATATAGAGAGAATAGGCATGGAGAAAAGACAGCACTGATGCACACTTTTGCTGATTTTAAGCCATGTGGTATTCTCTTGCTCCATTCATATCACAGTTTCTTGGTCTAGATATGTACTTTTCATGAGCACAATTAAGTGTTCTTGGATTTTACCTCTTTTTACTATCTTTTTCTTTCCCACTGGACAGGAGAGACTCCAATCTCTGTTCATGCTTACTCTTTCTAACAAGAACCAAGAGATTTGACCAGGTTGCCCCTGTCTTGTGTCATAGGGGCACTAAAGTACCTTTGACTCTGAGCTATGTGTCAGAGCTTTTTGGAAAACAGGTGAACTCTAGAGGTAAAGGCCGTCTGATGTTTAAGGGGTGTGCAATGCCAGCCCTTTCTCACTACTCTTCATCTTGCAATAGAGGAAAGATCCAGAGTGCATAGTATTTATTTATTAAATACATGTTAACCACAATTTTGTGTCATGAAAATAAAATTAAAGACAATTAATAGAGAAAGAGCTAGTCTCTCAGAGGATAACAGTTAGGTGCTGTTGGCTTATTCCACAACTGAAGCTAGAGTGGAGTTTTGAAAAGTGTTCTTCCCATTTTAAAAAAAATCTAGAGTCTTTTTAGCTTTTGCACTCCATTTATTCAGCAAACGTATATTTCATTATCAATTTATTAAACTTGTATAAATGTTTGCTGTTGTTTTGTGTTACTGAATTGGAACCAAATCACAGCTGACCTTCCAGTGGGTTCTTGGAGACTGTAAATAGCATGGAAGGAGACTGTCCAATATTAGACAGTTGGATTTGAACCACCTCCCCTCGGTTTGGTAATGTAACTCTTTATCACTAAGCTAGGTAGAGTGACCTCTAAACTAGGAAACTACTGAGAGTAAAAGGAATTTGGACATATGATGACCCTATCATATTGCAATGGGAAATTCTGCTGTTAGGGACCTCTCTAAAGTACTCAAGAGCAACGGTGTCTCTTTGGAGATGAAGGTGCGCCTGATACAGGCCATGGTCTTTGCAATCACTTGTTATGCATCAGAGAGCTGGACAATGACTAGGGAGGACAGAAGGAGAATTGACGCCTTTTAGCTGTGGTGCAGGCTACTCCTTGGAGGCAAAGATTCTGGGGCTTCGTCTGAGATACTTTGGACATGTTGTAAGGAGAGACAGGTCCTTGGAGAAGAACATCATGCTTGGTAGGGTGGAGGGACAGCGCAGGAGGGGAAGACCCTCTATGAGGTGGATTGAATCAGTGACTGGGGTAATCGGGATGGGTGTATCAGAGGCAATGTGATTGGCACAGGGGGGTTTAGGGCTTTTGTACATAGGGTCGCTATGAGTCGCAAACTACTCGATGGCACATAACAACAACATCCATAACAGAGATTGTAAGGATGGCGGGATACAACAGGATTCAGACCTGTTGCTCATAGTTTGCTAGGAGTAATACTTGACTTGACAGCACCTAAAACCAACAAACATCCATGCAATAGGAGATAGCACAGCCAGAGTGCTCCCTGGAGGCAAAGATGGCAAAGCGTGATCTTACAAACTGTGAGCACATTGGTAGAAGCCATTTCTTGGAAAAGAACATCATGCTTAGGAAGGGGGAGGGTTAGTGAAAAGAAGTAAGACTCTGAACCAGATGGTTTGACTGCAGCAATGGGCTCAAGTGTGTCAGAGATAAAAGGAAAGCAAAGTAGAGCACGGGTTTTCGGTCTGTTGTGCACAAGGTTACTATGAGTTGTGCTCAGCTCAAGTGCACCTAACATCAACAAAACCCATAAGATATCCTTCTTTTTTTACTCCATATCATCAATTTTTCTTCGTATCAACTTAGGCCCTTCAGACACCCTCATCAGAAATTAAAGCATTTGTTTAAGTAACTCTGTTTATTTAAACAAATAGTTCAACAAGATCTATCCTTAGAGAACGTGAAAGGACTGCTAAATGACAGAGAACTAAAGTGCAAACAGGATTTTAAAGAGTAATAACATAGAGGGAATGCGGACACAAACACTCAAGAAGGAGATCGAGAAGGAATGGATGCGTGTACATTCTTTTTTTAACCTATCCTTGAAAATAAGCAGTTGTAAAGCATGACACTTTGATAT
Source organism: Elephantulus edwardii (assembly GCF_000299155.1). Lineage (NCBI taxonomy): Eukaryota > Metazoa > Chordata > Mammalia > Macroscelidea > Macroscelididae > Elephantulus > Elephantulus edwardii. Next base: position 5,987,240 of record NW_006399826.1, read on the forward strand.
GGAAAAGCTCTGGTGGCCTAGTGGTAAGAAACTTCTCTACAATCCTGAAGGCAGGTCGTTTACATCCAGAAGGATGGACAATCTTCTCCCATGCAATTCATTGCCTCTGAAAATCCACTGGAGGGCTAGCTATGGGTTTGTTATGACTCAATGGTGCACAACAATAACCAAACGTGGCACTTTGATATACAGATATGTGTGTGCACAGTACACATGCACATATGGGTTTATGCGAGCACGCGTGTATTGTATGTACACATCGATGTGTGTGCTCATGTCCATAAAAAAGATGAATCTCTATCAGGCCCTTTAAAAAATGAGAGAAAGCAACACTGGAGATACAGGGTGAGAAGAAGAGTTGGAGATGAATACGTAATTTAAAATTATAACCCAACAAATGCAAAACAGGAAGGGAACAGCATTTTAAAGAGGCCAGCAGATAGCATCAGCTCATTAGTGGTTCCATTACAGTGTACATTGGTTTGCTTTCTCTCTTAGCACAAAAAAAAGTGATATATGTGCATGTGGGTACGGAGGAAGCAAAAGAAATAAACATAGCTCAAGTTATTTTAAGGTATTCTAAGCACTAACTCTCATTCTTGAAGGTAGTGGCAAGAATTATGAAAAGCTTCAGTCTTTAAAAATAGCCACTGCACTTTAAATATAATTGGATTCTCAAGACATTCCCTGTAATTGGTGAGGAGAGGGGAAGGATGAAAATGAAAAGGAGTAGAGATTTGTCCACCAGGTAGGCAGGGTAAAAGGGAGTATCAGAACTGCTGACACAGCATGGTTGTCTATGAGGGAAGAATTTTGTTTCCATCTGGAAATGATTACGGTCTTATTGCTCCTGTCTTAGATATGAAAGGCTTGAAACACATCAGTTTGATATAACTAAGGTTGAATGACAACTCTATGCATGTTGTTAGCAAAGTTCATTGAGAAGGAGAAGAGAGCACTGAATTGCAGGATAGCTGAACCATGAGAATTGAGTGTCTTGATTGCATTTGATAGCTCTTAATGGAAAACTGTATAGAACTGGCAGAAATGCAATGAGATTTGGTGAAAAGGATCTAATTCAAATTTAGGTGTTGGATTTTTTGTTGTTGTTGTTGTTACAATTAGCTTACCCATTTTAGGCAGTTAATGGTAACAGAGATTATTTTACATGAGGAAAGACAATGTCAGAAGCAGCAGAGAGAAATTTAACAGAATTAGAAGTGGGCCACAGGGGGCAGAGAATTTGCTTTTTTGCTCTAGAATATTCCCAGAAATCACATCTTGAGGTCCATTTTATTTGTTTTCATCAGTGGCAGAATAGGAATTACTAAGACGTAGAGGAAGACTTTCTGGGTACAGCTTAGTGTGTGACAATAGAATATAAGTATTTTGGAGGGTAAATCATTTGGAAGGTAGAAAAACCTAAGGATCAAGAGATACCACTGAGGTTACAGCCAATTTCAAGATGAGAGGATCAGCCAAGGACAAGGGAGTTGTGGTGAACAAAGCCCAGAACTACAAACGCGTGTTAGAAATCTCCTAGGAGTGTAACAGTTTACTATTGATGAAGTTCATGGAATAAAGTGCAACTAGAATGCCACTCAAGAGGCAAGGCTGGTGAATCTTCTTCTCCCTTGCTTTGGGTATATTTTCCTGAAAAAACCCTCCTTGGAGGAAGACATCTTGCTAGGAAAGGCAGAGGGTCAACAAAAGAGAGGAAGACCCTCAATGAACTGGATCGTCTCAGTGTCTACCACAAGGGGCTTGAACAGGACAGCAATCATGAGGACGGGACAGGATAGAGCAAGGGTCAGCTCTGTTGCTCACAGGGTAACTATAAGTCATAGTCAACTTGACAGCATCTGGTAACAACAAGAGCAACGTAGGGAAATTGGCAGCGTGTGGAGCAGCTCCTTTTAAGTATTTCTATTCTTTACTTCAGGCTCCTCTGGCATATGACAATGGAGGACAGCAGATGGCTCTTAGATTCTTTGAACCAGTTCTGACCCAGCAGGTTAACTTTCTCTTTAAGGGTCTTCAAGCAGGATGTCCATTCTCTAGTCCGTGGCAGCTGTCCATCTCCTCCTGTTATATGATACTGGATATTCTTCTTCTGATGTACATTAGGTGTAGTCCAGAAAGAGGTATGTTTATAATCCAAAGGCCATACCTCTTAGGCAGATCAAATCCACTAGTAACTTAGAGTGAGAAAGATGGGCAATTTTTCCCCCTGTGTGATTTACAATCTTGGAAACTCAATGGAGGGTCAATTTTGAATTGGTTCCCACTCCATGGCAATGAGTGAGTGAGTATGTGGCCCTTGATTCCTATGATGCTATGCATAGTGAGGCTTTTTTATTTGGCCTTTGTAAAGCCTCAAGAATGTTTATCTCCACTTCACTTATGTTGATTTTTCTGGGAAGGAAGAAGGGCAAAGGTCCAGAGTGATTCACTGAAGGTGCATATGGTATTTTTTTTTCTGTAGCGAACAAATATGAAACAGGAGAAAAAGTGGCAGTCACACCATTTCCATGTGGTATGTAAATTAAAGATACATATTGATTTAAATGTATAATTTAGCAAAAAAAAAGTGTAGTAAACATGAATACCCACCCCAAGCTAAAGGCTGGGTTGTCGGTGGTGTTTGTAAATGGTGCTGTGTGGTGGCACATCTTGGCATGCAAATGTGTACAAACTGAAACTGTCACTAGGTTAAACAACACCTTTCCCAGGAAAGGCACAACTGATTTCACAGCTTGTGCTTTCTGCATTGGTCTGTCTCCAGGGCAGAAGGCCCTGTTCTTCACCTCACAGCGAGGGAAGGAAAGATCCAGGCCCGCTTTTTCCTTGCAAGCATTTACCTTCAAGCTAATACTGCACAACCATTCTAAAAACCTCTTTCTTTTTACTATTTACATACATGAAGAGTTTGGGCATGCATTTTCCTATAGCCTTAAGGGACATATTTTTCATCAAACTTTATTTCCTAATTTCTTCAAATCTCCACCCCACCTTTTGTCCCTGAAATAGTTCCCCTTGAGAGAATTCTTTCAAATCCAAGCCATATTCTTTGCCCTTCAGTCAATTCTGACTTCATAATGGTACTATAGGACAAGGTAGAGCTGTTCCATTGAGATACCAAGGTTGTGAATCTCCACAGAAATGGACTGCCTTCTATTTCTCTCTTGGAGCATCTGGTGGGTTTGAACTACTGAACTTTTGATGAGCACCCTGAGATTTAACTCATTACATCATCAGAGTTCCTTGTTCCTTTCTGTCTTCTAGACACAGAAACATTACCACCATCACACATTTTGCAAATATATTATGATCCAAAAGGATCCTATTGATAGCATTAGTCCATAGTTACTGTTGTTGTTGTTAAGTGTCATCGAGTTGTAGATGACTCATAGCGACTCGATGAACGAAAGACCTGAACACTTGTATGACTTTCATCGTTTCTCCACATTCATAGTTTCTGGAAGCAAGCCATTTTAGAAGTGGACACCACTTCTGCTTCCAAGCTTGTTTTAATCAGGAAGCTCCATCAAACACTGTCCACCAAGGGGAACCATTATCACATTAGAAACATCAGTGTCTCAGTGTTTAGTATCATAGCAACCACGAGTTACCTCTGCACAGCAAATAGACAGACCAGTGCTGTGCCACGTAGAAGAATGTTTGACCAAAACCAATTAAAACCCATAGTGACTGGACTGAATATAAAATATAATATCCCCTGATTATATACCATTATCTATAGTGCCTGTCAACCCTACTGAGCACAGTTGAGTGAGTGAACACAAAAGTGTAGAAAGTACAAGAAGCGCATAAAGTAATAGATTTGAGACATTCTTTTTGTCCCTAATTAAGTATGCAGTTTGTTCTGGAGATCTTGCTTCTAATGAGTAGTATGTGTATATTATAGTCTGAAATTTCTTACTCTTGGCACTATAGTTATTTTGAAACCGTCTATGGTAGAGTATTTAGCAGCATTTTTTATCACTAGACACTAATTTACAGTAGTCTCCTCAGTTCTAACAACCAAAAATATCTCCAGGTATTATCACATCTCCTTAAAGGCAACATCTTCATCATAATTCCCCACTCCTGAGCCACACCGTTTGAAAAATTTCTGCTATAAAGCTCTAAAATCCTTAAAACTTTTTGCCTTTCCTCAGTAGGTTCAATAATCCCCTTTGTTACCTTAATGTGTTTAACTTAGGGAAATATTGACATTTTTTCACTTATTATTATTTAACAAATACTTATATAGCATTTTCTTTCTTTTTTTTAAATATAGCATTTTCAATGGACCATCTCTCACTATCCTAAGTGTTTTGTTAGTATCAACATATTTAACCCTTATGGTATATAAACCACATGGACATTATCATAATTAGTGTTTTCAGATGGCAAATTGAAGTCCAGAGAGGTTAAGAGATGTATCCAAGGTCGCCATCTTATAAGTGGAAGAGCTGGTATCCCAAATATAGAGCTTTGGTTCCAAAGTCCATATTCTTAGCCACTTCCAGTTTTCCCCAGCCACATTTTGAATGGAGTGTTTTGATTCACTTTTTACTAGTTTTGAGGTGTATAATTTGAGAAGGAACCATAAATTTTTTTTGTTGATTTTAAGCATTCCAGCTTTCTTTCTGCTAAAGGATTTCCTTTTGAGCTAACCCTTCCTGGTAGCTGGGACCCAGACAGACGCATGCCTACCCGAACTAAGCACAGACCATTGTATTAGTTGTAGTGGAGACAGTGGGTATCTTTCAGAGATAGTATAAAATGTTCTGTCATATCTGAACTAATCCCTCAGTTCTTTGTACCTGAGGGGAAAGTCCCAGACTGATTGCTGCTTTGTATTTTCAGTTGTTTTATATTGTCAGGCTATTCCCCAGCTCCAAATCTCCAGCGGATCTTGACTTCCAGCTGCACTGAGTCTAAACTCCTTTGACAAGATGTCAAGACCTTTCATTATTTTTCTATTCCCTGTACAGTATGTCTGTTTGGTGTGGGTCAGCAATGCATCCTCACTGGCCCATTCTGACCCCACTCAAACTCCTGCATGCCCAGGTACTCTACCTGCCCTTTTAAGGCACAGCACAAATTCCACTTCTGTGACATTTACCCTGTTGTTGACCTTCTTCTGAGCTCCTTCAACAACTGTTTCACCTGGTGTCCAGGTCCATTCATAAAGATAAGATCTTATATTTTGATGGAGGCTTTTTGTTCTTATTAGTTTGCATTTTGTTTTATTTGGAATTTTGGGGGGTTTGTTGGGTTTTTTTAAAACTTTATTTTCTTCCCCCACAATCGGGAATGGTACAAGTAATAAAGCGTAGCCTGAAGCATGTGTGAAGAATGAGAGGAAGTACAGATTAGACAGGAGAGCTGGACCATGGTGTGGAGGGTCTTCAATGACAGAAAGTTATTGATCCCAATGATAATTAATTTATTCATCTTCTGGGATAAGTGTAACAAAATATTACAATATGAATGGCTTTAAAGAGCAAAAATTTATTTTCTCAAGGTGTCCACAAGCACATGTTTTCTCTGTCCAGAGATAGGTCTTTCTTCTTTTTTTTCTGGTTTCTGATAGCCCTAGATGGTTTTTGGTATTTCTTGGTTTGTACATGTCTCACTGTCTCTGGTCTCATCTTTTATAAAGACACTGCTCAGACTACAGTAAGACCCACCTCACTCTGATTTAGTCTCTCTTTAATATAAATAATATCATGGCCATTGATCCTATTGACAGATATTTAAGGTTAAGTCAATTTATCTTTTGGAAGTACATCACTCACTCTGTTCACAATATATGTCATTTGGTCTTTTTTTACTGAATTTTATAATTGGAGATCATAAAAGACATGGTGACAGTGCCCAGGGAGTGGGGAGTGGCCCAGGGGCCCCTGTTCCTCAGGGCCAGCTGAACCCTAAGCCTGCAGGGACAGCGAGCCTGCTGTTCAAATTCTCCCTCACTGTGCCTTTCGGCTAGTCCCTGGAGGTGGAGATGGCCTGCAGGACCTGGCCTCCATTGTGCAGAGCCACAAGAGAGTGATTAAGAGCAAGTACTCCTCTGTGATGGTAGCAGTGTGGCTCTCCGATGGGCTGCTAAAGACCCGGCACTCTTGCAGGATTCCATCAACAACTTCTTCCAGTACCTTTTCCCTGGTAATTTGGAACATCTAGAGCTTGAAGCCCCAGCTCCCGCAGAACCATCGTAGGCCTGAAGCCTAAGGTTGGGGTGGGGCCCAGCCTGGCAGTGGCACTTGCCTGGTCCCTGATGCCTGCTGCAGTTGCTAAAGGATGAAGCCCGTTGACTGCATTGGCCCTTGGTGCTTAGGGCCCACTTGTTTTCTTTCCCTGTAAATGGAGGCAGGGGCTACTGAAATGTTTGTCACTGCTCAAAATAAATGCCACTGGTTATAAAAAAAAAGAAGATACAATTTATAATGAATCAATAGGGGATATGATCAGGGTTTTCCTTATTGATTTGATTTAGACAGATCTATTATTTCAACCCATGTCATGTGTACATCTCTTCTCTTATTCTTCAGGCTCTTGAATTTAGTTGGTTTCTTTGTATTTCTCTGTTTCTATTCTAGCCCTCCAAATTATAGTTTGATAGTGTATAAAATAATAAGGAACATAATCTGTGAAGCTGGATGTGCAATTGTGCTGTAATACACGGTTGTGGTATATCATCGAGTTGGAGCCAACCCATAGCTGATCCTCCAGTGGGTTTTCAGAGGCAGGAAATCACACAGGAGGAGACTGCCCATCCTTCTCCCACAGAGCAGCTGGAGAATTTGAGCCTCGTGGCTTCCGGATTGCAGCACAGATTCTTACCACTAGGCCACCAGACCTCCCTACACTAGAACAAAAATATTTCAGAAGTTAACCCATTTTTGATGGGTTTGTTTTTGTAGGCTTTTAGAAGATAATAATAATAATAATAATAAATTTTTTTAAATGCATGGACATACTGCCAGAGGGAAAGCATAGATCTACACTCCATTCTGTGTTACCTGGAGCCACACCTCTTATGCTTATACCATAAGAAGAATCTCAGTGTCTTCAACCTTTTTAATGATTTTCTCTACCATGAGCTTTAAAGAATTATGGTTGTTAAGTTCTGTCTTATCGAGTATGACTTATGACAGCAGAACTGAACCCTGTCCTATCTTGTGCCATCTTCACAATCTGGCACGCTTGAGCCCTTTGCTGTAATCACTGTATCAATCCACCTGGTGAATCTTCCTCTTCTTTGCCCTCCCCCCACCTTTCCAAGCATCATATCCTTCTCCAAGGAATACAAGAAAAGTTTTGTGAATTAAGGTGGCCAGGATTGGGGGCAGACTGGGCCTAACTGTCCCAGCAATATGTGAAAACCATGCCGTTTCTCTTAATAACTTCACTGTCACATTGTCACGAAGCCTTAATCCTGTTACCTGAACTACCTGAGTATGGAAAGTATAAGTCAGTTTCTGGCCAGCCTTGTGTATTTTTCTCCCTCAAAATTTCATTTGGTGGTTGTTACTGAGAATCTTCACAGCAAAACATACACCAGTTTAACAGATTTTACATGTACAGTTTTGTGACATTGATTACATTCTTCGAGTTGTGCAACCATTTAAAAAGGGGTTGATTATGATGGAAAAATCACATTGATTAAGGATAGGGTTATATGGTGTGTGTGTTTGTTTTTTTTTTAAGTGTTGTCAGTAAGTTCTATACCTGAGGAGCAAATGCTGCCTGCTAGTGCGGCAGAATCTCAGGAGAGAGCAGAATCTCTCTAGCGGAGTGAGGAAGGCTGTAATATATAAATATAAATGACTTGCTACGCATCAGAGAGTTAGATATTGACTGGAGATGACAGAAGGAGAATTGATGCCTTTGAGCTGTGGTATTGGAGAAGAGTATTGACTATACCATGGGTTACTAGGAGAACAAATAAGTTTGACCTGGACAGGGTTAAACCAGGCTGCTCCTTGAAGGCAAGGATTCTGAAGCTTCGTCTGACATACTCTAGACATGTTGTAAGGAGGGACTAGTCCTTGGAGAGGGACATCATGCTTGGGAGGTTGGAGGGACTGTGCAGGAGAGGAAGACCCTCGATAAGATGGATTGATTCAGAGACTGGAGTAACGAGGATAGGTGTTTTGGAGATGATAAGATTGTCAAGGGATAGAGCAGGGTTTAGGGCTGTTGTACATAAGGTTACTCTGAGTCACAGGTAACTCGACAACACGTAACAACAACAACATACATGATATAAAAAAACCAACTGCAATTATATAACCCAACTTTATATTTGGGAGAAAAAATAAAGGAGATGTCCAGTGTTTTGTTTTTTGGGGTGTTTTTTTTTTTTTGGTTTTTTTAAACCTCTCCACCTGTGAGACTTCAAATTGGTAGCAGTGTTGTGAGTGATAAATTCACAATGATACCAGCCTAGCTCTTAGTGCCACAGTTTTCTCATCTGTGTCTATCCCACTTCACTACCTTCTGTATCTGCTTGAGCTTTTCAGCACTGAAGCCTTTAGTCTCCCAGCTCAGTTTCTTTTTAATAAAACCTCCTTTTAAATCCTGTATTCTCTTGCAAATGAACATAGTTAATCTCAGATTAGAGTGATAAACCCCAGGACTTTAACCCAAACCATAGTCTTAAAAAGAAAAATGTCCCTATTTAAGACAATGCTTTCTAGGGTCTCTTCTCATTTCAAATGCCTCAGAGGTTAAGAAGCATTATCTCTGAGTTGTGTGTAACAAAAAGCTGAGGAAAAAGTCAGAAAGGATGGCTTTCTAATCAGATTTTAAAACCATATTAGCCAATCCAGATTAGTGAATTTTGTATTTTGTCCTAACTGAAAGTAGCTCCCATTTCTCTATTTTATTAAGTTCAGCCACTGTCAATGATACTCATTAATGATATATTAATAAATAGCACATTTCCTTTATTCATGACTATACAAGACGTTTTGTCTTTTATTGTTCTTAGATGGCACTTACTTTGTAATACATTTGTTGAATCAAATTATCTTTTATTATTTTTCTACATATATTGATTAAAACAAGGTTGAATTTGGTATAACAAACCTATTTACTTATGTTGTTCAGCTTTTTCAATTACACTACTCGCAGTACATGAAGACAAATTTGAAAGCTAAAATTTAACTTTAGACTAGAACAAAAATAAGCATGCTTAGCTGATGGACCTCAGACCAGACAAACGGTTTGACAAAATTTTTGAGTTTTGTTTTTCCCCCCCGAAAGCTATACTTATTTTTTCCTTAGGAAACACAGTCCAGAACTGACATCCAGATGGACTTTAATTCAAGAGATAACCAGAGGGAGGCCCAGAGACCCCAAAGTGATGGAATTACACCTTGTCTTGAACAGATGGTTCAGTCAGAGTGCTGGGATTTCCTAAAACACAACCAAAAGGAATATTTTGTCTTAGTGAAAATGTGTTAAATACCAACATTATTAGAGAGAATATTCTTCAAAAGCAAGCTACAATGTTGATCCAAAGTGAGACCAATCAGCAATAGTTAGAGTGCAAGATTTTCAAGTGAAAGTATTTAGAGTGGTTCTGTGAGGGGGCAGCATTGAGTCTAACACAGTATCTAGCACGAGACTTAAGAACAAATGAAATCACTCACTGACCCGTGAGGTAGGAACTGCCCGAGGATTATTTGTCATGAGCAAATACAACTATAGTCCTTCCCTAACATATCAATACTATGGACCCACTCCATTCACCCATCATTTCTTTCTGATATCCAGAGGAGTTGTAGATACTCTTGAAGGGTCAAGTGAAAGATCAGAAAAGGTACACTCCAGGTAAAGCCAGGCACTTCTCTTGATTTGTGTAAAGTTCAAACTAGATTTGACTCTCAAGCAACCAGGGTGTGTATATTCCAAAGAATTGATGCCTTTGAGCTGTGGTGCTGGAGAAGAGTGTTGAATATGCCATGGATTGCTAAGAGAACAAACAGATTTGTCCTGGAGGGGGTAAAGTTGGGCTGCTCCTTGGAGGCAAGGATTCTGAAGCCTCATCTGGCATACTTTGGGCATGTTGAAAGGGGCGATCAGTCCTTGGAGAGGGACGTCATGTTTGGGAGAGTGGAGGGATGGCGCAGGAAATGAAGAGCCTCGATGAGATGGATCGATTCAGTGGTGGGGTAGTGGGAGTAGGTGTGTTGGAGACATTGAGGTTGGCACAGGATAGAGCAAGGTTTAGGGCTGTTGTTAGGGTTGCTAAGAGTCGCAGGAGACTCGACAGTACATACAAACAGCAACAAGCAAGAAATGCTCACACTTGTACCTCTGTAAATGTTCTCATTATAAAGATCGTCCACTCTACTTCCTTTCTGTCTAAACAAACCTCTCCACTCTTCGTGCCTTCTGTAAGAAAACGTCACAAATCCTGAAGTTATCATGCTCTGCGGGCATTCTAGTTTTACATCTTGTTCACCCTACTGGAGACTTTTTAAGAGGAAAGCCTGCATTGCTGCTGCTGTTAAGTATCATGAAATTGATATTGACTCAGAGATACTATGCATAGGAAATGGAAACCTTGCCTGATTCTTTTCCATCCTCATCATCTCTGTCGTGTTATAAACCTTTCTGCAGTCACTTGTCAGTCCATCTCATAGAAGATCCTTCTCTGTTTCAGTGATTCTCTACTTTTCCAAGCATTACTTTTTCTGATAACATACACAAAGCATATATAGGCTCAGCATCATAGTCTATCAGATGCATCCTGGCTGCCTTTCTTCAGAGATTGATTCCTTTGTTCTTTTGTCAGTCCATGGTCTATTCAGTTCTTGTCATCAACATCACAATTCCAAGACATCACTTCCTTTTTGTTCTTCCTCTTTCATGGCCCAATCTTTATATATATATATATATGTGAAGCAGTTGCAAACACCATGGTTTAGCTTAGGCTTTAAACTGGCATCCTGTTCTTGAGCACTTTAAAGAGCCCTTTGGTAGCAGATTTGCCCAATGCAATATGTATTTTGACTTTTTCCCTGCTTTTTTCAGGGGTATTGATTGTGGATGCAAGTAAAAGGAAATCTTGACAATTTCATTTTCCCCCTCCCCCACTCACGACAGAGGTTGTCTGTTGGTCCAGTTGTGAGGATTTTTGTTTTCTTAATGTTGAGGTGTAATCTATATTGAGGGTGTAGTCATCGAGTTTCTTCAGTAAGTGCTTCAAGCCCTCTTTTGTGTACAGCAATGAATGTTGTATCTTCTGCATAACACAGGATGTTGATGAGTCTTCTTTCAGTCCTGATGCCACATTCTTCTTTCTATGTGTGGGATTATTTGCTCATCATACAGAATGAATAGGTCTGTGAAAAGATAAACCTTAATGCATACTTTTCCTGATTTTAAACCAGGTAATTAACTAACTTAAAAAAAATTTGTACTAAGTGGCACTATATTCCATCTTGGCTCTAGACTTCTTAGTGCAAATTCCTCCCCAACCCTTTACTTTACAGAGAGTCTTTTTAATTTCTACTCAATTCCTAGTCTTGGAGCTAATTCCTCTAAGAGTTATCTTCCTTCCTGCCTACAAAGATTCCACTGGCTAGTCCAAGATCCCAGAGGTCTTTAAAGTTATAAAAATTCACATTCTTTTCATTAGAGCGTTGGGTGTATTTACCATAATGTCACTCAAAAACTCAAACTTACTTCATCCAACTTGATTCTAACTCATGTTGTTTTGTGCCATTGAGTTGAGTGCAATTCATAGTGGCCCTTTGAAAACAAACTTGAACCCTGCATCAACTTTATCATCTCTAACACACTTGAGCCCATTGTTGCAGTCACAGTGTCTATCCATCTAGCCGAGGGTCTTCCATTTTTTCACTGACCTTCCACTTTTCTAATCATGATGTCCCTTTCCAAGAAATAGCTCTTCCAAAAAACATTCCCAAAGCACATGAGATGAAGCTTTACCATCATTACCTCGGATGAACACTCTGACTTCACCTTCTCCAAGGTATGTCTATTTGTTCTTCTAGCAGTCTATGGGATATTCAATACTCTCCTCCAACACCACAACTTAAAAACATCAATAATTCTTCCATTATCCTTATTCATTGTCCAGTTCTCAAATGTGTATATAGCAAGTGATTGTAAATACCATGTCTTGGATCTGTTACATTTTTGTCTTCAATCTGACATCATTGATCCTTAGTACTTTGAAGAGTTCCTTTGCAGCAGCCTTTCGTAATGGAATATGTCTTGATTTCTTGACTACCTGGGCCAAGGGTTGAGACATGAGAACTTTGGGTTAGCAGTATAGCTCATTACAGAAGATCTCATAAGGGCTCCCTATAACACCACTAAGCTGAATATTTTCGGAAAATGTACGACAGCTTAAGAAACCCTGGTGGGAAAAAAGTTTAAGTGGTTTGCTATTGACCTCAGTGTCAAAGGTTTAAATTCACCAGGCATTCTGTGGGAATTATGACCTGGTGATCTACTCCTATAAAGCTTTACATAGGCTATTGTATGGAACATTTGAACTGTGTCCTATAGCCTGACTATTATGATGAATCCTATAGCACAACAAAAACAGTAATAGGATTGATTTGGAACTAAGGGTCCTAATACATGTATGATGCGTAGTCACATATTTCACTGGATGTGTTCATTCAAATGTATTCCTCCCCTCCTGCCCGCTGTTTTTTGTGAGGTCAGGATGGGGGTTAAGAAGGGGAAGATAGATAATACAATAGTGAGACAGTTAAAGGAGAATGTATATTTCTAATCCTGAAGGAAATTCTTACATGGTAACTCCATTGTTCTTGATCCACATTTAGTTCAAATTTGCATCACTATTTTCTACTGCATAGATATATACTTTTCCTTTGACAGTGGGCTTGACTTAAATTCACGCTTTGTGAGTCACCCATACTCAGCCAAGTGATGACATAATCACAGAGGAACTTTCTAGTGGGCCTGATTGCATGCATTTAGCTGGCTATTTGGATATTTAAATTGACTCAGCCATTCAATGGAAGTTCCAGCAAATGCCTCTAATTTGACATTGTTAGTTGTGGGCTAATTTTTTCCTCTTGTATCAACGCTGTAGTTAATTAGGCAGTAGATTCAAATCTTCATGAATTTTTCAGGTTGATACTTGTTCCTTCCCAGGGCTAATTTGCTGTTATCAGAGGAAAGACTCTGGTGTTGATTGTTGGTGGTGTCTGACCTTATTCCCCTATTCAGACTGAAATTAGTTGAGGGATTGCAGCCAAGGAGGTCATTTGATAAATCATCTCTCAGAAAACAGGTCTGCTTTGAAAAATGATTTTTTTTCCTTATTCATTTTCATCACCCAATTTATCCCCACTGCTGCAAGGCTCAATCAAGAAGAAATAAAATTCAGTGGAACTTTAAGTGAAGATTTCGGAAAATGTAACAATTTATTAGATAACATACTTACAAAATTTGTATAGGGAAATAGGATACTTTCATCTATTAGAAACTTTCTGTTTTAACACTCACATACACCAGTAAGGAACAAAGAATTTTGTGCAACCAAATATGTCTCAAGAAAGACATCTCAGGGCTGTATCTTTTCACCAAACATTTATTTTGTATTCTTAGAACATAAACCAAGAAACCCCGGTATATAAAATAGAACATAGGATCTAAAATAGAACACAGCATCAGAATTGGAGAAATATGCCTGAGATATGCACATGATACAACTTGGCTTATTGAATCATTTACTGATGAAGGTCATAGACTAGAGTCTTCAGTATGGATCACACCTCAATGCAAATGGAAATCCTCACAATTGGACCAATAAGCAGCATCACGATAAACACGTGAAACGACTGGATTTGTCAAGGATCTTATTATTTTTTTTTATTAAGGATCTTATTTTATTAAGACTCACAACCAATGGCCATCACACAGCTGTAAAGAAACCAAAATACTTAACAACTGGGTAAATCTGCTGCAAAAGAGCTCTTTAAATATTTTACTTTACAAAATTATTACTTTAAGGACTAAAGTGGACCTGAAACAATGTTCATACACACGTGAACATTAGACCGTGAATAAGAAAAACTGAAGAGGAATCAACATCTTTGAATTATGGGGTTGGTGAAGAATATTGAATATACCAAGGATCTCCAAAAGAATGAACAAGTCAAAGTTGGAAGATATGTAGACAGATTGTTCCTTAGAAGTGAAAATGTAGAGACTTAGTCTCACACAAGGATCCGTCGTCCCTGGAGAAAAATTTCGTTCTTAGTAAACTGGATGATCATCAACAAGAAGACCAATTTCAACATGATGATTTAACAAAGTGACTACAGCAATGATAACAGGCATAGCAGCAATTGTTAGTAAGGTGTAGGATGAATGGGATGTGTTTTGTTGTACAAAGGGTCTCTAAAAATGGGAATGAAACAACAGCAAAAAGATGTAAGAATTAAGGAAAATAACTTTGTTACTTGGTTTTTCATAACCATAAATGTGTTAATCTTGGGATGTCAGAATAAGATCATTCTATTTCATTTTTGCCTCTGGACATGCAAGAGAAGTGTGAGTACTATTTACCAAATCAAGTTGGTTTGTCTCTGAAATTATTGATAAAATATACAGAACTCTTCATGAATGTTGAAAAAGTCATCAGTAGCAATTTCAACAAATTAGTTGTGACTTTTATTAAGAAAATGCCAACTAAATAATTCAATAAGTAATGTAATGGCTTAACCCAGTGGAGGCTGGCATGGTGGTAAGAGCAGAGAAACACTATTTAGAAATTTAAGGTTTCAATTCTTACTCTTTAACGTCCTAAGAACTTTGAGGGTTTTTTTTTTTGGTTTTTTTCCCCCCCTATAATTATATATTATAGAACTTTGAGTTTTCATCTATGAGAGATAGAAGAGAGAAGGGGAGAGAGAGTATGTGTCTTACAAGACAAAAAAATCAGTGTCCCCAAAGATCTATTTCAACCTCCTTTCCCTTTTCACTCCAATACTGTTGTTTGTTTTTTTCCCATTGAGAAGAGACAATATCTTATCTATTCTCTTTCTACCTTATAATAGGTATATAATTGTGTACCGTAGAGTCAGACCCTATCCATAGCTCACCCTCTGGTGGGTTTTCAGAGGCAGTTAATCAGATGGGAGGAGACTGCTCATCCTTCTCCTGTGGAGCAGGTGGTCTCGAACAGTGTGCCTTTGGGACTGCAGTGCAGCTTCTTGCCACAAATGTTATCCTTCAGCTCTGACCTACACTGATACATAGAATGCAAGAGGTCATTTTACTTACAGGTGTGCATATTTTTAATTAAAAGTTATTTTTTGTTTTGTTAAGTAAAACTTACCAAGTGATTTCTCACAAATATTTGTTAATATTAAGTTGTTTTTTCGGCATACAAAAGTAAATGGCAAGCAATTGCTTTAATTTGCATGTGTAATTAAAGTGACTAAGTAATTCAATTTCTTCTTTCAATACAGTTGACATTATCATATTTTTTCCTAAGTTTTAGTTCATTTTTATTTTCATTAGCGAGTACTTCATAGAAGTCAAGATAAGGGGTGTCTCTTAACAAAGAGTAAAAGCTGCTTCTCCCACTAAGCTTTTGACAAATACAAACAGAAATTGTGTGTTATGTTTGCATTCTCAGATGCTTTGTTTTCCTAGATGTCTTTCTCCTTGCTTTATCTACTAGGTTTGTTTTTTACTATTTTCATCCAGATGGTTATTTAAACATTATGGAATGCATGTCTTAATTTTATGTATTTGGATGTTTATTCTATTTGAAACAAATGAGTGGTAAGTTTAGGCAACTCTATCATTAGTTCTGCTATGTCCTAATCATACCCTTCTGCCTTGTTTTTCCTCAGATAAGATCAGTTCCCTTATATTCCTCTTTATCATCAAAGAATGCCCTTTAAGAGTCCCCAGGGTACTTGTTCCATGCTGTGTGTGCTAAGATTTTTATGCATATCAAGTTGCAGTCCTTACCTGCTGAGTTCCTCCTCAGCATCAGATGGGGAGAAGGCTGAGTCAACATGATGTGATGGTTTTTGCCCCAAAATAAAGAAGTAGCAAAAAGGAAACAAAACACCTAAGAGACAGCTGTTGTTCAGAACCGTAATACAAGACAAAGAGCTAACCAGTGTTTTGAAGGTTAAACAGCAAGTACAAGGTCATATTGGAAGAGGATCCCTCAGTGGAAATGTTAGATAACACAGGAAGACCCTGGGTCTCCATCCAGATGAACTCATTCCAGGAACAAATTTCTCAGGAACAAAATTTTTTTCTAGTCTCTGGAACAAAATTAGTGTTTCTTCATTTGGGGCAGCAAGAATGGAGGGAGCTCCCCTAAACATAGTTTGAAACAAGTTTTTAGTAGCAGGAAAGTTGAAGTCAAACAAGCAATCACTTCATACCTTAGGACTTCACATGTAACTAAGATACAGATACAAAGATTAGATTTATCATTCTCCCTAAAAAAAAAAAACACCCCCAAACTGACCAAAAAACTCAGTATAGAATCTAAACATACAGTGATCTCTGAAAGATAGAGAAGAAAAAATAAAACCCACAAAACTAAAGAAGCCTTATATTTTTCTAAACTTAAACTTTAAAAAGCTTTTAGATTCTGGAGTATGGAGGGAGAACCCATGTGGTGCTAATTACTCTTTGAAATGAAGACATAAGGCTTGGATTATAATAAAACCTAGATGTGTAGAGTTTTCTAAACAAATACATAGAGAGAAGAGTGGTTCACAAAGAGAACTATAGAGATTTGCAAAAAGTCCTATTTGACTGTTCATTATGCTACTGCTCAGTACAACATATGAAAAAATAAAACAGTACAGGCCAGTGCAAAGACCCCCTAAAATTAAAGGGGGCAGTATATGGGTATCACCAGAGCCTGGATAATGCTTGTTCACACTAGCCAGACTAGAGAATTTTAAAAAAATCTGCAAGCTTTTATTTAGTAGTGTGCTCAGTCTTGCCTTATGGGTGGTGTTGTTCAATGCCATTAAAATGAGTACAGGTCATAGTGACCCTATGAATAGCAGATCTTACCCCTGGTCCTATCCTATGCCATCCTTATCCTCTCTGACATAAGTCCATTGCAGTAGTCACTCTGTCCATCTATCTGGTGGAGGGTTTTCTTCTCTTTCACTCACTTTTCCATGATGTCGCTCTTCAAAGAACAGGCAAGCCAAGACCATGCCCAAAGTATGTAAGAAGAAGCTTTCTCATTTTTACCTCCATGGAACACTTCAGATCTACTCTCTCCAAGACGGAACTGATTGTTCTTTTGGCAGTTCATAGGGCATTCAGTACTTTTCTCCAACACCACAGCTCAAAGACTGATGTTCTCCTGTTATCCTTATTTATTGTCAGTTCTTACATGCGTCGGAAACATCATGGCCTGAATCAGGCTCAACTTAGTCTCAAACAGACATCATAGTATTGGATCATTTACTCTGATGTAAATGTTACTCTGATCTTGTCTAACAAATCTTAAAAGCAAGATCACAAAGAAGCAAATCATTTGAGATCGTATCAAAGCCCAGATTTATAGAACAAAAGTTGCTGGAGGGAGGATCAGCTTTGAGTCGATTTTGACTTGACAGCACATAACAACAACAAAAACAGCAGAGGAGAAGTTGAACTGTGGGAAGCCCTAGAGAGTTCATCTTGATCAGGTGGTGAGGAACAATGACCTGGGATGTCTTCCAAAGCTTGCACATTTTATCCTATGGCTAGCTATAATGAAATTCCTACAAACTTTAAATTGCTATTTGTTACTTTGCTAAACACAACTGTGATCACTCCCTGATCCTGGGACCAAAGAGCAATGTTAGATAGACTGGAAAAATGAGGAAAAGAATCTAAAAAAATAATGAAATTAATGCAGGGGAATAAGGAATTGTGTGTCATAACAGAACACTCATCAGAAAAATCAGCACAGATAGTTTGCAAAATGTGACTGAGCATATCACCAGAGTTAAGAAAATTAGTAGAACACACCTGCCTTGTCAAATAAAAGGAAAAGATCCTGGAAACAGTGAAATCAGACTGCTTCTTGGAGTCAAGGATTTTGAGGCTCCATCTCACATCCTTTGGACATGTAGCCCCGAGAAACCAGTCCTTGGAGAAAGAGATCATGCTTGGAAGAATGGAGGTACAGCACAGGAGAGGAAGACCCTTGTGGGATGGATTGACACAGTAACTGGGGCATTAGGTATGTCAGAGAAAATGAAACAGTCTCAGGACAGAGCAGGGTTCAGACAACTCAATGGCTCATAAGAACAAGAACAGAGAGAGGCCAAAGTTGAAGTTATCCTGCAACATAGAGCTTGGGAGATAAAACTAGAATGTGTAATTAAAAAAAAATAAAAAGAAAAGAAAAAATTCATCATAGCAGCATAAACAATAAAGAAGGTCAAGAAAACAAATTTATTTCTATGTATTGAAACTGACCCTCCAGAGGGTTTTTGAATGCTATAATTTGCACAGAAGAAGATTATCCACTTTTCTCACACAGAATCAGACACACTAGTGGGTTCAAGCCACCAAAAGTGTACCATCTTTGAGTTAGTATCACAACTTCCTATGGACTGTGTATCTCACCAGAGCTCCCTAGAAAAAATACAGTGAGTGACATAGAAGTCTGTTCAAGAAAAGTGATCAAAGTGCCTAAGAATGAGCAAAATAAAATTATACACATGAATGACAAACAATAGGTTTGAATATAATTATAATTAGTGCTTCTAAAGAAAAGATCTCTAGTAGCATTGTGTTTATGGATCATATTGTAAAGCAAAAGGTCAGTAGTTTGAATCTACCAGCTGCACTACTAAAGAGTACAACCTCAAGAAGTTATTGGAAGGTCACCACTATGAGTTGGAATTGACTTGATGATAATGAAAACAGAAACAGAATACTGGATAAGAAAAATATATTTAAACATGTCACTTAAGGAGAATTTTCTAAAATAAATAATTTAACTCATAGTGACACAGAGTTACCAAATCAAACTTATCACAGAAACAGTATTGGTCTTCAAAGACAAAGAAATGCCAGTTAATATAACCAGAGAAAGAGATCAGTTATAGAAAGCAGAATTATCTGGCTAGTTTTTAACCCTTTACGTAAACACTAAATGCTAGAGAATATTAGAACAATACCTACAGAATCCTTCAAGAAAGAAGGAACACTCAAGAACTGTAGGTCTAGGAAATCTTACTTTAAACTTGGAGAAACAGTTGGTGAATAAGCAACATGTATGAGAATTTAGTGTTTAGGAACACTTCCTGAAGAAACTACTAGGAGATAATTTTTAGTCAAATACATTGTAAACAGAAAATGTGATACAAGGATTGTTTGAGATTATGAAACCACATGACCATGGAGCTAATATTTGTTATTATAGTTTAGCTATTATTATTAATTATTATTATAGTTTATATATTATAATAATAAAAGAGATAATTTCTCCAAAGTACTTAATAGCAATGGTATCACTCTGAAAACTAAGGTGCACTTGATACAGGCTATGATCTTTGCAATCACTTGCTATGTATCAGAGAGCTGAACAATGACTAGGGAGGAAAAAAGGAGAATTGATGCCTTTGAGCTGTGGTGTTGGAGAAGAGTATTGAATATACCATGGATTGGTAAGAAAATAAACAGGTTTAACCTGGAGAGTGTTAAGCCAGGCTGCTCCTTGGAGGGAAGGATTCTGAGGCTTCGTCTGACATATTTTGGATGGAGGGACCGGTCCTTGGAGAATGACATCATGCTTGGGAGGGTGGAGGGACAACACAGGAGGGGAAGACTCTCTATGAGGTTGATTGATTCACTGACTGGGATAATCAGGGTAGGTGTGTTGGAGACAGTAAGATTGGCACAGGATAGAGCAGGGTTTAGGGCTGTTGTACATAGGGTATCTATGAGTCAGTCAGAAGCAACTCGATGGCACATAGCAACAACAACAATAATTGTTCGTTTTCTTAAAGTCAGCTCCTACTCATACTATGACTTCATGCACAATTGAATGACGTATCTCCTGGGTTTCTTTCAAGACTCGGTCATCCCCATGACTGATAGCATGCTTGAGTCCATCAAATCAGATCCTGTTACATTGTGGTATATAGGATTTTCATTGGTTTATTTTTTTGGATGTAGGTCACCAGGCCTTTCTGTCTAGTCTGTGTTAGTCTGAAAGTTCTGCTGTCTGCTTAAATGTGTCCCTGAATGACCCTATTAGGACTTGAAAGATCAGTGGATCAGTGATATATCTTCTAGCACCAAAGCTATATGCCTGACTATCAGGCAGATGATGGAGAGTGAACCGGAGGCAGCAGGTTTGTCAGTTCTATGTGCCTGTGTTCTATTTCCCTACAAAGATTTTTAACACAAAGGAACATAGTATAAGCACACAAATTAATGCCTGATAATTAATGGATTGAGTTTCATTGATCACAAATGATATTCATTAACACAAGTATTTCTATCAGTTCTTGTATTTTGAACATTCTGCTTTCTCTAGGTTCTGGATCCTTATTTATAAACATCCACTTTGTCATCATGTCCTTTATTTACCCTCATTCAATAATCATTTTGCTTCTTTTAGATTCAACCAAAGATTAGTCTTCTCCAGAAAGGCTTTTTTACTGAAATTTCACAATTCTTACATTGGTGTATGCTAGAATGTCTCTTTTTCTTCAACTATTTAATTGTATTTGCTGTTTTGTTGCTTTAGCTTGTATAATTAATCAATTTTATGGGTATTGAAGCTGTGCCTTTATGCTTTTACACTTGTATTTTGCACTTTCTTGCATACTCCATAGAAAAATCAGTCAACGGTGGGGTAGAAACAGTGAAAATATTCTTCAGATCTCAATGCAAGAGTCTCTGGGTAGCTGATTTGGTGACTCCTTCCTGTTGCTGAAGTTGCCAGCTAGTTCTTTATTATTCTTTATTACTGACTTTCTTACATACAAGTGAATAACCAAAGGTCAACTATTGTTAATAGTTGTTGTTGACTGCCTTTGCATCGAGTATGACTCACAGCGACTCTATGAACAAAAGGCTTGAAGCCAACTATCAACATTCATCAAAGTTCATAGAATTTCTGGAGGCATGTTTTTTTTAGGAAGTGGATGCCGTTCTTGCTTCCAAAAGTTAGTAGTAGAGGATATTTAAATGTGTATGTATGTCTTTCCCTCTTACCCTATACTCTAAGTAAAATGTAGTACTGTTAAAGTACTGGTAGAAGTGTGGAGATAGTGGAACTCTAGCACAGACCTGTTCACAACTAGATAGGTGCCTTCAGATAAGTCACTAAATCTGGGAGCTGCTCTATTTTGAGAGTGGAGAATTGTTCGTGCCTCATTTTTGTTGTTGTTATGTGCCGTTGAGTCACTTGCAACTCATAGTGACCCGATCTACAACAGCTTGGAATGTTGCACTATTCTGTACCAAGCTTATTGTCTCTGACACAACTACTCCCATTACCCCAATCACTGAATCAATCCATGTCATCAAGGGTCTTCCTTTCTTGTGTTGTCCCTCCACCCTCTCAAACATGATGTCCCTCTCCAAGGACTGGTCCCTCCTTGCAACATGCCCAAAATATGTCCAATGAAGCTTCATAATCCTTGCCTCTTCGGTTTTACCCTCTCCAGAATGAACCTGTTCATTCTTCTAGCAGTCCATGGTATATTCAACAATCTTCTCCAGCACTACAGCTTAAAAGTATCAATTCTCTTTCCATCATCCCTAGTCATTATTCTGTTCTCTGATGCGTAGCACACAATTGTGAAGACTATGGCCTGGGTCAGGCACACCTTAGTCTCCAACCTGATGCCATTGCTCTTCAGTACTCTGGAGGGGTTCCTGACAGCTGGCTTTCCAATGCAATCCTTCTCTTGATTTCCTGGCTGCTAGTACCAAGTGTGTTAATTGTGGAGCCAAGCAAACTAAAACTGTTAGCAATCTCGATCTCTTCACCATCCATAATGATTCTTCCAGTTGGCTTGGTGGTATGAATCTTTGTTTCCTTGATGTTGAACTTCAATCCATATTGAAGGTTGCAGTCCTTGACCTTCTGCAGCAAGCTCTTCAGGTCCTCCTCAGGTTCAGCAAGCAGGGTTGTGTCATCTGAATAACGTAGTTTGTTGATTAATCTTCCTCTAATCCTAATGCCACATTCCTCTTCATACAGCCCAGCGTCCTGGATGATCTGTTCTGCATACAGATGGAAAAGGTATGGAGACAGAATATGTCCCTGATGGACAGACACCCTTCCCGATTTTGAACCATGCTGTGTCTTCTTCCTTTGTTCTGAAGAATGCCTTTTGTTTCAAGTATAGGTTTCACATAAGCACAATCAAATGTTCTGGGTTTCCCTTTGTTCTCAGAGTCAGCCACAGTTTGTTATGATCCACACAGTCAAAAACCTTTGCATAGTCAATGAAACACAGATAGACATTCCTCTGGTACTCTCTGCATTCGGCCAAGATTCATCTAACATTAGCTGTAGTATCCCTAGTACTATGACCTCTTCTAAACCCAACCTGCACATCTGGTAATTCTCTGTTGACATGTTGTTCTAGTTGTTTTTGGATAATTTTCACCAGAATCTTGCTTGCATGTGGTATTAATGATATTGTTCGATAATTTCCACATTTTGTCGGGTCACCTTTCTTTGGATAGATGCTTACTAATTATCTTTTAAGTGAGAAAATAATTAGTCATAAATTCCCCCTATGTAGATTGAGAGGCTTATATTAGCATTGTCTCTAAGAATTGTTTCCAACGTAAAAATCTAAACCCAACCTGCTTTCTGTTGGTTGGAAAGCGTTTATGCTGTGCATTTCAATTGCAGCAACTCTGCAGATTCCTGTTGTTTTTATGGGAGACGTGTTTGTCCCCACATGTGCTGTTTACACTTCCATGTAGATTTAACTTGCACAACTTTTGAGAACAGCCAGACAAAAAGTCCAGAGGGCACACTGAAGGATTCTTACAGGGAGCTTATAGCCTGTCTCCTTTGGCTAATTTGCAAAAGCATTTCTTGATTTAAAACAAAAGGAGAGTGAATCCCTGGGAGAAAATGCACATTCACTAATGTTCCTTCTGGAGTGAGTTATGAGAGGAAGCCCCAGATGGATTATAGACGAAGGTTAAACTTTGAGACACTAATTTATTGGAAAGGTAAAGGGAATAAAAGAACAAAAAGTACCCTGAATTCAGTGTCCGCTTGTCCTTTTTGTCCCATGCTTCTCTGCAATAACTTGAAGATTTCTGAAAGAAATATGTTCATCTGTAGAGGCAATGTCTACCAGATTTCTAAAGAAATAGTTAAAATTTTCATTTAAATTGGGTTTTATAAACAGACAAAATCAGCAACTTTAAAGAAGACATTTTATCTTGAAAATTAGTAACTCTAATAAGGCTTTTTGAGGGTAGTGGTATCAAAGTTGTCCAGTGGTATTCTAGAAAATAGTTTTGCCTACAGTAGATTCAGTAATGCTTAAAATGCCATATTCTAGCAATTTGAAGATGTCTATTATTTTCTCATTTCTGAAATCATTTTATCTTTAGTAAAGGCTTCCAATTGCTGAGACCAGAAATTGTTGGGTCTGGGTTGTCATCACAGGCGCAAAAGAGGATCGTGTTATTATTCCTGGAAGCCTGGTCTGGCAGTTACACCCTCTCAATATTTTAGTCAATGTGCCTGCTAAGGACCTTTTGAGAAAGGAATATGCATCCTGATTCCTTTCTGAAAAACTTCTGTTGAGACCATCTGGTAAGATCAAGGAAACACTTCATCTAACCTGCAGAATGGGAAACAGAAGCTGGGAGGGAAGTTCCACATAAGATAACAAAGCTCTCTTTCAAGAACTATTGTGTTACCAACATCTTGATGACAGAGAACACAGAAGACAATATACATAAATCTTTATGTATTGTATTATTCTAATTTTCTGGGTTTGTTATTTCTTTTATGAAAACCTAATAAATAGAACATGTGTTCACAGAGCTCTGAGGAAGTACTATTGCCTTGATATCTAGTAAAAAGTTTGTGGTCAGGTGAAATTTAGAGAATACAATTTTTGTTTAATCTTTATGGGAGTCTTTTAAAAGAAATATACATTTGTCTGAAAATGAGAAGTGGGAGACTGAGTTAATGGCTCTGCTTACTGGTCCTCTTGGGATTCACGCACTATGCAATGCAACTTTGCATGCAGTTGAGGTTTACTTTTCCATTCTTGGAATGTACGCTGAGCTTCCAAACTACTTTGAAAAGAGATGTCAATGATAATGACCAACCTCTGAGATTAGGCCTTGCACACTCTCCTGAGAAGGCTTATAGACTCCTATTCTCTCTTAGAAAGTTGTCAACAACATACAGACAAGTCAGGGTGCCTATTGGACGATGAGAAACTGTATAAGAGGGCTATAGTCTTCTGTCCTACCTAGACCATAAGAAATGACCCCACAGTCAGCCAGCATTCAAGCTAGATAGATGATAAATCCCAGTTTATACAGGAGCGCTACCTTATTTACAACAGCAAATTGAAGACAAATGATTGTTCCCACCTAAGAATAGAAGGGCCATCTACTGGCTTATTGACTCAGAATCAATAAAAACAAGCTTATCGTTTTATGGCACTGACGTCTGGGGTGATTTATTCCACAGCAATAGCTAACTGATACATGAGGGGCAGCATATGCTTCTGACATAAAATCGGGTCAGCTTGAAGTTCACATCAAGATGTTTTTCTGAAGGTGTTTTGAATCTTTTGAATCCCACATATCCATCTATTTTTGCATTTCCCAGGAGCAGAAGCACTGAAATTCTGTATGACAGGCTGCTCTTGAGATATTTTCAACTTAGCTGGAACCAGGATTTGCCAGAAATGTCGTGAGACAGCTTGTTTAAGTGAGATTTCCTGCTCAGTTTCTTTTTTTAAAAGAGAGGAAGAAAAAGGGAGGAAAATAATGATTTTTGGATGGAGCTCATCTTCACTGGACACATTTGGACAAGTAATTGAGGGGATCCAATGTGTAAGGCATCTTTAGAAACTTTGGCAAAGCATTAAACTTCCAGAATTCTCAAGCTCGAGTGTTCTAAGTGTGATTCTAAATTAATAATGCTGACATCATGAATTGCTCCCACAAATCAATCTCTCATTCTTCATAAATGTTCTGTTTACAGATTACTCTGTCTTCCTATGGTTGTATCTTATTTAAACTGGATCAGCTCATTCCCTATCGTGTTTGCTAATTATTGGTAGATTGTCTTCATTTCTTTTCAGGCCTCATACTGACAGATAAGCTTTTGCCACCTTACTATTTGGTTAATATTTTACATTTTCATTTTCCAATTCAAACCGGGGAACCAGAGAAGGGTATGAATAAAATTTAAGCTATAGGTGCACATTTAGGAAAAAAAAAGAAAGAGCAAAGGATGAATATGTATGAAACTTATTTAAAATGCCATATTTATGAGGAGAGGAAAAATATTGGAGCCTCACTTCCCCTTTACATATTTTCAAAACACCACATGGGATTGAGTGGGACCAAGTGAAAAGTATAAAATTTGTTGAGTGTGGCGCGTGTTTTAAGATACTGGTATAGTGAGAAGTTGGCAACGTGAATCATCTGGGGCTGTGAGAAGGATGACACACAGAGGCCCTGGAAAGAGGGAAATGCTTAGGCTCCCTAGTGCCTGATTTTCTATGTGACATTCAGTGGGATGCTTGCCCTCTCTGTACCTTGTCATCCCATTGTAGAGGCCAAGAAGACGAAGGCTCCCCAGACTGCTACTCAGTAGACTTGTGCATGGGCTTGTACTTGCCTCACAGCATCCATATAGTTTCTAGGTCTGCTCCTCTCAAGGATCGGAAAATCCCCTTAACAAAGAATCTGTTATTGGCAATAGCTGGTGAAAAACACAAATGTGCTGGTGGACATATAAATGAAAAAGACTTTAATTTGAACAACATTTATTCCACTCTCTGGATGCCAGAACTGTTTTAAATTCGGCTGGGTTTAATTTAAAGAAAGAAAGAGACACGAGGTGTACTGTTTGGCCAGTAATTCTGCATCTTGATGTATAATCATAAACACTTGTGCATATCCACAGACGGCATGGACAGAGATTTGGTGTTTATGGCTAAGGATCAGACTACAAAAGGTTTGCTGTTTTAGAGACCTTCCTGGCAGAGGTAAACATGGGTAACAGATAGATACACTCATATATGACAGTCTTTAATACATATTACTTCTAATTATGACCTATCATGTAATATTAATGCTGACTTTATAATCAGTAAATGGAAAAAATAAGTTTTCAAGGATTTTGTTTAATTTTGACCCATATTCAATGCCTTTATATGTAGCAGTAACAAAATTAAAGGACATATTATATTTGATGAATCCACTTCTGAAAAATGTTAACACTCTGAAGTGAAAGCTCATCAGCTCATCACTCTGAAGATTAAGGTGTCTTTGACTCAAGCCATGGAAGATTGGAAGCTAATTGTTGCCTTTGAACTATCATGCTGGCAAGAAAATATAAAATATACCATGGCTGTCAATATAACTAACAAATCTTTATTGGAAATACAGCCAGAATGTACTTTAGAAGTAAGAATAGTAAGACTTCATCACACATACTTTGAAGAGGTTATTTCTTGGAGAGGGGTATCATACTGGAAAGACAGAGGAACGGTGAAGGACACAAAGGCCCTCAACCTGGTGGATTGACACAATGGCTACAGTGGGATTTATGGTATCAGAGATTGTGAGGATGGCACATAAACTCAATAAGCATGAGTATAGTTCTGAGAGATCTGTGCAATTATTGCAATAGATTTCGAACCCAGTTAAACAGTAAGAGTGGTATAGGACTTAGTCAAGGAAGATGCAGGACTCTCTCTCCCTCTGTGTGTGTGTGTGTGTGTGTGTGTGTGTGCAGGGGTGCATTTCTGATCTCACGGGAATTGATTTTGTGTTCTGGATGTTGTTAATGGAGATGGATCCCCTGTGTGGAGTTAGTAGAGGTCAGATACGGCCATGTCCATGCTGCCTTTGCTCTTTTTACAGACCTCAACAGGATGGCCTCAAACACAGCAGCAATTGTGAGTATAGTACAGAAATCAGTAGTATTTTGTTTTGGTGGTCATAAAGTAGCTATAAAAGGGAAGTGACTAATGACCCCCAACAACTACAATAACAAACACTGTGATTGTACTTTTTATCACTATGAAACAACAAAATAAAATTTTCTAGAGAAGACTGTTGAATATACCATGGACTGCCAGGAGAACAAACAGGTTCGTCCTAGAGAGGGTGAAGCCAGGTGCTCCTTGGAGGCAAAGATTCTGAGGCTCCATCTGATGTATTTTGGTCATGTCGCACGAGGAACTGATCCTTGGAGAAGGACATCATGCTTGGAAGGGTGGAGGGCCATAGAAAGAAAAGGAAACCATCAATGAGATGGACTGGAGTAATGAGGGTAGGTATGACAGAGACAGTAAAGTTGGCACAAGATATAGAGCAGGGTTCAGAGTTTTTCTACATAGGGTTGCTATGAATCACAAGCGACTTGATGGCACATAACAATAGCAACAATATCTTATAAATTAAAAAAATAGCAAAGGGTTAGGTGACTGTGAAAGCCCTGATATGTAGGGTAGAGATTTTCAAACAAATATTTTAATATACTGTTAAATGTTAATATACCACATTATGTATTAACTGAAATAAATGTAAATGAATTTTAAAAGTATCTTAAAAACATACATGAAGAAAACTTGCTGAACATCATGTGCCCATCTTTATTACAGATAAAATGTGTTCTGATTGCTCAGTTTTTGAGAGAAAATAAGACTTTTAGATCTGACTCATGCGTCAAGAAAATGAAAGATGCTCTTCTTGATATGAGTATGTTTTATTCTGTTTTTTTATGGCTTCCTCCCTTCACTTTTCTGTGTTGATTCCTTGATGGGGCAGAAATTTCTAAGTTTTAATGTTTGTCTTCAGAGATACTCTCCAACTGTTTTCCTGGAAATGTTCTCTAATTTACAAAGAATTAGAACACATCTAGTCAAATTCTTTAATCTCTAACTCGAGTTTTGCTTTTTTTGCTTTGTCCCCCTTTGTTGGACATCTTTCCTTATATGTTCTACCACCTTTTCTGGCTCAGTCTTAAATTCAAATCTATTTCACATCCCTGTTATTCCCACTGGAATTTTTATTCTTATTTTTAAATTTTTTATAAAAGATGCTTCCATTCTCCAGTCTCTCAGACATAGCTTGTTACTGTTGTTGTCATGTGCTGTCTAGTAAAAAATGATTTATAGCTGACCCTTTAGTGGTTTCTCAGAGGCTGTACATCTCATGAGAAGAGAATGGCCATTTTTTTCTCCTGCAGAGCAGCTAGTGGGATCAAACCATGTGTCTTCAGGATGGCAATGAAATCCCTTACTGCTATGTCACTAGAGCCCAATTTATTCTTCCCTGTGTTTTTTTTTTCTAGTATCCTTTGCTACATCTGGTCACAAAGTCTTTTGTCTGGTTTATTGTTGTTGTTCTTGCTAAGTCACATCGAGTAGGAATCAATACATAGCTGATCCTCCGTGAATTTTCAGAGACAGTTAAGCACATGAGTGTCCTTATTTTCTTGACAGAGCACCTGGTGGATTTGAACAACATATCTTTGAGTTGGCAGCACAATTCTTTACCACTAAGAAACAAAAGCTCCTGACTGATATAAGAGAGATATTTTGGTTTGAATTGCATATTCATGGCTCATTTTTCCTCTGAATCATCACTCAATCACCAAACATTTACTACGATCAGCTTTATAATCATCAAAGAGAGATCCAACAGAAATTGAATGCACAGGCTCTTTTTTTGAGAAACTACTTGGTGCATGAAATCATCAATACATTAAAGAAATTACTTGAAGTAAAATTTACAGTCACTAGGAATCCTTACAAACCATAGAAATGAAATACATAATGTCATGTCCCTTCTTCTTTTACCTTCACATGCATTAATTATCTCCTGCACGCCAGACACTATGCTAGGAGCTTAGGATATGGCATAAACAAGTCAAATACCACTCTTGCCCTTGATGTCAGATTTATATTCCAAGTGTGGGGAGGAGGGTAGATACTAAATAGGAAAGCAAGTAAATATGAATTCTGAGAGTGTTATATGCTCTGAGAACAAAATAATACAAGATGATTGGTCATAAAGTAACTGGAGCTAAAATTTAACCAGGAAATCCAGAGCAGTGTTCTTGGAGAAGGCGTTACTTGAGTTGAAGTATGAATGTGAAAATATGAAAAGTTGAGAGTTGAAGAGCACAGACTGTACTCAGTCCGAGAATAAAGATCCTTAGATGGACGTGAACTTGGTGGGCCCCATGAAGTGATGGAAGAATGAGATGCTTGAGAATGACGAGGAACAAACTTGATTGCATTGAGTACTATAGGCCACAGGTTAATAGAAAAAGAAGATATTGAACAGAAATTGTTTAGAAGAAGGAAAGTTATTTCAGAAAATGAAAATGAGAAACACCTAACACTTCTCTAAATGTGCTCTGTAGGACCTTAACTTGATATGCAGCCATTTCTGATCATACAGTTGTCATTCCATTTGTCTCTGTCTAAGGTTGACTCTGTGTGTTGCAGTAGACCTTTCTTTGAGTGGACTTTTTCTTTCTTCAGTGGAACCTTTACATGATTTCAAACTTTCAGTCTTAGATTAACAATTTTGAGTATTAACTACTTGAAACATTCATAGACTCCATTTGACCGCACATTCTCTAAAATATTTCCTTCTTATTCATCCCATTGCCATTCATTGCACACTGCCTTTCTAGGGTGAAGTGAGTAAGCCAATTGTAGAAGCAGGGAAAAGAACAAAGAATTTACAGGGGAATACAAAGGCTAAGTGAATCAACAACACTTTCCTAATTGGTTTCCAGAGGCAATTGTCTATGCGAGAGTGAGATACTTGATATTCTGGTTGAGCAAATTCTTGATTCGAGGTCATCAATTATGATAATAGAACAAATCAAAAAGTTTTCAGCAAACAGAAATTCTTAATTTCCTGGCTCCTACTCATGTTTATTGATTGGAATATTTAGTAAGACTGTAAATTTTCTATAGAAAAGCTAAAACAAGGTTGGACTGAGTCCTTTCCTCTCTCACAGTCTCAAATATGTTTTGAGATGCTTCAGGCAATTTTAATCTTGAATCCCGTACTTTGCTCTCCATATAGAGAGAAGTAAATGCTTCATGGCTGAGACTATCTCCCCTTTCTTCATAATAGGATTGGCCTAATGAATACACATCCTAATCCAAAATGCCTCCTCCATTTACCTTCTAAAATGCTAAAATAGAAATCATTCTTATTGTTTCCTCAGAGTTACAAAGGACAGTTTCCTTCTTCTAGATCTATGCTCCAAGGAGAGTAGAGAGGATCCCTGTTGTATGCCTATCTTCTCTTTATAAATAGGTTCATATTATTTTGTGAGGTATTTCATAATTTTGTGGAGGAACAGCGCAGGAGAGGAAGACCCCGGATGAGATGGAGCGATGCAGTGACTGGGACAATGGGGATTAGTGTGTCAGAATTAGTGAGACTGGCTCCTAACAGGGCAGGATTCAGAGCTGCTTTACATAGGGTTGTTAGGGGTCACAGACGACCGTACAAATCAGCAAACACTATATAAGAAATGGATTCTAAAGACCTAATTCCAGATCCAGTTCTTCTTGTCACTAGCTGTATAATCTAGTAAATTTCTTAGCCATAGTTTTCTCCTCTGCTAATGCTAATCTTTATATGATATTTAAATGAGCTAAAATATGTACTACAGCTTTGCCAACGCCAAAACACAGGGTATATGTAAGGAGTTATCAATAAATAAGTAGAGACTGATTTTAAAGATCAGTTTAGTCATCATTATGGAAGCTATTAGAATTCAAAAAGAATGTTTTGCAGCAAAACAAAGTTCCATGCTTTTGAGGTAAGCTTAGAATATAATAAATAGAATACATTTGATGATTATTTACTCTTTACTAAGGAAGATATTAATTGCTTTACATATAGCCCTCCGTCATTCTTACAGCAGTCCTATGAGGTAGCTATGTTCAATAGATAGTGGCGAGCTTTGGCAGCACATATACTTAAATTGGAATGATAGAGAGATTAGCCCCTGCAGAAGGATGACATACATATTAGTGAAGCATTCCATATTTTTGCGGAGGGACAGCACAGGAGAGGAAGACCCCGGATGAGATGGATTGGTACAGTGAGGGGGGTAATGTGGGTTAGTGTGCCAGAATTGGTGAGAATTAGTCAGAATTAGGCTCACAACAAAGCAGGATTCAGAGCTGCTTTACATAGGGTCGCTTTGAGTTGCAGGTGACTCACCAGTAAATAACAACAAACAACAACAACAACAACAATAGATAGTGAGGACTAAGGGTTATGTTGTTATTATTGTTAGGTATCAGTCGAGTAAAGTATGACTCATAATGATCCTTTCTTTGAACAACTGATCTGAACACTATCCTATTTCACGCTGCCCTCACAATCTCTGACACACTTAAGCCCATTGCCGAAGTCACTTGTGTCAGCTCTCACCTGGCCGAGCGTTTTCCTTTCTTGCCACCCCTGCACCTTCCCAAGCATGATATCCCTCTGGAAGGAATAACCTCTTCTAACAAAATGTATGTGAGATGAAGCTTTATCATCTTTGTCTCCAAGAGCACTCTGTCTGTACTCTCTCCAAGATACATCTGTTTATTCTTTGCTTATCCATGTGATCTTCAGCAATCTTCTCCAGCACAAATCTACAGAGTTTTGGTAGCCTAGTGGTAAGGAGCTTCACTATCAACCCAAAGGTATGTGGTTTGAAGCCACCAGCTGCTTCATGAGAGAAAGATGGGCACTTTCTTAACCATGAGATTAACCATTCTGAAAACCCTCTGGAGGGTCAGTTATGAGTGAGATCCAATTTGAGGTACATAACAACAATTTAAAGCAAAAGTGCTCAGACATCCCCTGATCACATACATGCCAGCACTGGATTCTAGTAAGAAGTGAAGATAGCAAAGTGTAAGAATTGAAAACACAAAGTAAGTATCTATTGATAAGAATGGCAGGTGGGGAAATGTGCTTACCAAAGGAGGAGTGAGAGAGCTGAAAACCAAGCTCACATTCTTCTCATTTTCACTCAGTTTTTTCCTAGAAGTTCCTCTTCGAAATTTATGATGTCCTCTTTCATAGAAATCCAACCAAGTCTGCACAGTCCTTTCTATGAATGTTTATAGAAAGTCTTGTCTTTCCCATTAATCTAACATCTATCTACTCATTGATCCCGTTTTTAAATATAAGAGCTCCCATGAAAGCTTTTGAGAAACCATCTAAGGTACAACTATTAGTTTCTCCTCATTGTAAACAAATAAGTGTGAAGAAAATAAAAGGAATTGTACTGCCAACGTGAAGGTACCCGGTTTGAATTCAACATCTTCTCCATGGGAGAAAGACAATTTCCTCCTGTGTGATTTAATGTCTGAAAATCAACTAGGTGGCCAAGTGTATCTTTTCTGACTTGAACATACACGATAACATTAGTTCAAAGGACTCATTGGCCTGCCCCTACCCATGAACTTCAATCTTCATCATCTCAGACCAAAAGAAGTGAGTAGTTCCTGCCTGTCACTCTTGACTGACCACTCTGAAAGAAATTACAAAAGAAGGTCCCTAATAAAGAGGGAGCTCTCTGGTCACCTAGTGATAAGAATCGTCCCTACAATCCCAAAGGCAAAGAGTTCAAATCTGCCAACTGCTCTGTGGGAGAAGAATGGGCAATCTCCTCCTATGCGATTAACTACCACTTAAAAGTTGCAAGAGGGTCTGCTAAGGGTCAGTTCTGATTTTATAGCACAACAACAACAACAATAGAGTGAGAGAAACATAAGGAACAAAACTCCAAAATCATAAAACTAGACTTAGTGGTCAGAGTATCTTGGAACTCCCAAGATACTTTAGTCACTTTCTAAGCTGGAACTGAGCTACGCAGCCCAACTCAACCTTCAGCAAAATGGACAGGCCAGTGTAAGACTATCTATGACACCAGGATGAGTGCCCTTCTTAGGATAATCAATCCTACGAGATAGAAATGGCAGCATTTTCCCACGGCTAATGCTTACCAGGCAGGAAGATATAAAGAACAGAACCACAAGGAAGTGCTATTCAACTATGAAGTTTGCAATTTCTATCATAAAACAAAACATGTAGGAATCATGGAATGGAAACCCAATTCGCTCTGTAAATTTTCACTGAAATAACAA
This sequence comes from Elephantulus edwardii, assembly GCF_000299155.1. Lineage (NCBI taxonomy): Eukaryota > Metazoa > Chordata > Mammalia > Macroscelidea > Macroscelididae > Elephantulus > Elephantulus edwardii. Next base: position 6,020,650 of record NW_006399826.1, read on the forward strand.
TAAAAAGTTAAAAATAAGTAAATGGAGTTAAACTTTCCTAAAAAGGACAACAAAGAACCTTATCATCTCATCTGCTTTATCTGTATATTCTTCAGGAACAGAAAGCTTGTCTTTATGAGGTCACCCCTCCGAAAATGCTCCAAGCTCTACACATCCCATAGAGTCCCAGTCCGACCCAAGTTTCTTTAGTAAGTCTAATCTGAATAGTTCTGAATTTCCCTTCTCTAAATGCTTCTTGTATTTTTTTAATCAATAATTTTTGCTTTATCATCTTAATTCTTTGATGAAACTATGCTTTCTCTTCCAAACAATGATTTCAGATTCTTTAAGGTGAATGTCAAAAATCAACTTTCTATGCATGCCTCACAGTGCCTAGCCCAAGATTTAGGGGGAAAAGTGTTCATTTTCCAGTAAATTATGATGAATGACTTGCATGCATACATGCATGAATGAATGAATTTCTCTCCTTGTGACTGCATAACAACACGACATTTATAATTTCTCCCTTGGCATTTCAGTTGGCTTAGTGACTTTTTATTGGATAATTACTGCATAAATGATTTTGCTATCTCTCAACCACCATTTAAAAAGTCAAATTGGGAGAGAATGACTCTCTGTGTGCAGAAACATTTCTGAAGAAAGCCCTGCCTCTTAACTTCTTTCACCTGTGCTTCAGAATCTGCCCTGAGAATCACTAATAAAAGTGATTGAAAAGCACCTTGAAAATACAAAGTGCCATATAAATGCTAACGGAGGCAATAATAAAACAGTAATAATAACTGTTTGCTGATAAACGTCACTTTCAAGCCCTAGGGAGACATTTCGCTGGGGGAAAGCAGAATGTGTCCTGGGCTTGTTTCTGGGCCATGCATTGCTTTGACTCACACTGTTCTCCTTCCATTTGGACACCATCATTTGCAATGACTGTGAAATAGTACTAGAAAGTAAAATTATTGTCAGCACCTGCATTGATGAAGGCACCATGTTGGCAAGTACTCCATTTTGTGACAGAGTGAGGGTTGCCTCACTCAAGCAGATATTTTAGAAAATATATGGCTTTAGGAGGGAATACACAAGAATTCCTCCATTCCTCTTGGCAATAGGTCAGTGCTCGGAATTTATGCAGTGCCCCTTCCAACCTTGTTCAGCCCTGGGCCAAGTTCTATTGGGAGACTGATTCCATGTAGACACAGAATCTGTCATGAGTGTGGGCTTTGAGAGGATTTGGGGGAATCTTCTTGCCCCAAAATGCAATTGTGTTGTAAAAGATATATTCTGCATTGCCTGTTAATCTGTCTGGCCTTTTCTTACATTTAAGTATTATCTTAGAGACAAGGCATTATCAGTAGGAGGATTTTAGAATATGTGTATATATTTTTCATGGAGGGCAACATACACGATCATAGGGATGTTGTCTGACCAGTGCATAGCCCTTTCTCTGATGAGAAATATGAAAAGAAATAAGTCAATAAGACTCAGGACAGAATTTAATGGAAGAGTTACTCACTGAGCCAGCACCATCTTTGCTGTTGTATGGGATAAGCCTTCTGACTGAATGACAAGGTAAAAGAGCCAAGAGGCAGAAACAGAGACAGATGAAGACCATGGAAGACATGGAGACAATACTTGAGACTTCTTTAGAGACTTCTTTCTCAGATACTTTCTCCCATTACCTGGAATAAACCAGTCATGCCTGTCTGTCCCACCTGACTCAGCTCTATTTTCCTCCATAGCATTTGTCACCTGCAACCACATGATTAAGGATCCATAATGGTGCATGACTTTAAAGATATTTCCACTTTTCTCTCTATTGCCAGCTCCAAGAGTATTGCCCAACCCAATCTAGACTCAGTCAATAGTTGTAGAATTAAGCACTTTCAGTTGTGACTAAAGTAGCCTCTACCCTTGGGTAATCTAGTGTCTTTTCTACATACATCGCCTGAATGTGAATTTTTATTCCTTCATGTAGGAGCCATGACTATTTAGTGTCATAGTCCTTAGGGAGTTGCACTGCTAACCCAGAGGTGGTTTCTCTAGTGGTTCAAATCCAGTAGCTTCTCTGTAGGAGCAGATGGGCAGTCTCTTCCTTTGTGCTTTACCCCTGCAGTGGAGATCAAGTATGCACTGATTCTGACTTCAGCCGACGTGTTTGAGAGTGAAAAAAGATTGTGTGCATAATCACAGTGAAGCAGCTGAAATATATTAAAATCACAGCTGGACTGAGGTCTCTCAACTCCTCAGACCAGTCATTGGTTTCCTAGATTACAGCATCACCCTAAGCCCACTCCATTTGCTTTCCGGGTCTTCTCCTGAAGGTCTTTGTGAAATATTTTTCTATCAAGACTAAACACGTGAAGTAGCCAAGATGAAGAAAATGATCAAACAGTGGAGGAAGGATCCTAGAAGAACTTAACTTGGGAAAGGGCCAGGAAAGGTTGTTCCCAATGCTGGACTTTCTTGTGATTTCCCTTTGTGCAAATTGGCTTAATTAATTCACTCTTTTACCAGGACCAATTGCCTTTATGGGAACATTTTAGGATTTATTTCTATTTTTATAAGATTTGGAAACATAAAACAAAACAAAATCCACAATCCCTTGGGCTGAGCAATGAAAACTTTATGAAACTTCTCTAGAAGCAGAAAAGGATGCAGGTATGCTCTATTCTTGATGAGACTGGGGCTGCGAGGCAATAGATGGATTATTCCATATACATGTGAAATAAAATATACGACTAAACTAAATTTTAGTTATGGATATTGATTTTATTGACTAAAACCTCCTCCTTACAAACTCCTTGGTTTGGCTAACAGAAATGTTACCATTTGACCAAAGGAAACATGAATGATGCCTAGGGGTCCTGAATGAGTAAAGAATGCTAGATTTTTCTTTCTTTTTCTTTTCTTTTTTTTGAGGGAGTCTGCAGTCCTAAATAGTCAGCACAGTCAGTCTTTTGTATCCCTGAAATTACCCTTTCTCCAGCTCTCCTGTCCCCTAAGGCTCTTATTCTTCTCACAGCACCAGCTTCCTAAACTCTCTTATTCATAGTAAGCCATAAGTGACCCAAATCAGCCAAAAATCAGAGCACTTAGAAAGGATATTTATGCTTTGATCATGAAAGAAAGATTCATTTGAGAACAGTGCTCATTTCAACTAGGGAATTTCAGACACAGGGACCAAGTTAGGAACTATGGGATTACCAAAGGCTCGTATTATCCTGGAAGTCTCCTAATAAAAGTAGATCCTCAGTTGAATCATTGAGCTGGCCGTGGAATGTTGATGTTGTTCAATTTAAACGTTGCACATTAAGCATTCGGGACTTTCAGATGCTTTTAGTGCAATTTGATGCTCTGGGAGGGCATTCTTAATTTCACAGCACGGAGTGGGGAAGGAAACCAAGTGGACTGAGAGAATAGGGCTTGATGAGGACAAGGTATTATGTGATGAAATGACAGATGTTCAAAGAGGAAGATCATAAATTTATCCCACTGCTGGGAAAACCAGAATAATCTGTTAACATGGCATGTGAGTGACTCAAAACCTAACTGAATCTTTGACTTCATGCTTCCTCATCTCTGATTTCTTTCCTCTTGATCCAACTTGGCAGACAATTTCCAAATTGCAACACTGACCACATCATCATATTTTCTGATGAATACTCTTTGACCACAGCATCCTCTTCCTCACTGACAGACAGTGCCTTTCCACATTATCCTTGCTACCTTGACTGGCTCCACAAATGTTCCTAAACTTTTTACCAATGCTGTCAGATTGAGTCTGGATTACTAAGATGTCAAGTCTCTTAGAGTGTAACCATGCTCCAAAGGGTTCAACGACTGGTAATTAGAAGTATCTTGCCAGATCTTGACTCTGAGGCAACCCTGGGTGAACTCAAACCTCTGACTTACTGATTAGCAGCACAGAATATTACCCATGAAACTCAAACTCAACTTATTGCCATTGACTCTGAACTGACTCATAGCTGATGCTGTAGTGGATTCTCTCCAACTGTAAATTGTACGGGAGAAGATTACTCACCTTTCTCCCAAAGAGCTGATAGTGGGTTTGAGTTGTCAGAGAGGTGCCTCATTTAAGGTAACAGCCCAATTCTCTAAGTACTACACCACCAGAGCTCCCTACAAAACACTTTAAATCTGTATATCTTTCTCCATATGTCTAGGTGCTCAACCTTTCTAGTCTTCAATATATTTATTTGAACAATGGAAGTATTAATAGGTATAGTCCATTATAAAGAATTTTAAGATAATGAAATTATTTAAAACAGAGAGATGTGAGTTTAGTCTTCGAGTAACATTCAGTGATGACTTTTAGTGAATGTGCTCATGATTTTAGTAGTAGTGGTAATAGTAGTAGTAGTAGTAGTAGTAGTAGTAGTAGTAGTAGTAGTAGTAGCATTGGAGGAACAAAATGGATTCTCTCCCTCTCCATATCTATCTTGCATCAGAAAGCTAGAAAATGACTAGGAATAATAGAAGGAGAATGTATGCCTTTGAGCTGTGATACTGGAGAAGTACTGAATATACCATGGACTCTTTGGAGAACAAACAGGTTCATGCTAGAGAGTGTGTGTGAAATGGCTGCTTCTTGGAGGCAAGGATTCTGAAGCTATGTGTGACATACTTTGGACATATTGCAAGGAGAGTGACGTCATGCTTTGGAGGGTGGAGGGACAGTGCAGGGAAGGAAGACCCTGGATGAGATGGATTGACTCAGTGACTGGAGTAATGGGAGTGAGCGTGTCAGAGACTATCAGAAGGGAGTAGGGTTTAGAGTTATTGTAGAAGGGGTTGCTATGAGTTGCAAGTGACTCAAAGGCACATAACAACAACAACAACAACCATCACCATATCTGTCCTAATGGATTCTAGGGGCACAAGGATGAAGCACCAGTAACTAACTTATAAGTTGACTGTTCCTCCTGAGAAATTCCTCAGGGAGAAAGGCCTAGTGATCTTTTTCAGTAAAGAGCATATGCTACAAAACCTTTTAAAATAGGAACCAGCTGGGTGGCACCCTAGCAACTTCCCACCACCAGCTTCTCTTTTTTAAACCATCCTCTGCCATCCAAAGCAGAGAAAAGCTATCAAGCAAATCAGAACCCAGAGGCATCTGTGCCAGATTTTATTTGTAAGCAGGCTACTATATGAGGATTATTTGTGTGTTTTGTTTTATTTTTCTGGAATTTCACTTCTTATTCTTAGATAAAAACATTTCCACTTGTCCTTCAACTTCTCCAAATAAAGCCTAGATAAGTGTAGATAATGTACATCAAATTCGAACCTAAGAGTTCTGGCTGCTTTGTGTTTCTCTGCCTCACTAAGCATTTCTGAGCCTTTCAGTTTGGGGTAGGGTCCTAGCCAAAGCCCCTTTAAACTCATGACTAAACATCAAGCGTCCATCCACATTTTACCAGACCTGAGAGCTATCTCAGGTTCTTCTCCGTTCTTAAAAATACTAGTTGCCTTTGAGGGAGCTCTGGCCTAGCGGCAAGAAGCTACCATCCCTAAAACATGCCGTTCAAGGCCACCAGCTCCTCTGCAGATAAAGGATGGGCAGTCTCCTCCCATGTGATTAACTGCCTCTGAAAACCCATTGAAGGGTTGCTATGGGTCAATTTTGATTCTGTGGTACATAAAAATCACAACAGCAGCATTTGACTCATGGCAACTCCAACTCGTGGTGATCCCCTGTGTGCCAGCACACTGGGACTGTATTTCTTCCAAGACAAATTAGCTTGGACTTTTGGTAGAGTGTGATGTCAACAACACAATTCCAAGGTATCAATTCATATTTGGTCATTCTTTTTAACTGTCTATTATTCATATACACATAAAACAATAGAAAATACCAGGTTCCCCCAGTCTTTAAATTATTTTTAATACTCTAAGGAGTTTTTTTATGAAGATTTGTCCAAGGCAATATGTGGTATAATTTCTTGACTGCTGTTTCCATAAACATTCAGTGTGTATCCAAAGAAAATGAATTTCTTGACAACTCCAATCATTTCTGAATTTATTAGTATATTTTTTATTGATTCAGTTGGAGACTTTTGCTGGGTTGCAGCCCATAGTAAAAATTATGGTCTTTGCACTTCACCCATAAGTATTTCAAGTCTTTATAATTTTCTGCATATAATCTTGTGTCATCTACATATTACATTGTGTAAATGAGTCTTCCTCCAACCGTTATGCTGTGTTGTTTGTGTAATTCAGTGTCTCAGATTATTTGTTCAATGCACAGATTGAATAAATATGGTGAAAAAGAACAACCCTGAGACATACTTTTCTTGATTTTAACTCTCACTCAACTGTCCCCTTGTTCTGTTCTAATGACTGCTTCTTGACTACTGTAGATTTGGCATAGGTATAACTGTTTTGGAAGTCTCATTTTTTTCATCATATTACTCCTGATTTGTTATCATCTACACAGGTGAATGCTTTTGCGTAGTCTATTGTGAGTAACCAAGAATAGCCACAATTAGTTTTCCTGTTTTTTCAGCATTTTAGATACAAACGTTCAACTAGAAAATTGACTCCTAGTGACAGAATTTTCTATTCCTTATTAAAATGATTGTTTTTGTTGTTGTTTCACCTCATTGACTTGGAACCGATCTGTAGTTGGCCCTCCAGTGGGTTTTCAGAGGCAGTTAATCACACAGGAGGAGATTCTCCATCCTTTATGTGTGTTCACTTGTATAGATGTGTGTGTGTGTGTGTGTGTGTGTGTGTGTGTGTGTGTGTGTGTGTGTACATTTGTCTACACGTATCTATACCTATTTGGAAGCAGGAGCGGCATCTACTTCCTAAACAACATGCTTCCGGAAACTCTATGAAATTTGATAAATGCTGATAATTGTAAAGGGGCTTTAGGCCTTATGTTCATAGGGTCACTATGAGTCATGCTTGACTCAAAGGCAATCAACAACAAAAATATATATCTATAATATTTTTCTCTAATCTCATATCATTGCTTTAGGAAATGTCAACTGCTTTTTTAATGTGGGGAAAGTCATGCTGTGCCTTCTCAAATGTATTACTGTCTTTGCGTTCATTGAGTTGGAAATCAAATGTATTTTCTCCTTTACATCACTTTTATTTTGAAGAGTAGATCTAAATAATGATCTTACTGATAATACATCTAAGTAAACATTCAGTGTTCTTAACTTTCTTGGCAAATATAATACTCTGTAGTTAATTTAAATGTAATATGTAATCTGACTAAATGAGTCTAGTATATTTATATTTTAATTTATGAAGCAGCTATTGATTTCTTGGTTGGTCAATATTAACATTTTTTAAGTTGAAGTCATTGTTAATAAGTCAACTACAATCTCCCAAATTAAGAAATTTAAAGCATATTAACTACAGATGTGATAACACATACATTCTTGAGTTTTATTTTATTAGCTACTTATCAAAGGATAATACTTGCTTATTATCACAAACCAAAACCATTTATGCACTATGTTCTCCAAACTCATGGATTATCTTACTCAATGCTAACCTTTTCTGCTTGTAAAGAATATTTCATAATATGCAATAAGCATACTTGGCAAAAGTTGTTTTGTAGAGACTTATCCCTGCTTCAGAGCTTATATGTCCCTCTCTATATTACTGGAAAATGTACACAGGATTTTCTCACCGAAATTATGTTCCTTCAGATCATAGTGATGGTGTCTTAAAATGTCAGAGATTTGCAAATGTGAGTGGCCTCTCAAGATCTTCTTTTAGAAACTTCCATTCAGTGATGAAATATTTTCTACAATATTGTGGTTGTTGTATGGTGTCAGATTACAATCAATTTATAGTGAATCCTCCAGCCTATTTTCAGAGCCTGTAAATGAAATGACAGGAGATGGTCAATCTTTCGCTTGTGGAATAGCTGACATATTTTAATCACTTACATTTAGATTGGCAGTGAAACTCAGAAAGGTAATACATATACTGGATGGGTTTTGTTCTTTATAACTTTATGCATTGGGGATGTTTGCACAAACTAGAAAATGTTCATAATACTTTACATATGATTACGTTTCATACACTTGAATGGTCATCTTAATGCCAAACAATCTTCTTATTTCTGAACCTAAAGTTTTTGCAGTTTCTTTTTCCTAAGTCATCGTTCAAAAGTCAAACTAATGTTTGAGACTCATAGAGTCATATTTCTGTAAAAGAGATAATTTTGCAAAAAAAAAGTTTACAAATGATATTCTGGAAGTAGATGTCTTCTTTAACTCTGGCTTAAAAACAGAAAGGATAAGAAAAAGAAGTTATGGCTATGTTTTCCTATCCAGGTTGTTGTTGTTGTT
>NW_006399826.1:6031747-6059355 GCF_000299155.1 Elephantulus edwardii
TGAGCTGCTAACCCAAAAGTAGTATCTCTCTGGTGGTTCGAATCCATCATATATTCCATGGGAGAATGATGGACAGTCTCCTATCATGGGACATAACAACCTCTAAAAGCTCATTGGTGGATCAGCTTTGAGTGGATTCTAATGAAGAGTAATGAGCTTGAGTCTTTTGAGTGAAACTATGTAAATGAAAAAAAAAAAGAGTCATAGTTTTAAATGTTTTCTGACCAAAAAAATTAGAGATGTTTCAGCGGTATGGTAACTATAAACAAATAAAAAAATAGAAGTATCATCTTGGGCAGTTCAGCATCTGAGTCTCCAAACGTACTTACTCTCTTTATGTTGGTAGGATAATAACTTCCTGATATAACACTATTATATGACCCACCACTGCTCCCACTTTGATACTGCTATATCACTAACATATATAAATATATAGTCTATAAACAAAAAAAAAGAGAACCAGAAAAAGCGCATCAGGAAAAACTTGGGGTAGAAAAATTCCCACGTTGAAAATTCAAGTCTTAATGAAGTGGATGAAAACAATAAAAACAACGAAAGTAACATTTTTGCATTAATACTATGATAACTCCTATCAGCAGTGGCATCACAGCCACGACTTTTCCTTCCTTTCTTCCCACTGTCCAACCCTCTTCTTCAATACTCCTTCAAACTTTTAATTTCGACAGACTTTTCATCAATATTCAGAGTTACTTGGATTCTGTCACTTTCTTCTAATAAAAATCTACTCCCTCTTAAACAGCCAGTTTGAAATTCATCCCCTTCTAATAATCTCAATTGGTGGGATTCTCTTCCCTAAAATTGGTTATGTCACTTCAATGCCATGTATAATATATTTATAAGACTTTTTCCTGTTTGTTTACATAACTTACTTTCCTACTGGATTGTGAGTAGCTCTGCTTCTATCAACACTGCTGCCAGCAGGGCGATAACCTAACAGAAGCCGTATATTCTTCAATGGACTTCTCTTGCTTGAACCGGAGTAAGATTCAAAAACATCTGGGCATGTGTGTCTACATCTCAATAATGCCCTTAAAGATTTTAAAAAGTACAAAGGATTTGGAAATAAAAAAGGGAACCATTTGACAAACACTTAATGTGTGTTTATGTTAGTGAGGCAGGGTATAGGTAGGATGCAGGAAAGGGGATTGATTGAAATGTGATGTCCAATTCATACTTCATGATTAGTACACATGGAGAGCATTGGATGCTGGCATCAAGGGAGTCATATTCCCGCAACTGTGCTTGGTCTTGGGCCCCTGACCCTTGATATCAGCAGTCAAGAAATCAGATGTACTGCATTGGATAAATCTGCTGCCAAGGAACACTCTGAGGTATTAAGGAGCAATGTTTTTAGTTTGAAAACTAAAGCACATCTGAGTCAAACTATCGTTTCAATTACTTGTTATGCATTTGATAGTTGTTGTTGTAGTTGTTGTTGTTATGTGCTGTCATGTTGCTTGTGACTCATAAAAATCCTATGTACAACAGCTCTGAACCCTGCTCTATCCTGAGGCAAACTTATTGTCTCTGACACACCTACAGCCATTATCATCATCACTGAGTCAATTCATCTCATGGAGGGTCTTCCTCTCTTGCTTTGTCCCTCCACCCTCTTAAGCATGATGTCCCTTTCTAAGTACTTGTCCCTCCTTGCAACATGCCCAAAGTGTGTCATATAGAGATGCAAAATCTTTGCCTCTAAGGAGCAGACTGGTTTCACCTTCTCCAGGACAAACCAGTTTGTTCTTCTAGCAGTTCATGGTATATTCAATACTCTTCTCCAACACCATAGCTCAAAGACATCAATTCTCCTTCTATTATCCCTAGTCATTGTCCAGATTTATGATGCATAGCAAATAATTGTGAAGACTATGGCCTCCAGACAGACTTCACTGTGATTCAGTCTGGACAGGTCACCAATCACAAAATTTCCCAATCCAAATCATCTTTTAGTTTGCTGGATATTGATACCAAGAGTATTGATTGTAAAGCCAAGCAACAGTGAAGCTGTTAACTATTTCAATCTCAATTTGATAGTTAGACTATCATTAGACTAAAACTTAGACCAATAATTTGATAGTTATCCTTATAAGGATGACAAAAGAAGACTGTCTTTGAGTTGTGATATTGGATAAGTGCACTGAATAGTGTATGGCCTGCCAATAAGGCAAACAAATATGTCTTAGAGAATGTGCAGCCAGGGTGCTTCTTGGAGGCAAGGATGGTGAAGCTTCTTTTCACATATTTTGGGCATGTTGTTAGGAGGCCTGGTCTTTGGAGAAGGACATCATGTTTGGAAAGGTAAAGGGTCAGTGAAATAGAGGAAGACTATCTAACAGATAGATTGACACAGTGACTGTAAAAATGGACTGAAATATGTCAGAGATCAAGAGAAGGAAATAAAAGGCATCCAGATTGTCAAAGAGATGGTTAAAATATCACTATATGCAGATGATATGATAATGTACATAGAAAACTTCAAAGACTCAACAAAAAAAAATCTGTTATAGCTAGGAGGCCAATTTAGTAGAGTGGCAGGATATAAGGTCAATATCCAAAAATCAGAGAGATTCCTCTACAATAACAAAGAGAACTCAGACAAGGAAACCAAGAAAACAATACTATTAAGAATAGCCAATCACAAATTGAGATACTTGGGAGTGCACCTAACCAGAGATACAAAAGACCTATACAAAGAAAACTACAGAACACTTCCACAAGACATAATTAAATATCTAAGGAAATAGAAAAATTGTTCCCTGTTCATGGAAGGAAGACTCAATACTGTGAAAATAACAATCCAACCAAAAGCAATTTGTATATTCAATGCAATTCCAATACAGATATCAAATTAATTTTTAAAGGTGATCGAAAGGGAACTTGTTAAGTTTATTTGGAGAGACTTAGAATAATCAAAACGCTTCTGTGGAACAAAAATGAAGTGGGAGGTACAGCACTCTCTGACCTCAAATCCTACTACACAGCAGTAGTAACCAAAACAACATGATACTGATACAATGACAGGCACTTCGATCAGTGGAAGAGAATTGAGAACCCAGAAATAGAATCAGCTATCTATGGTCAACTGATATTTACCAAGGAAATAAAACCTATCAAATGGGAAAATGACAACCTCTTCAACAAATGGTGCTGGCAAAACTAGACTGCTACTTACAGAAAGCTAAAACAGGATCCACATCTCACACCATACACATAAATGGCCTCAGGGTGGATAAGAGACTTGAGAGTAATGCCTCAAACCATAAAGTTCATAAGTGACAAACTGGGATCAAGCTTAGAAACCCTAGTCTATGGTATAAAGAGACTGCCCAATACAGCCAGAAATGTTTAATAGGAAAAGGATAAAATTGATGAATGGGACCTTCTAAAGATTAAATCGATGTGTTCATCAAAAACTTTTTCCAACATGGTGAAAAGAAAACCTACTGACTAGGAACAAACATTTGGCAATACCATCTCAGACAAGAGTCTCATAAGGAAAGTTTGTAGAATACTCCTAGGCCTCCACAAGAAAAAGACTGATAACCCAATTACAAAATGGTCAAAAGACACGGAAAGACTTTTCACAGGGAAGATATTCAAATGGCCAACAAATATATGAAGAAAAGCTCCAAATCATTGGTAATAATAGAGATGCAAATTAAAACCACAATGAGATACCATCTCACTCAAGTAGCAGTGGCAAAGTTTAACAGGTCAGCAAGTAATAAATTTTGGAGAGGATATGGTAAGATAGGAACTCTTGCATATTGTAGGTGGGATTGTACAATTGTACAAGCATTCTGGAATGCTGATTGATGCTGCCTTAAAAAGTTGAATATGGAGGTTCCGTATAACTCAGCTATTCCATTGCTTTTTTTTAATTCTTTTTTTTAAATTCCATTGCCTTGAATATATACCCCAAGAAAATGAGAGTGGAGGATCAATTGGAAACTTGTAGACTAATGCTCATAGCAGCATTATTCACCATCACAAGAACATGAAACAGCCCAGATGTCTAACCACAAACGAATGGATTGAGAAGTTATGGTGCATTCATACAATGAGATACTATGCAGAATGGAGGAGCAATCATTTTGTAAATCACTACCTAACTTGGGAGTGAACTAACTCAGTCTCACAAGAACAAATACCATATAAAACCATTGTTGTAGACTAAGCATGAGGATCCAAGGCTGGGGAGAGGGTGGAAATAGAAAGGTGAGGACTGAAGGGGGGTAGGGTGTTAATCATAGAGTTGCAAAATTCGATGAATGGGTTGGGTAAAGAAAATGGGAAAGATTATTTGTGAAAAACAATATATTAAAACTTTGTAAATAAATCATTAACATAAAAGAATGCAGAAATATAAATAAATATGTCAGAGATGATAAGGATGGCACAGAATAGAATAAGGGGTTGATCCATTTTTCATAGGGTTACTATAAATTGTAGTCAACTTGATGGCACCTAACAATAACAACAATATCAACACATGGAAAATTCTAGAGGAATTGTGCCAGGAAAGAAGGCTCTGTGGAATCCAGAGATCTTGCATGAGTAGACGGTGTAGAGTTACTGGATTCTAAGTTATTGTCATTAAATTAGTCTACGCTTCCAAGAAATGTATACTAGACCAAGATGATGTTGTCAGAACAGAGCAAGAGAACAGTGAATAGTTTACAGTTAAGAAAGGTATGCATGAAGGCTGTATCACTTCTACATACTTATTCATTCTGTCCACGAGCAAATAATTTTGAGAATCTGGGCTATATGAAGAACATAGCAAGAAGATTTTGGAAAGTTTCATCAACAATCTATGTCATGCAGATGATATAACTTTACTTGCTGAAGGTGAGGAGAACTTGAGGCATTTGATATAGAAGATCAAGGATGATAGCCTTCAATATGGATTACAACTTAACATCAAGAAAACAAAAATCTTCACTACTGGGTCACTGGGCAACATCATGACAGTGGGAAAGAAGTTTGAAATTGTCACTGATTTTGTCTTGTTTGGATTTACAATCAACACCATTGGTACCAATAGCCAGGAGTTCAGGAGATATAGAGCATTGGGAAAGTCTACTGTCAAGGACCTCTCCAAAGTCTTGAAGAGCAATTAATATCAGTTTAAAGATGAATGTGCACCTGATTCAAACCTGGTTTTTCCTATTCTTGTCTATGCATCTGAGAGCTGGACAATTACTAAAGATTACAGAAAAAGAATTGATGCCTTTGAATGTGATGTTGTATAAGAGTACTTAATGTTTCATGGACTTGCAAAGCAACAAACAGATATGTCTTGGAGGAAATATAAGCCAGCATGCTCTTTGGAGACAAGAATGTGATGCGTCATCTCACCAACTTTGGGCATGGTATTAGAAGCAACTATTATTCCTTGGGACGGGACATAATTCTTGGAAAGATTGAGGAGGGTCAATGAAAGAGAGGAATAACCTTAGCGAGATGTACTGATGACTATGGTGATGAATAGTCTCAAGTGTCTTGGCAATGATAAGAATGACACAGGATATGACAAAGTTCAGATCTGTTATTCATGGGGTTATTGTGAGTCATGTGATTTAATGATATCTAACAAAGACAACATCAACAACATACATTGAAGAAACAAAACATCTGCAGTGGTATTCTGCATACTTTGCAATTTGAAGGCATCATCTTCTGAAATCATATCAGATAGTGTTCCACTGTTATTCATAGGGCGTCAAAAAACCCATTATTTCAGGATTTGAAGGCCAATTTGGTTTCCCACACAATAGGCCCTAGTTTAGAAGCTCTGCTGAAACTTGTCCATATGGGTTTGCCCTGCTGGCATTGACTATTGATATAAACTTCTAGACTCACAGGACCATGAAAGTTATCATGGTATCAGAATAGGGAAGTGTTGCATGATTTAAAATAAGGGAAAAGGTGGGTCAGGGTTGTATACTCTCATCAAATCTATTCAGTCTGGATATTGAGCAAATAATCTGAGAAGATAGATTATATAGATAAAAATGTGGCACTAGATTTGGAGAAAGATTCATCCACAACTACAATATACAAATGATACAACCTTGCCCATTGAAAGGGAAGAACTTGCAATATACAAATGATACAACCTTGCCCACTGAAAGGGAAGAACTTGCAATACTGAAGAGAATCAAAGATGAAAGGTGGAGGCTCAATGTAGGAGAGGAAGAGCCTCTGTAAGATGAGTTGACAAAGTGCCTAGCCATAAAGTCCAGTGTACCAGAGATAGTGAAGAAAGCAAAGGGTAGGGCAGGATACAGATCACAGCATTGCAATGAATCACAATTGATGCAACAGTATATAAAAACAATTTTCTTTTTAGTATGGAAATCTCAAAATAAACTTTCAAAACTGGACTGATAAACAACATAATGACAAAGACTGAAGTTATAAAAGATTTCATTTTTACTTGAGTTTATAATCACTTTTATGGAAGGAACAATTGAGAAGTTAAATGGCATATTGTGGCATGCAAATCTACTGCAAAGAACTTTAAAGTGATAATGAGCATGGGTAGTTTGGTAAAGAAAATGATGTACTCATCTCAAGTCATGTTATTTTCAATTGTGTAATATATATATGTTAGAATCTGACAATAAATAAAAAAGGTCAAAGATAAAATGATTCTTTTGGATTGTAGTGTAGGCAAAGCCTATTGAATTATACCACATAGAAAATCCATTTTACCTTTGTTGATATGCAGTCAGAGTGCTCCTTAGAATTAAGAGCAATATGAATTCAATTCTATCCTTGGGGCATATTTTAAGGAGGGATTAATTCCTAGAGAAGGGAGTGATGCTTAAAAAAGTTATTGTGATTTTAGGTGCTACCCATTTGTTTGAGACTCAGAGCAATTCTACGAACAACAGATAGCAACTTGGCCCTAAGCTGTGCCATTCACATGATCTTGCATGTTATGGCCACTGTTGCAGTCATGAATTCAGTTCATCTTGTTAAGTGTCTACCAAAAAAATCCCAAAAAACCTTCAGTGAGATGAATTAGCACAGTAACTACAACAGAGGACTTAAGCACAAGAGATTGTATGGATGGATTACAACCAAACAAGGTTGTAAGGTTTTCTCTGTTATATGTGGTGTTGCTAGGAGTCTGAGCCAATCTCAAGGCACTTAACAACAAGAAGTCACTTGAATGCTGGTGGGAACTATTTACAACCATTCACTTACACATATTATGTATTAAACTTACAGTGTGCATTTTTTTTTGATGCCACAAATCCCATCCAAGGTAGAGATTATTATTTCCGCTTCACAGACAAACTACCGAGGCTCAACGGAGGTAAGAGCTGTGAGCAAGGTCGCACGATTTACGAGGGTGTACTGTGAGATCTGGGTCCAGCGCTTAAGTCTCCTCCAGCCTTACCACACACTGCTGCCCTTTGCAGTTACTTAATATTTGCTGAGTGACGGGGGCGGGGGGAGAAGAAATATCAAGATGCTAAGAGTTTGGGGTGAAAATGTTTCCCTGGTCATCTGTTTGGACTGAGTTCTAACTTTATGGCAAGGTCCCAACTTTGTAGCAGGAAGGTTTATTTCATTTCAAGGGAATTTGATTTTATGAAGTCTGCAACCCTAATACTGGCATTAGGCAAATTTGATGAAGAAAAACAGCTTTTTAAATAAAGATTGGATAGCTTCAAAGGTGGCAATGTAACTGTTATTTATTAACACGATTAAGCCAAGCTCATTGCTCTCTCTTCTTTCTTTGTGACAAAGAGAGAATTATTTAAGGCCATACGACTCAGGGTGCATCAAGGGGACAATATTCTTATTATTCCATATTTAAAAGCAATAATTTCTGGAGACTTAACCTCATGGATTTCCTAATGCAATAAAATTAAACAAAAAAAACCATCCTAAATGCAGCAGATATAACCCCTTTATGTGCAATTAGCAAATATTAAACAGAAACTTTAATATTAGCATTATTCTTTATGCCCCAGTGAGTGGAATATTATTTAAATTGATATGACATAAGAGGATATAAATAATTCCTAAGTGTAGATTTAAACAGGAATTTCCATCGGAGTTTGAAATCACTAAGTATTATCAATTCCCTATTTCTCAGTGTATCATTTATTATAAGCCTGATGGGTTTTTTTTTCAAAGAGATTAAATTAGCATTAGGGCAATGATAAACATTATAAATAAATACAAAAATTACTATTCTGAAAATCCAGTTGAAAAGAAAGTAAATGAATTGGTATAGTATCAAATTCCATCTTCTTCAAAAGAGCTCAGACACAGTTCCAAGCATAAGTAATCCTCTATAACTTCTTTTGCAATCAAAAGGGAAATAAATTAAAACCCAAAAGAATAATTTCATTATCTACCATACTAGATACACAAACTAAGATTTGGAAATATTTGTGGCACGAGGAGAATTCTGATTAGCTTCATATCACTAGTTGGTCAAGACGGGGAGAGGCTGACTGGTAAAAATGTCTGACTTTAGGAAAACGATGGGGTCTGGTGGATGTCCTAGGAGAGCTGATGTCATAATGTGTAATGTTTGGGGCTGCTAACTGAAGGGCCAATAGTTCAAATCCTCCATCTGCTCCGTAGGAGAAAGATGAGTCTTTTCCTATAAAGATTTCCATTACATCCTCAGAAACATGATGAGGGAACTGCTATGACTCAGAATTGATTCTGCAGCAATGGGTTTGATTGTGGTGGGTAATGAAATGTCACAGTTGTATCCTGGTCCTGAAGGCTTCTATTGCACCGTCTGTCAGAGACATACTTTAATTGACAAGGGTAAATACTCTCCTTTCCAGAGAATTCTTTTCCTTTTCGTGGAAAAATTTCTCCATGTACATTTTAAGCCATCATGAGTACCTGGAGAAATTGTCCTGTAGGATTTGGGGGTTATTTTTCTATCATTTTGATTGAACATTCTTCTAAATGGTATAGCACTGGTCTGTCCATTTGCTGTACAAAGGTACATGGTTGTTGTGATGCTAAACACTGACACTGATGTGTCAAATGCAATAATGGTTACCCATGGTGGACAGTGTTTGGTGGAGCTATCCAATTAAAACAAGCTTGGAAGCAGGCATGGCATCCACTTACAAAATAGCTTGCCTCTGGAAATTCTGTGAATGTGGAGAAACGATAAAAGTTAAACAAATGTTCAGGTCTTTCGTTCACAGGGTCACTATGAGTTGTCTATGACTCGATGACACTTGACAACAACAACAACAACAACAGCAATAATAAGTTGAGTCCCGACTAGGGAGCTCTGCAGGCATAGTGGTAAGGAGCTGCACTGCCATCCCAAAGGCAATCAGTTCAAATCTACTAGTTGCACCACAGGAGAAAGATGGACAATTTCCTTCTATGAGATTAAACTGCCTCTGAAAACCCATTGGAGGTTCAACTATGGGTCAGTTCTGAGTCAACAGTACACAACAATATACCTAATACCTCTCCATATCCTTTTTACGTAGAAAATACTTTGCAGAGCATTGACAGAGGTAGACATGCATTCTTAGAAGACTACTTACTTTTGTGATGGAGCCATGTTGATTTCATGCTCAGGCATAAAATCCACTAACCTGGGATTATTTGAAGGTGTCTTAGAAAATAGTAACAACAACAACAGACCACCTCCCTAACCCTGCCCCATATCTAGAATATCTACTGAGGTGCCACAGAGTTGAGAATGTGTACTATTAAGGTTCTGACTTTTTAGAGCATTATCCTTTTAAGAAAGAAACATGGGTGGTACAGGGGCTAAGCCTTCAGCATCTGAACATTTGGTAGTTTGTACTCACAGGCCTCTCCACAGAAGATGTAGCAGTCTGGTTCCATAAAGATTACAGTTTTGGGAACCTTCGAGGGCAGTTCTGTGCTGTAGGATTGGTATGTATGAGTCAGACTATAGAGTTTTGTCTTAACTTTTGGGTTCATTCTTTCAAGGCTTTCCTTTTTGAAAGCTTAGTACTCGATTGTGTTCAACAGGAGAAAGATGTACAATTTCCCCCATGCAATTAACTGCCTCTGAAAACCCACTGGAGGGTCATTTATGGGTCAGTTTTGAATCCATGACATGTAACAACAATAACATTGCGGACCTACTAAGATCTCTCTTAGAGTGGGCAACAGTGATATCTGGGTATCATCTAGTTCTTTTGGCCTTAGGATCAATGAATTTGAGTTTCAGGTGATTCGCTCATCCTTTGAATTATTATTTTTTTTAGTACATCTTTGGTTTTCGTCCTTCTTCTTTGTTTTGAACAGAGAGATGCACCTTAGATAACTGGTTCTGAGTTTTAAAGACCTCAGGTCTGCCAGGGTAGAATGCAGAACATTGTCTTTTTGGTCTATAATGATATTGTTCAGTAATTTCTGCTTGATATCATATGAGAAAGCAGAAAATATTGAAGAATATCGTTACTATCACATATAGGTAAAATGTTGCCTAAGATTATTAAACATCGACTGAGACTACCAGATATTGAAACATTTACTGGGAACTACCAGAAATTCAAACTGGATTCAGAAAAAAATTCAGAATAAAAGATATTGTTGCTGACATCAGGTGGATTTTGACTGAAACGGGAATAGCAGAAAATGTTTACTTGGGTTTTATTGATTATGCAAAAGTATTCAACTGGGTTAATCATAGCTAATTATGGATAACATTCAGATATATGATAATTCGGCTACTTAACGGTGCTCATGTGAAACTTGTACATAGATTCAGAAGCAGTTACTTGAACAGAACAAGGGGATACTGCAAGACATACACAAATAGAAGTGTGTAGCACACTTGTATCCTTTTACCATATCTACTCAATGGGTATGCTCAGCAAATATTCTGAGAAGCTAGACTATATGAAGAAGACCCTGGCATTAGAATTGGGGAAAGACTCTTCAATACGCTGCGATATTTAGATGATACAGCACTGAATATGAACAGCACTTGAATTATTCACAGAAGAAGATAAAAGATTATAGATTTTAGTGCAGATTATAGCCATTAGTACATCAATATAAAGAAAGCAAATGTTCTTATATTTGGACAAACAGGCAGAATTCTTATAAGTGGAGAAAGGATTAAAGTTGTCAGTAATTTCCTTTTTCTTGATCCTATAATCAATAGACATAAAAGAAGCAATAAAAAAATACAAAGTCATATGGCAATGAGCTACTCACTTTCCCAGGATCTCTAAAATGATAAAGAGCAAGGATATAACTTCAAAGACTAAGGTGCACCTAGCACTAGCCAGGATATTTTCCGTAACTTTGCATACACATGAAAGTTACACAATGAATAAGAAAAGCTAAAAAAGGACTGATGCCTTTGAATTCTGGTGCTGAGGAAGGATATTGACTTTAAGATGACCTGCCTAAGGAACAACGTATTTATTGGAAGTAGTAGGGAGTTCTGGTGGCCTAGTCGCAAGAAAATGCACTGTAATCCTGAAGGCATGTGGTTCTAGGCCACAAGATGCTCCATGGGAAAAGGAGGAGCAATCTCCTCCAGTGCAGTAAACTGCCTCTGGAAACCCGTGGGAGGATCAACTGTGGGTCAGTTCTGACTCCATGGTACCAACAAGTATAGCCACAGTGCTCCATAAAGACATGAATGGTAGAATTTGTCTCAAATAATTTGGGCATGCTATCAAGAGGGGCCAGTCTCTTGGAAAGGACATCATACTTGGAAGTGAAGGAAAGGAAGACCTGTAAAAAGAGGGAAGGAGATGTGACTTTAACATTGAACTCAAACATAGCAGATATTGTAAGGATGGAGCAGTACTGGGCAAAGTTTCATTCTGTACAGAGAGTTGCAGTTTGCAGTAAATTTGAGCCAACAAAAAGGCTCTAACAGCTAAGTTCTGAAGGGGAAAGGGATAGGAAATAAGGAGAAATAGAAACAAAAGGAGAACGTATGAAGAGTCTTTAACCCTGTGAGACTACAATCAGTGCCATGAATTAAAATGTGTATGAAGTATTGAAAGAAAAGCAAATCTGCTCTGTATACTTTCATATAAATCACAACAGAACATTAAAGAATATGTAAACTAACATACAAAAATTATAAACTGTCTCAAAAAGAGACATTACAAAAAGCAGAAGAAAACTATTATACTGAGGTATGCAAAACTCAATTTTCTGACATGATACTTAAAGGTTATTTTGTCGTTATGATAATTTGATATTGCTGTATATTATATAGAAAACATGGAGAAACATATTAAGAGCAATAGAAGGAAAGTATTTAAAATAAGTACCTTTAGAAAACAATACTAGAGGAAGACAGACAGAAAGGTTGAAGAGCTGCTGATTATCTCTTTAAGGAATGATTGCTATTTACATTTTAACAAGAAGAAGGAATATATTCCTTTAATGAAACAAAAATATCTAAAACACACTTTATATATACGATTTATGTATGTCTCAGTTTGAAAGAGTTTACCAGAATTTAAGAGTTTACCCTTTGCTAATCTTGGTTACAGTTCTAATGGTTGTCAATCAGAGTGTCTCTCACTGTGAGGTAGAGCCACCTGATTGCTAAGCCAAAGCTGAGGGATGTCTGTCTGCTGATCCACACTTAAGCACACCTCAAAGTGAAAGCTAAGAGCTGAGGCACACTTGTGAACCTTGTTGTTTGCTAGAGTTTGACCTGCTATCCTAGGACCCGCAGGACTCTGTGGTTGAAGCTTTCCCTCTCCCTACCACCTTCCAGGTATAAAGACTTAAGACTGCAACCAGAGGCCCTCTTGTGCCCATGAGTCAAGCTCCAACCTTAGTTGACAAGGACCAGCATTCACCTTCAGATCTTTGGAAATAGCTTATCTGATATATGTGTACATGTTCCTGATGACAGAAATGGCAATAGGCTTCCTTCACTGCTGAATCCTCTAATCCAGACCAGCAGATTGCCCTACTTTGCTTCCTACCATCAGATTATTAACGGACTGCTCCACAGTCTGGGTTGCCAAGACTGAGCCTACTACTTAACTCTTTATCAAGTCATCAAACACTGGTCTCCCCACTATTGCATCTTCTGTAATCAGATAACAATTTCAGCTCCTATTCAACTTGGTAGGGAGCTCTGGTGGCCTAGTGGCAAGAAGTTGTACTGCAATCCTGGAGGCACATAGTTCAAGACCACCAGCTGTTCCGTGGGAGAAGGATGGGCAATCTCCTCCTGTGTGAATAAATGCCTCTGAAGATCTGCTGGAGGGCCAGCTATGGGTTGGTTCCAACTCTGCAGTACACACCAACAAAATATCCAACTTGGTTTCAGATGGCTTCCTTTCTTTAAGCAGCTGCTTGGTGTAAGAGAGAATCCTTATCTTTCTAATGAAGCTCATTGGAGAAATAATAAACACCATCCCAAGAAGGTATATCATTAGTGCTTCCTTCTTCATTTACAGTAGAAATACCTCTGAGAAGGTTAACATTCAACCAATTATATTCTATTATTATATTCTATGATACTGTTGTAGTTATTGTTATGTGCACTCGAGTCAGCTGCGACTTGTAGCAACCCTATGCACTATAGCTCTGAAACCTGCCCTACCCTGAGCCAATCTCCCTGTTTCCAGCATGTGTATACCCATTATCCCAGTCACTGTGTCAATTCATCTCATCCTGGGTCTTCCTCTCTTCATAAGGCATTCCTCTCTTGCCCTATCCCTTTACCCTTCTAAGCTGATGTCCCTCTCCAAGGACTGATCCTTTCTGGCCACATGTAGAAAGCATGTTTTTTTTCTGTTTTCTCCGGGCTGCCCAGAAACTATGAAATTATATTAACTCTATTTCTTCCTCCACCCACCTTAAAAAAAATCTTTCCCAGCACTTATGGTGGAATTTTACTATAGGCTGCAGGCTTTCCATTTAACCTCAAAAATGAAGGGAAAGCAATTCAGTAGGTGGTTAAGAATATGTCATAGGCACAAACTCAGCTTAAGGCATTATGAATTTTCCGTGGAGAAAATGCATTTATTCATTCTGCTCTAAGTCAAGATGGCTGAAACCCATTATCTCAAAGTTTGAAAAAAAATTCTCTTTGGGATGTGAATAGCCTGCGAAATATTTCAGTAAGAAATGAGATTTGTTTAGGGGGAGGATGTGAAAGTCCAGCTGGAGCTGATGGAGTAGAGCTTAGGCTTCCAATCATGAACACTTTCTTTCAGCCTTCTAGAGAGAATGGGGCATATAGAGTTAATGGTTGATATTATCCTAATTATTATTGCATAGCATGAGAAGGCTAATCTATTTCTGAAGAATAATAGAGCTAGGATGAGATTCGACAGCATCTGTCACAATAAATGCAAATATATAGAGAATTGACAATGAGCCATGATCTCATAAGTGATTCTATTTTCCATCTGAATAATGACAACGCTGTATTTCAAGCTCTCATGACAGATACCATAGGAGACTTTCAGGGGTCTGTACTGGAAGCCCTTTCTAAATGGCTGGCCAAGGTTGAATATATTCAGCCTTGGAATTTTCAAAGTCTCTTAGGTTTCTGGAGAATTTTCTAGATACTTTATAGCCTAGTTCTCAAAATATCCCTTTTCATAAGCATTTATTAATTCTCTTTTCATGTGCTCATTTCTCTGCTAGCTCCTTAAAGAAATACAGAAGGCTGGGTTTCTGCCATAAAACGAGCTAAGAAATGCAGAAGGGTGGGTTTCTACCCTAAAATGAGCTTACAATCTTGTTGGATAAAACAAGTAAAGTTAATGAAACAGCCTCAGTGAAAGTTAGGTGTTCAACTGTGCTTTTGGTAGAATGTGATTCTGCTGGTATTTGAATTGGCTGTTGTTGATGTGCCATCAAGTTGAGTATGACTCACAGTGACCCTCTGAATAGTGGCTCTGACCCTTTGCCTATCCTGTGTCATCCTGATCATCTCTGATCTGATAGTTGAGCCCACTGGTACAGTCACTGTGTTAGCAATGCATATTGTTGATGAAGGTCTTCCTCTCTTTGGTTGACCCTCCACCTTCCCTAGCATGCTGTCTTTTTCCAAGGACTGGCCTCTCCTAAAGAAACGCCCAAAGCAGGTGAGAAAAAGTTTCCCCATCCTCGTCTCTAAGGAGCACTTTCTTCAAGACATATTTGGTTTTTATATGGCAGTTTAGTATTCTTCTCCAATACCCAATTCAAAGACACCAATTCTTCTGTCATTCTTATTGATTGTTTAACTCACAGATACATAACAAGTCATCAAAAAGATCATGGCTTAAATCAGGTACACTTTAGTCTTTAAAGTGACATTGTCATTTTATCATTATCATTTTAGTGAAGTCCTTGATAGCAATTTTCTTCGGGCAAAACATCGTTTGATTTCTTGACTCCTGGTATCAGGATAATTGACTGTGCATTCAAGTAAGACGAAATTGTTGGCAACTTCAGCCTTTCCATCTATGTTTCAACTTCTTCATGTATGTTTATGTTTCTTATTGGCCCAGTGGTGAGGACTTTTGTTTTCTTGATCTTGATACATACTTTATATTGAACACTGTAGTCATTTATCATCTGCAGCAAGTATTTTAAGTCCTCTCCAAATCCAATTCAACAAATAAGCTCCTGTCATCTTGTAAAATGTAGGTTATTTTTGGATTTTCCTCTGATCTTGATGCCACAGTCTTCTTTATTTATGAAACTTATGGAACATGTTAGTCCAGCTTCCCAAACGTTTTGCTCACCATACAGATTGACACACACCTTTCTTGATTTTAAACCATATAGGGTTCACTCACTCTGTTTGGATGACATTTTCTTCGTCTAGCTTTGTAATCGCAAGAGGACAATTAAGTGCTGTAAGAGGCCCATTCTTTTCAATTTCAGCCATTATTTGTTAGGATCCATAGAGTCAAATGCCTTTGCATATCCAAATCAACTCACCCTTTGTTAGTTATGCAAGCTCCTCATCCTATCTTTGACTGTCTTACAGAATGTGGACAAGACCATCCATTAATGCTTGAGGATTAGGTGGCATCATACTCTTCCCATCACACTGCAGGTTAACAAGAGGTTGAGGCAGGAGACAGAGAAACACAGCCACCTTTGCAATCCCTCCTTGTATCTTTATAGGGAAGAGAACTTGGAGGTATGGGGTGTTATACTCAATATATTAACATCCTGTGTTGAATAATCCACATATTTACATCTCTATCCAAGACCGTTGTTGTTACAAGTCTGAATGGATTTATTGCTGACGCTTCAGTGGGTTTTCAGAGGCAGTAAATTATATAGGAGGAGACTGTCCATCTTTCTCCTAAGGAGGACCTGGTGAATTCAAACCCCGTGTGCCTTCAGGGGAATAGTACAGCCACCAGTAAGCCACCAGAACTCCCTTTTACAAGACTAGCGAAATGTTAATTAAGCCCTGCCTGCCCTGCCTCCAGAAGGCCGCAGTTGTCTGCCCACTTCACTTCTTTTCTCTCGTCTACTCAGTCTATTCTGCCTGGAAATATTTTAAACAAATTTCCCTAGCACCTCCCACCTTCTAAAACAATTATTTCTTGCTATCTCTAACTAAACAGATCTTTTTGTTTGTTAAGTTTTGAAGTCATTTTTAATAATAACAATAACAAAAATAGCTCTCATTTTCTGGATCTTTCACTTGCTAAGAGCTAAGGTAAACATAGCATGTGCACTAGCTCATTATTCCTGTAATAATCCCATGAGAAGGCCTTGTGCCTCTTTAGAAAAGGAAGTACCTTTTCTGAGGTTAATAGCTAAGAAGTGTTAGATTATAGACTGGTGAACTACAAAGGGGTGTTTTTACCACACTGCACTCTCACAGGGGAAGAAACAAGTTGTTGATGTCTTTGAGTCAAGTATGACAGCAACCCTGTCAACCTGTCTTATATGTTCCTTTCCTGTGCAGTCCTCATAATCTCTGACATACTTGAGCCCACTGCTACAGTCACTGTATCAATCCATTCTTCTTCACTGACCCTTCATTTCTCCAAATATGATGTCCCTCTTCAAGGAATAGCCTCTCTAGCAACAAGCCCAAAGTATGTGAGATGAAGCTTTATCATCTTAGCCTCTGCACCATCTTCAAGATATATGTTTGTTGTCTTTGCAGTCCATGGCATATTCAGTACTACTCTCAAACACGGTCTCTCAAAGGCACATATTCTTCTTCTGCCATCCTTATTTATTGTCCAGCTCTCAGATGTAAAGCAACTGATTAAAAAGATATGGCCTGAATAAAGTACACCTTAGTCTTCAAACTGACACCATTGCTCCTCAGAAATTTAGAGAGGTCCTTGGCTGCAGACTTTCCCAGTGCAAGGTATCTCCTGATTTTCTGACTGCTGATACCAAGAATCTTAATTGTGGATCCAAGTAAGATGAAGTTATTGACAGTTTCAGTCTTTTCTCCCTCTATTGTGATGTCTCTCAGTCCAGTAGTGAATCTTCTTGTTTTCTTGACGTTGAAATGTAATCTGTTTTGAGGATTCATTGTATATATATATATATATATATATATATATAATCTATATATCTATATATCGTCTTCTGGAGCAAGAACTTAGATTCGTTCTCACTTCCAGCAAGCAAGATTATGTCATCTGAATAACATAGGCTATTGATTAGGCCTCCTCCAATCTTGCTACCACATTCTTTATATAGTCCAATTTCTTGAATAATTTGCTCAGCATAAGATTGAAACATACTGTACTGTGTTTTTATTCTGTTAAGTAAATATCTTAATTTTAAACCATGTAGTATTCCTTTACTCTGATGGCACAACAGCTTCTTGGTCTGGGCATAGATTTGACATAAGCACAATTAAGTGTTCTAGTATTACTCATGTAATAAATATGGAAAGAAACAAGGGAGGATATTTAAAATATTCAAGAGATTGCTCAAAATGTTCAAGAAGGATAGCTACTCCTACTAATAAAAAAGTCAAGAAGTCCATGTGGTATATTATTTACCCCTAGTTTTGTTAGATTTTGATCTCCCACACATGGCCCAGAGAGAGGACAACCTATGTTTGAAGTAGTTGTATGTCAACAGATCAGAACTGACTGCTAGTTCACCCTCCAGTGGGTTTTCAGAGGCTTTAAATTGCAAGACAGGAGATTTTATGTCTTTCTCCTGTAGAGCAGTTGGTGGTTTTGAACCACCTGCCTTTGGGTTGGCCATGCAACTCCTTACTCAATAGTTACTGCAAGTATAATTCAGATTTAGTCCCCATTTTGACCTCTAGTCCTTTAGTCCTAGATTCTTATTAATGCACTTTGAGAAAATCTTGTCTAGCTGTATAGAAAATGATATCATCCTCTACGTGTCTATATTGAGGTGGACTACAGTTTAAAAGAAAAACTGTAATAAAAAATAATGGAAGTGTGATCGTGTAGTGAGGAACTTGTGGTACTGCTAATCATAAGGTCACAACTGTTGTATGAGAGAAAGATAAACTCTGTCCTCTTGTAAACATCACAGCTTTAAAAAGGGTTGATGTGAGTCATTATGGCTTTTGATTTAGAAGGGATGTTGAAAAGAGGCTTTGTTTGTGGGAATCCCAGAGTCAGGGAGTCAAGTCAAGTATTTAAATATATTTCTGCATTCTGGAACACTTTGTAAAGAGCCTGACAACAAAACTAAGATCTAATGCTGTCTAAAAGGGAATCACGTCAAACAGTCCAGTTTACCTAGTGGTAGGCGTCAGCCAGTATTGCTGCTGGTTCTAGATGTCTGCAGTCTGCTTGTTTTCTCTGAGTGTTTCTTTCTCCCTTACTTCAAGATGAGCTCCTCTGTGTCCCACATAATTTCAGATGAGCATTCTTGGCTCCATCCTACTCTTGGCTAATCTACTGGGAAAGGGGAGCACCTCTTAGCTGACTCTCAGAAAACATCTGTAGGACTCTGGACTGTCTCTTGGAGATGTAGCATTGCTTTTTTTGTATTTCTCCCTGAAATTTTGTTCATTCTGGTCCTAAATTCACTTCTTTCTTCCCTGACCTATTTCTCTCAGTCGGAAGCATACTCACCAGCTTGTTTTTTAAGACATATGGGAATCTTATGTCAGTGTTCCAAAATTATATACTTGCTTCAGATCTTCCGTGGTCTGTTAATAGATGTTACATAAGAAGAAAGTTCTATGGGTAAACATGTTTAGTCTTAATCAAAGTTAAAACATGGGCAGGGAGGATCAATACCAGCTTTATTGTGGTCAGTATCTCTAAGGAAGAAGGGTAGAGAGTGGAACAAGGATTTAATTATTTCAATTTTCTTTCTTGAAAAAGAAAGGGGGGAAACCCCCAATCTAATTAATAAGGAACAAGATAAAATTTTAGTCTGTATTTAGTTAGAGTGGTGGCTATATATAGTCATTTATTACATAGATTATCTATCTATGTATCTACTTCTC
The DNA here is from genome assembly GCF_000299155.1 of Elephantulus edwardii. Classification (NCBI taxonomy): domain Eukaryota; kingdom Metazoa; phylum Chordata; class Mammalia; order Macroscelidea; family Macroscelididae; genus Elephantulus; species Elephantulus edwardii. Next base: position 6,051,186 of record NW_006399826.1, read on the forward strand.
TATCTATTTATCTCTCTATCCTTGGAGAAAAACATCATATTTGGGAAGGTAGAGGGACAGCAAAAGAGAAGAAAACCAGGTGGGCTAACATAGTGATTGCAGCAATGGACTTGGGTATGTCACAGATTTTGAGGATGGCATGAGATAGGACTGTGTTCAGATCAATTGTTCATAATGGTCATTATGAGTCACACAAGACTCAGTGACACGTAACAACAACAATCATAACTGGATATTTTCCAATTGTTTGAGTCTTTTCAGTGAGAAGCATTTTCAGGACTCTTCTTTTCTGGAACACTCTTTGGGAATCTTCACATCAGGAGACACCAGTCTTCTACAACTAGTTTTTAAGTGTTGGTTCTTAATACCAGTTATGTATATGCTTGCTTTATTGTTTGCTTTTATGGATACAGCACTTGTCTGTCTGTTTGCTGTACTGGGGTGACTTGTTGGTTGTTGTAAGGTTGGAAGTTGTACCACTTGCATTTCACATACCAGCAGGGTCACCCAAGGTGGACAGGTTTCAGCAAAACTTCCAAATTAAGACAGACAGAGAAGCAGAATTGGTCATCCTCTTCCAAAATAACAGGTCTTTAAAAACTCTATGAATAACAGGAAAAAAACATCCTTAGATATGGTATTGGAAGTACCTCAGATTGCAAAATGTTAATAACAATAAGCTCTAGCTTGTCAGAGATTGTAATCTCTGATAATTGTAATCTCAATAAGCACAATAACAGTAAGATCTAGTTTATAAGAGATTGTAAAGATGGGACAATCTAGTACAAGTCTCAGATCTTTTGCTGAGTTCTCTCAAGTGATAGTCACCTTGAGGGTGCCTACAACAATACCATTACTGGCCCCTGAGTTCCAAAGGTGGGAACTATCATCACAAACAACTCTGTACTTATGTAATAGATCTTAGTGCATTAGAAGCTGCACTGCTAATCCAAAGACAGGAGTTTTTAATCAACCAGCTGCTCTGACAGAGAAAGATGAACAATTGCTTCTCATGCAATTTACAGCCTCTGAAAACCTGCTAGAGGGTCAGCTATGAGTCAGTTCCAATTTGATGACAATGAGTTGAGCTGAAACAGGGTTAGTGCATAACTTTCACTTGGCTTTTTCTGTTTTAAAAGAGTCTCTCTTATTCACACAATGGAATACTATATAGCACTGAAAAGCAGGGAACTTGTACAACATTACACAATATGGGTAACCCTGGAGGACATTATGCTGAGTGAAATGTCTCAATCACAAAAAAAAATAATGCATAACACCACTGTTATAAAACGGGACTAACAAGGGGAGTTGGGGGGAAACTAGGAAAAAAAGGGAATAGATAATGAACATTATTTTGAAACAGAGAAAAGAACTGTTTAAAAGGAGTATATGATTTGACATTGGATGTATGACAACAATCCAGAATAAGAGATACATTGCAAAGTGGACTGGAGGAGGGGGAGAGAAGTGAGAGAAAGAGGAAATTGTGCAACAATGAATGAATATCTAAAAAATAAAATTAAATGAGTAAGAGGAAGAGGAAAAAGAGGGGGAAGGTGGGGAGGGGAAGGCATAAAAATGTGCAACAATGAATGAAGGAAAATTCCACTTTTCTGTAAACTTTCACTAAAATCACAATTAAAAAAAGACAAGAAAAAAGGTCTCTCATTTTCTATAATCTTTCTATTTGGAACTTGATTACATTAATGAGCACCCTCAATTTTGTATTTATTTCCCAAAGATTATGTGATTGGAATATCCAAAATTCACTGAATAATCTATTCCTCTCAAGATATGCCACTTTTCAATTCTGGTTTTGTTTGAAGACTCTTCACCTACACTGTCCATTTTGTCCAGGGAAGATACTTTACAATTTCAATTCATATAAAATGTAGTGAATTCAGTCTTTTAAAATGGAAGTAGGGAATTACACACAGTTCGTGGTCCCCAGCTGCTCGGTGGGAGAAAGATGAGTCATCTCCTCCCTAGTGATTGTTGTTGCTATGTGCTGTCAAGTCACCTGAAATCTGCCTGTCCTGAGTGAGTCTCGCTGACTCCGTTAGACCTATCCCTATTGTCCCAGTTATTGTACCAGTCTATCTTATCTGGGGTCTTCCTCTCTAGTGTTCTCCTTTCACTCTTCTGAGCATGATGTTCTTCTCCAAGGACTGATCCCTCCTGACCACATGACCAAAGTATGTAAGACAGAGCTTCAAAATTCTAGCCTCCAAGGTGAAACTTGGTTTCACCCTCTCCAAGACAGACCTATTTGTTTTCTTGGCAGTCCGGCAGTCCATGGTATGTTCAAGACTCTTCTCCAGCACCACAACTCAAAGACATCAAAACTTGCTGGAAGGTCAGCTGTGGGACACAGCAACAACAGAGGAAGGCCTTTCAGTCAGTTTCTGCATATTGAAATTAAATTAATCATTGACAAGTGAGGTTCACAAACCTTCTTTTATTTGTTTATGGGGAAAATTGTTTGTTTTCTTTTTACTGATTGTTTGTCATTGAATTAGAACTGACACATAGCTGACCCTCGAGTGGGCTTTCAGAGCAGTAAATCTCGCAAAAGGAGATAGCGCATCTTCCTGTGGAGCAGCTGTTGGATTTAAACTGTGTGCCTTTGGAAGTGGAGCACAAATTCTTATGACTAGGCCACCAAAGTTCACTTTTTCTGATTGCTCTTGTTGTTGGGTGCTGTCCAATTGAAATTGAATCCTATATGACCAACTCATAGCAGATCTTCTCACCATTTGACCACCAGAATACCCTGACAAGGACATAATAGTTCTTACACATGATGTGGATAAAAAGTGATTTCCAGTTGTGCATAAAATTAAGATAATAGGCCACTAAGAATAGGGGTAAAAATGTATTGAGAATAACAGAAGTTTATGGGATAAGGACTCAGAATGTAGACTAGACTCCGCCACTAACTTGAAAAGTAATTTTGAATAATTCACTTTATTTTCTTGGCCTTGAATTTACTGTTAAAAAAAGGTTATCATTAAACCTAGCCTTCCTATCTCATATTGTTGATAAAAAGAGAGAAAATGTTTTAAAAGAACCTGAGAAGGTATAAAATGTTATTAAAAATATGAAATATTCTTTTCTTAATTTTTTAAAGTCATGAAGTTAAAACCTTCTGACCAAGTTTCTATATACTAAAAGAGAAACAATCAGTGTACTATTTACTAAAAAGTTTATGAAGTCAGGTCTAGAGTCAGAATATGAATTGTAGATTATAGATAGTGATGTCTGTTGAAGTAAATCACTAAGGTAATTAAATTTAGCTCTTTGCATCGCTAAATGCACATCAGACAGGTTATTGTTGTTGTTGATGGCTATCAAGTTGAGTTTGACTCACAGCAACTCTATGAACAAAAGACCAAATGCCTTTCCATAATTGTTGTCATTTCTCCAAGTTCATAGAGTTTCCATAGGCATGTGGTTTAGAAAGTGGATGCCACTCCTACTTCCAAACATGTTTTATATCTGGGAGTTCCACTAAACACTGTCCATACTGGGAGACCATTATGGTATTTGATACCACAATGGCACAGAATTCAGCAACACAGCAAACCCAGATTACCTCAGTATAGCAAATTGACAAAGAGTGTTGTACAAAGTGGATGACACTAGTCTTACTTACTAGTGGTTAAGTGTCATCAAGTCAAATATAACTCATAGTGACTCTAGGAACAAAAGACCTGAACTCTATTCTCTAACATCATTTCTGTATGATTATAGTGTTTATACAGTTTCCAGAAGAATCTGTTTTAGGAAGTGGATGCCACTCCTTCTTCTAAACCTTAATCGATCTAGAAAAACCTCCAAACACTGTCCAGAGATTGGTAACTATTTTGGTATTTGACACAACAATGACACACTGTCCAGAATGACAGCAACTCAAAGTTATTCACTACAGCAAATAGACAGATGACTGCTGTGCCACTTAAACAATGTTCTTTTTAAAATTAATAAATTTTGGCCAGAGTGCCACAGGCCCAAGGGCCCTACAGAGTTTTAAAAACACATCCTTGAACAGGCCTCCACCCTAGGATTCTGGTTTGCCAAAAGGGGCCACGGGCCAACTGACACCCTCTTATGGAGGAAAAAAAAAACCAATATCACAGATCAAACACAACCCAAAACTTTCCTTAAGACATGTAGACAAAATTAATTTTTGTCACTACTATTGCATACTCTGGAGATTTGCCTAGTGAGGTGTGAATGGAATCAGCTTTTGAAAGAGAATTTATAAAAACATGTTGGGAAGGAGATCCTAGAAAATGAAGAATCTATGTACCCTATTATTACCCTGCACGTTTTTTTCCCATTGCACCTGATACAAGTGATTTGCAAGTTGTGTCAGCAATTTTACCAGTGGATATTGTCATTTTGGTACACTTCACATTATGATAGAATCTTAAGAAGATGAATTCTACTAGCATGGGCTCTAATAGACCCCAAAGGACAATAATCACAGAGATGGGTAATCTCCTTCTGTGAGAATAACTGCCTCTGAAAACATGCCAGAGAGTCAACTATGGTTAGATTCCCACTCGATGATTCACAACCACCCTTTAGATCTTATATACATGTTTTTCTAAAAAAAGATTGTGTTCCTTCCTGATTTAGGTTTGTTGTGGTTAGTTGTTATTTGCTGCTAATTCCAAATGATATATTACAAAGTAGAACTTTTCCATAGGTTGCCACAATTTCTATTACCATTAACTGTTGGGTGGTTTGATCTACCAACCTTTAGGTTTTTAGATCATGTGCAAACTGTTTCACCTAGGAATAATAGAAAGGGAAAGAAAAAAAAAACCAACAAAAAATCAAACTAAAAACCACCCCCTCCATTCTTATCCTCAACTTGCTCTAATTAATAGTACAGTGATACAATCTATGAAAATATTAACATTAATGCAAAAGACAAAGCAAAGGGGAAAAAACAAGAAGTTAAGGAGCTGAATAGAAGATTTCAGAGGGTTGCTTGAGAAGACAAGGTAAAATTTTATAATGAAATATGCAAGGAGCTGGCATCAGAAACTCAAAAGGGTCAAACTCACTCAGCATTTCTTAAGGTGAAAGAACAAAAGAATGCATTCAAGGCGTGAGTTGGAAAGCTTAAGGATTCTAAGGGCAGAATATTGAATGATTTAATTAGCATTAAAAGCAGATAGAGGGAGTATATAGAGTTACAGAGTCATTGTACCAAAAAGAATTGGCTAACACAGAAGAATTTCAAGAAACAACATATGAGCAAGTGGCAATGGTGATGAAAGAGGTAGTTCAGGCTGCTCTGAAGGTCTTGGCAAAAATTAAAGCCCCAGGAATTTCTGGAATACCAATTGATGTATTTCAGCAAACAGATGCTGCGCTGTATGTGCTCACCAAGTTGTGACAAGTAATCTGGAGGACAACTACTTGGCCAATTGACTGGAAGAGATCCATATTTATTCCTATTCCCAAAAAAGGTGACCCAAGAAAGTGTGGAAATTATTGTACAATATCACTAATATCACACACTAGCAAATCCTGTTGAAGATTATCCAGAAAAGACTTGAACAGTATATATTGACAGAAAAATACCAGAAATACAGGCTGGGTTTAGAAGAGGTCATGGCACTAGGGACATTATTGCCAAGGTCAGATAGATCTTGGCAGAATGTCTATCTGTGTTTCATTGACTATTTGCCTGTTGTGGATCACAATAAATTGTGGCTAACCTTGAGGAAAATAGGAATCTTAAAACACTTGATGGTGCTTATACTTGGACCAAGAAGCAGTCCTCAGAACAGAGCAAAACGTTGCTTGGTTCAAAATCAAGAAAGGAGTGTGTCAGTGATCCATCTTACCCCTGTACCTTTTCATTCTGTATGCAGAACAGATCATTCGGGAAGGAGGGCTTTATGAGGAGGAGTGTGGCATAAAGATTGGAGGTAGACTCATTAACAACCTACGATATGCAGATGACCCAACCTTGCTTCCTGAAACTGAAGAAGACCTGAAGCACTTGCTGCAAAAGGTCAAAGACTGTAGTCTGCAATATGGACTGAAGCTCAACATCAAGAAGACAAAGATTGTCACCACTGGGCCAATTGGCAACACCATGATAGATGGAAAAGAGATTGTGGTTGTTGGCTATTACAGCTTGCTCGGATCCACAATCAACATTCTTAACATCAGCAGTCAGGAAACCAAAAGACAAATTGTATTGGGAAAATTTGCTGTCATGGACCTCTCCAGAGTGCTAAAGAGCAATGATGTCAGTCTAGATACAAAGGTACACCTAATCCAGCCCATGGCTTTCTCAATTACTTGTAGGATTCAGAGAGTTAGACAATGACTAAGGATGACAGAAGAAAAATAGATGCCTTCAAGTTGTGGTGCTGGAGAAGAGTCTTGAACATACCATGGACTGCCAAAAAAGCAAATAGGTCTGTCTTGGAGACGGTGAAACCAAGTCTATCCTTGGAGGCTAGGATTTTGAAGCTCTGCTTCACCTACTTTGGGCATGGGGCCAGGAGAGATCAGTGCTTGCAGAAAGACATAATGCTCAGAAAGGTGGATGGATAGTGCAGGTGAGGGAGACCCGGGATGAGATGGATTGATATGGTAACTTGGGTGGTGGGGGTTGGTTTTTCAGAATTAGTGAGACTGGCTCAGGACAGAGAAAGGTTCAGAGCTTCTGTACATAAAGTTGTTATGCATCGCTGGCAACTCAACCAACAACATTCTATGATAGTTTTAGAAGCAGGAGTGGCATACATTTCCTAAAGAACATGCCTCTGGAAACTCTATGAACTTTGATAAATGCTGATAGTTTTAGAGGGGCTTCAGGCCTTTTTTTCATAGGGTCGCTATGAATTGTGCTTGACTCAAAGGCAACCAACAACAACAATCATTATATAAGTACAAAAAAAATGAGAAAAGCTAAACTCTTTCTTATTGAGTCAATTCTGACTCGTTGCCACCCTCTAAGACAAAGTAGGACTCTCCCATTGGGGTTTCAAGGCTGTAAATCTTTGTGGAAAGAGATTGCCACATTTTTCTCCTGTAGAGGAGAATGGGGAGTTCAAATCACTGATATGTCACATAGCAACTAAATGCATAAGCTTACTATGTCATCAGGGTGCAAGACGCAAGGCCAGGAGGAATGCTCACCACTGACACTATGTCATCAGGGAATATTTCATAGAAGTGACATAGAATAAGTGCTATCTGAAGGGGAACCTCGAAAGAGAAACCAGAAAGAAAAGAAGCATTCCAGTAGTAGTGGGGTAATATAGCGGAACATTCCTCTTGGTAATGGCAGAACTTGAGTAACTGGGCTGCATATGTGTAGTGTATGTCAATTCCAATCCAGAAAAAGTGAGCTATTCCCATTATCCTACCACTTCAGGGAAGTGCACAGATGGTTAGATAAGAAGGTTGCCCACTTCACAGTCTCAGTTGTCTCTGTTGGCTCATGGCTGCTTTTCTGTGATCCTTATAGATAGAGGATGGAAGCAAGGAAATACATTACTATTCTGGATGAAACTTAGGTATATTAAGATATTGACTCAGTGACTGCGTAATAGAGGTAGGTGTGTCAGAGACAATAAGATTAGCACAGTTTAGGGCTGTTGTACATAAGGCAGCTATGAGTTGCAGGTGACTCGATGGCACATAACAACAATATAAGAAGGTGATATGTTCTATTTAAACAGCATCATATCAAGATCTTACCTCAAGGGGTGTGTGTGTGTTTGTGTGTGTGTGTGTGTGTGTGTGTGTGTGTGCACGCGAGCACGCGTGATAATAATGGGTGCAAAAGTTGGGAACAGAGAAGAAAAATCAGTAGTCGAAAAACATGGACTCAGAGATAGAAATGGAGCTGGAGATAGAATGATTGAATTTTGCACAATCAATGACTTATTCATCGCAAACACACTTTTTAAGAGACATAAACACAGGTTATACACATGGATCTTACCTGATGGTATGCATAGGAATCAGATCGATTACATCTGCAGAAGGAACCACTGGAGAAGCTCAATATCAGCTGTGAAAACTAGGCCAGGAGCTGACTGTGGAACAGACCACCAACTACGCATATGCAAGTTCAAGCTGAAGCTGAGGAAAATTAAACCAATTCCACGAGAACCAAAATATA
>NW_006399826.1:6060490-6086416 GCF_000299155.1 Elephantulus edwardii
CTGCATGGTTCAAAATTGGGAAGGGCGTATGCCAGGGATGTGTCCTGTCTCCATTCCTTTTCAACCTGTATGGAGAGCAGATCACCCAGGAGGCTGGGCTCTATGAGGAGAAATGTGGCATCAGGATTAGTGGAAGATCCATAAACAATCTGCATTATGCAGATGACACAACTTTGCTTGCTGAAACTGAGGAGAACATGAAGCGCTTGCTGCTGAGGGTCAGGGACTGCAGCCTTCAATATGGATTGAGGATCCTTCAATATGGATTGAGGATCACTGTCAAGAAGACAAAGATTCTCACCACTGGACCAATTGGCAGCATCAGGGTGAATGGCAAAGAGATTGAGATTGTTCACAGCTTTAGTCTGCTTGGCTCCACAATTAATACTCTTGGCACCAGCAGCCAGGAAATTAAAAGACGTATTGTGATAAGAAAGTCTGTTGTTAGGGACCTCTCTAAAGTACTCAAGAGCAAAGGTGTCTCTCTGGAGACTAAGGTGCGTCTGATAAAAGCCATGGTCTTGCCATCACTTGTTATGCATCAGAGAGCTGGATAATGACTAGGGAGGATAGAAGGAGAATTGATGTTTTTGAGCTTTGGTGTTGGAGAAGAGTGCTGAGAGTGCCATGGACTGTTAAGAAAACAAATGGATTTGTCCTAGAAATGGTTAAACCGGGATGCTCCTTGGAGGCAAGGATTCTGATGCTTCGTCTGACATACTTTGGTCATGAAAGGAGGGAATGGTCCTTGGGAGTGTGGATAGCAGGCACAGGAGGGGAAGGCCCTCTGGGAGATGGATTGATTCGGTGACTGGGGCAATCGGGGTGAGTGTGTTGGAGACAATGAGATTGGCACAGGACAGAGCCGAGTTTAGAGCTGTTGTACATAGGGTCGCTATGAGTCACAAGCTACTCTACGGCACGTAACAACAACAATAATCTTCATTCTATTATATCGGGCATGCTTTCACATTTCTGTCACAAGCTTTGAGTATAGTCAGGATGCCCTTGAGAAACATGAATGACAAGACTCATACATTTTGAGCAATTGCATCAGGAAAACTAGTGTCTGGAAAGGACCATCATTATACTTGGTGATGTAGAGGATCAATAAAAAAGGAGAAGACCTTCAAGGAGATGATTTGACACAATGGTTTCAATAATAAGCTCAAACGTAGCACCATTTGTGCAGGCTATGGAGGACAGAGCAGTGCTTCCTTCTTTGACTTGTAGAGTAACAATGAGTTGGAATTGATACAATAGCCCCTAACAATAACAGATTGAAACTTTCTTCAGGCTGCACTACCTGGCTTATTTATTTAACCTGTAAGGTTTGTCCCTAGAATTATTATGAAGTCATCCATCTCTTGTCCCAACATTAGTTTAACTTTGCTTTGATTTCCCTTCTAGGACGTTTGTGTTGTCCTCAATATGCCCAGTGTAGAGCATTGATTCTTACCCATTAAACCAAATTCCTTGACTATCTCTCTCAACAGTATTGGTTTAAGTTTGTTTGAGCTGTTGTATACACACTTAAAGGTAAGGAAAATATTTGTTCTCAACAATACTACAAATCAAAGTCTCTTCTGTACACACTGTTTTCCCCAGATCGTTCTGAATCGGTGAGATTTCATGATATACCTTCAGTTCCTTCCTGCCAGGATAGTCACTAATATTTAAAACCTATTTAAAGAAGCAATTCAGAATCTTTTAAGGGTAAGAAGTATAATAAAACTAAATAAATGACATTTTTTTCACATTTACCTTATGGTCTATATGTTAACTACCACAAAATGTCCACACACATACAGAAAAACAAGTACTTATTTAAAATAAAAACTGCTTGAATTCCAGATGGTACAAAATATATCTTAATTTATCTTGAGCAAGTCCCCTAATTCTGCAGGAACAAATGGTGGAATGTTATTAAAATGTTAATTAGTTAAATTTAGTCCCTAAAGTATAAAGAAAACAAAATTGCACCTACATGATTTTATTTTTACTAATGGGAAAAGAAATTCAGATATATAAAGGAATGAAGTTATTTTAGAGAAGGAAGAAATACATGATGTGAATTTTAGATTAAAATATCCAGTGGTGTAAAGTAAGTATCACCAAATTTATTGGGATGTATTTCTAACTCATTATATGAAGCTATTTTCAAAATAAGGTATTTTTATGTTTTATGATGAATTATTTTTTTATTTGATGAGGAATTATATTTTTGAGATGCCAGTCAATTATCAACCTATTATTTTTGTAAAACTTATTTGATTTTCATCATGTTTTTCTAGTTAGAGGTATTGAAAGGTCTTCAGAGCTCCTTGGGACCCTCAGATCTTTCATATATTCTTTTTGTACAAGGAAAACATCTTCTTTGGTGAATGCCCTCAAGGAAAAATTTATGACAGTGTTTCTAATTTAAATAAACCTTTAAACTTGAACATGCAAATTCAGAAGGTTAATAAAGAAAAAAACATTATGATATAACTAGATACATTCTTTTAGAGGCTTGAGAGTACATCAGGTTGTCAATGACTTTGATTTTCTAGCCCTCATGATATTATTGAATAGCTTGTTTATATGCTTATAATCAATTTTACAATTTCTTTTTAACCATTGTCTGTGCCTGGTTTAGTTAAATGGACTAACATAAGCAGTAAGTTAATCTACTGAGTTATTGAGTTCAATAGTTACATAAAATATTGCTGAAGTTTAAATGAAGAACCAGAAAAATACATGCGCTGACGTTTGAGTTACTGGACTCAAAGAACTGGACTATAAAAGAAAAAGAAGAGAGATAATTCACATAAAGCATAAGCTGCCTCTATTAACTAGTCCATGTGGACAATAACCATAGAATTCTTCGAGTTTCTTCTTGTCTTCTAGTACTAGTTGAATTTTCCTAGATTATATAGCATTTATTGTACTTACATATAAAGAATTGCTTTTTGTACCATTCTAGGTCCTGAGGACCCAATACTCAATATGACTCATTAAAATAGGAAAAAGAGGGAGAAAATAATTATTATAGTTAGACAACTCAAGCCAATGACTCTCATTGGGGGATTCATTTTAGACAAAAGACTACAGTCTTTAATTAAGATTACACCTTCATTATCAACAAAAAGAACAATCCTCAAAACTAGTCCAATAGACAACACTAAGGCAGAAGGAGAAAAAAAATAATTGAAGTTGTTAACGATTTCATTTTGCCTGCATCCACAATCAATAAACACCGTTGGTCGCAGCAATCAAGAAATGAAAAGGCATTATTACACTGGGCAAATCTTCTGCCAAGGGCCTTTTTACACTTTAAAGGGCAAGGATACCACTTTAAAGACTAACATACACCTGGCCCAAGCTATGATGTTTTCATTTGTTTTATCTGTTTATGAAAGTTGGACAATGACAATGGGAAACTGAAGAACAGATACATTTGAATTGTGGCGGTGGTAGAGTATTGAACATGGACTGCCAAAAGATCAAACAAATCTGTCTTAGAGGAAGTGTAACCCAAGAGTCCCTTTGAGGTAAGGATGCTGAAATTTCATCTCACACACTTTGGACATAGTGCTAGGATGTGTCAGTTCTTCATTAGATTTGTAAAACTTAAGGGTTAAAAAAAAGAGGAAGAACTCAGTGATATGGATTGACACAGTGACTGTAAAATCCTGGACCTAAGCATTGCAGAAATTGTGAGGATGGCATAAGATATGGAAGGCTGTTCATATGATCTATATGAGCCCACTTGAAGGCACCTAACAACAATACTCCAAGATAGACTCCACTAACTTGGCGGGCAGCCCTTAGATACTCTGCATTTTTGTCAACCTATTAGAGATGGTTCTCAGAGAATAAGTAACTAAATAAATGTTATGGCCTATGAGTTTTGTGAGCATTAGAGTTCAGTACATTCACTCTCTATCTTTAAGTATTAACTAGGAAGCAATGCATACAATTCAGTATTGTTTTTATCCTTTCTAATATGCACAACTAACTAACTGTGTTATGAAAATCATTAAAGGGAGAACACTGGGATTTGGTTATCACACAGAATATACAATTGTGACTCTAGAGAGGACTGGGATTCGGCAAAGAGAAAATCAGAATAAGGAATAGGATTATAATGTTTGAATATTTCTATTCTTTGACATAATAAATTACATTAAAAAAGAATAGATCACTAGTAATTAGTGACATGAAATACAATGTGTATGAATTATGTATAAATACAATGTAAATGATTGAAACACAATGTAAATGAGTTATATGAAACACAGTGTACATGAATAAAGCATAATGTATATGAATGATAATATGCAAACCAATTTAAAAAAATGAAGGAGACAACAACAACAACAATAAAAAAGATTAATAATCCCAAAGGGGGTAAAAAAAAGAATTAGAAATATTTCTTCAAAGATGTCAGGTAACTGAAAGCATGTCCCTGGATGTCTGTGGGCAGTGGTTTTAAGAGTACCCATAGGAAAGTTTGCTCAGTTTACTATCTACTGAACAATAGACTGGTTGAAAGTTTTTTACTATTTTTTAGGAGGTTCTAAGAGAAGGCTCCTCTTCCTAACTAGCAAGGAGACAGGTCTCTGCCTCCTAGGAGTAAGAATACTCCGTCAAACGTAGCTTTTCATTAGGTGTGCTAACCAAGAAAACACAGAGATGGCTGAATTTGTCAGAAGGGCAGCGAATCTTGAAAAGGTGGGTAGAGGAAGCAAATTCTAAGAAGGAATTTAAAGAAAGAGGACAGATTTGTTGCTATTTGTAGACAGAGTAAGTAAAGCAGATGGTTGCTTCTGGCAGCCTCACTGCCCTAAAATATCTTATTCTGGCCAATCATTTTATCAGAAACACCTACCACCAAGAACTTCCAAGTTGAAGCACTGGTCACCAACATTAAATGCAAATTACATGTAGAAAGGAATGTAGCTAGTCCATCCACAAGATGTTCCTTGTTTACCTCTAATAACAGTCCCATTTGATTTAGTTCCTGGGTGAATGTAATTGTATTTCAGGGCAAGAGTGTCTCTCAGCAACTTGATCAGTGAGCAAATTGTCCAGTAGTGGTCAAAGAGATATTAAGGAGGATCATATCGAGGGACGATCTCAGAAAGCTTTTTGATCTCTGATAAGGGAGAGATAGATCAGGTGAGAGATTGGGCCAGCTACTGCATTTGCAGGACACAGTAATAGGAAATAATGTCTGAGACTGCCACATCTATCTTGTCTAAGTCACTCAAAGCTTTGACATCAAATTCACAGTCATCCACTACACTTCCTTGTAGGTGAGAAAATAAATCTGCATTTGTTTAAGCCACTGATAATTGGGTATTCTATTAGACTTCTTAATAGATACACCTCCTATTAAAACTCACTGCTAACACCCTAATGATTATTACTCTTTGAATCTGTCTCCAGCTGAGAGCAGGTGTGAGTGTGTTTGAATGACCTCCCTCTCCTGTGATGTTCTCAAGCATTTGTAGTCTCGCTCAGTTGGCACTACTTTTATCATGTCTTGTATTATTAATTAACTTTTCTTATATGTAAAGGTGTGAAGATACAAGGCATGCACAAGAATGTCCCCAAAGTGTAACTTCTTTGAGGTTAGATGAAAAAAGAGAATTTTAAGTTTTGCTCTCAGTTAACTTCAGTTTTACGATCACGAAGGCTTAAAATATAAACAGGTTCTACATACCCATGGTCTGTGGCTTAAGGAAACTTCGAGACTGTAGTGTTGCCTCCAGTATCCTCTACATCATCTTTATATCCTAAAACACTGTTTACACATTTAGAAATATAAGGATTAGACCTCAGAATGGCTCCAAAGTTGTCCCAGTAGTTTAAAAATCATATCATTTATCTACGGGCATGTTTCATCACATTGGGATTCTGCTTAGATTCTCTACTCACAGCCTTGCTAGTTGTTCTGTTTGGGAGTCTCACTTTTGGGGATTTGGAACTCAGCCCAGTTGTTACTAAAATCCTCTTCTTTGTAGGTAGATAGATTGTACTTCATTTAAAACTTCTAATAGCTGACAGAGTGGATCTTTGTATTCAAGCCCCGTTGATTTAATAACACAAACCCAACAAATATTTTCTTGCTGTTTTTGGAACCAACATCTACATGCCAGAAGATTCCCTAATATTGTTCCTCTCTCTTTCAGGCTCCATACTGTTGATATCCTTTTGTTTTTTCTTGTTCCCACTTCCATTTTGAAAGACATCACAAATCTCTCGCTACCAATTAGCATACAGATGTCAAACCTATTTTTATAAAGAGGAATTTATTATTATCTGCTATTATGTCAAATAATGTCATTTTCTTGGTCAGTTCTTTCCAGTGGCCACACTCAGTTGCACTGGTGCCATTGTTGAATTCACACCTAACAGCTTTCAGGGTAGCAGCTTGACTCCCCATGGATTAAACACTCCCACCATCATCATCTCATTGATGTGGAGTCAGAATCACTTCATAGCTGATCTCACAAGCTGGTTTTCAGAGACTGTAAATTACATGGGAGGAGATTGCCAATCTTTCTCCTGTGGAGCAGCTGGATCTTGACTGTGAGCTTTGGGGTTGGCAACTTAACTCTCTACTCACTAGGCCACCAGAGCACACTCTTAAAGGCTATTTCATAAGCCTTTGCTGCCATGAAATTGATTGCTTATGTTTGTTATTGAGTCAATGGTGATCTCATGTATATGTATATGTTATTGTTGTGTCCAGTTGAAACCGACCCATGGATGACACTCCAGTGAGTTTTCAGAGGCAGTTAATTGCACAGGTGAGATTTCCCATCCTTCTCCCATAGAGCAGCTGGTGAATTTGAACTGTACCTTTGGTACTAATAGAAAAAAAATGATGCCTAGCCCTATTCCATCTTCATGATCGCTGCTTTGTTTAGGTCTATTGTGATGGTGATTGTATTTATCATAGCAGGCAAATAAAAATATGAGTTAAATCATAAACGTGTCTTGCAAGAAACTAAAATATGGTAAGTTGACAATAGCTACATATTAATACACGTTCTTCTTGAGCACGTAGAGTCAGAACCGACTTCTAGCTTATGGGTTTTGAGAGATAGTTAATCGTATGAGAGGAGAGTGTTCCTTTTTCTTCTGTGGAGCAGCTGGTGGCCTCGAACCGTGTCTTTGGCATTGCAGTGCAGCTTCTTGCCACTAGGCCACCAGAGCTCCCTTATTAATGCATAAGGGAATATACTTACTGTTGTGGAAGGTCAAAGTGACAAGGGAATACAAAGAGGTCACTTTCATTTGACAATGATGCTTAACTTCATGAGGGAAAAATTGTATTTTGTAAATAATAAAAATGTTTTGTCATGTAGAGTTCAAATTAGACATTGCAGACAAAGAAGTTACAAATAGTATTTGAAAGTCAACATATAGAAGATTGAGTTGAAAAGGTGGATTATGGCCACCTTGGAAAGTTTAGTGTTTTTCTAAATTAAAAAAAACCACCTTGCATATCATAGCAAATTTCAGATATTTATAAACACAGAAAGGAGACTATCAGGCAGCATCTTAATTGACTTTTGTTCATGTCAGTAGACCCTTCTAAGGGACAAGTAGACCCAAATGTTAGGCAGACTTTTCTGAATTACTCTTTCTCAATTCCCAAACTTCTACATTTCCACTTCATTGTTGCTGTGTGATATATTTAAATAGAAAATATTTCAGTCAGTACTTTTAAAATTGTCCTGTTGTAAGGACTGATTTGAATCATTGAAATGCAGATTTCTAGAGATAAAATTTTATTTGAACAAAAGAAAAAATTTTAAAAAATCAAAGTTCCATTTCCACATTACCTGGAGTCATCATCCCTCAGGAACAACCAGAGCAGATGGAACAACATGGTAAGTGATTTGGTAATTGGAAATTACATGGTTTAATCCCATCACAAATTTTTAATAACTGTGGGTTTTTATGGAAATTATTTTATTTATCAGAGAATGAAAACATAATTATGATAATGATACCAACTTGTGTAAGTCATGGTAACCTGATTAAAGAAACTTACGTCTATCAGACAAGTAGTGTGGGTCAGGCACCATTACCCATTTTTATGTATTTTGCAATTAAATGTTATGGATCAGAGAGCTGGACAATGACTACGGATGACAGAAGAATTGATACCTTTGGGTTGTGGTGGTGCTGGAGAAGAGTATTCAATGTATCATGCACTGCCAGGAGAACAAATAGGTCTATCTTGGAGAGAGTGAAATCAAATTTCTCCTTGGAGGCTAGGATTTTGAAGTACCATCTCATATACTTTGGACATGCGGCCAGAGGGATCAGTCCTTGGTGAAGAACATCATGCTTAGAAGGGTGGAGGGGTAGTGCAGGAAAGGAAGGCCCTGGATGAAATGGCTTGACATGGTAACTGAGGAAATGGGATTAGGTGTGTTGGAATCACTGAGATTGACTCAGAATAGGGCGGACTTCAGAGCTGTTATACGTACATAGGGTTGCTATGAGTTGCAGGAGACTCGACGGCACATAAGAACAACATGTTTTATTCGACCTAAAATTCGTGAGCTTTCTGAGATAAGTACTAGCCTTTCAGAGGAAGCATCATTCTACATAGAGATACTTGGGAATTTATAATCATGCATCAAGATAAAGGTTCAGTCTAAGTTCACACTTCATTCTAGTCAGAATTCTTCCCTACTCTGCCAGACCATCTTCCCATTCTAGATTAAACACATGATCTTTTAACTCTCCTCCATTTCAAGTCATATACTTACAGTAGTTTGCTTTATATTCTGTCCCATGTGCTCCACAAAAGTAGTTTGCTGTGAGAGAAGTTATGATACTCTTTGCTCAATTCTGATGATTAACCTTCCCAACTTACTTTTATAACAACCTTCATAAAATTGTTACATGATTCAATGAATCCCCCAAGAAAGTTTGAAAAATACAGCAAAGGCCAAATATACACTTTAAAAACCACCAACAACAAAACTGAAATTGCTAATAGATAGATTCACCATGCCTTTTCTGCTGTTTTATCAATTTGATTCCTTTCTCATACCAGGCCAAACATCCAATAATGAAACTCTGGTCTTAAGAGTTTTTCTACTTTCTTAAATATATGGTAGTTTTTACCCCCTTTTCTACTCACTTTATTTTTAACCTTAAAACTGACATTACCTGGGACTGACTCAGTTTTGTATCTTTACTGACAAATCTATATTAATAACAACATCAATACTGCATTAAACTTGAACTATGAGAATAATTTGTAATCATGCCAAAATTAATAACACTGTGTATCACCAGGAGAGCCTCTCAGGGAGGAGAGGGGATGGTTATTAACTTGGGTTATTATTGCAGCATTATGGACATTTAAATAGGTTATAATTCTAGAAATTTAAACGTCAGTTTGATTTATTCAATTTAGTTTGTCATGTGTTAGGAAATCTAATTAAAATCACAAACAATATTGCTATAACTTTTTTTTAAAACAAGCATAACGCCTGCATTTTGAGACTAGGAAGATAAACACTTCTCTGACATAGTGGACTTTATTTTTGGATGAAGGGGGATATTTCTTCCATTCCTATGATTGAGTCTAGGTAGGTAAATACATAGGACATCTCTTTCTCTGTATTCACAAATTACCTCATTATGAAGTTTTTACATTAAAACATGGTTTCCCAAATCCTAATTTAGCAACGATGCTGAAATTATCTAAAATACAGTGCTGCCATTAAAAAAAATAAATATTTAAAAAAATATCTCAGAATAAGAGTCTTGAACATACCAAGAACATACCAAGAAAACAAATAAATCTGTCTTGGAGAGGGTGAAACCAAGTGTCTCCTTGGAGGCTAGGATTTTGAAGCTCCATACTTTGGGAACATGGCCAGAATGGACTGATATTTGGAGAAGGACATCATGCTTCTAACGGTGGAGGGACAGTGCAGGAGAGGAAGACCCTGGATGAGATGGATTGAAAAAAGTAACTAGTGCAATGGGGGTTGGTGTTTTGGAGTCAGTGAGACTGGCTAAGGAAAGGGCAGGCTTCAGAGCTGCTGTAGATAGGGTCACTAAGAGTTGCAGGCAACTTGACAGCACATAACTACAAATTATATTCTGACCATTAAATATTTTTTTTCTTCCCTCTTTCAGTGTACTGATATTTATTCCACATGTCATTGATGGGGTAATATTTTAAACTGTGTTTATTTTATAAAAAAGTTATATAGAAAAATAAAACCCAATTGGACAATGAAGCCTTAAAAGAAGGAATGAAAGATAGATAGAATCATTTGGAATTAAAAAGTTGACAAAAATAGAAAATAACTTCTATGAGTAAAATCAGAAACAAAAAGTGGGAAAGTTTATTTTTAATTTTTATTAAAAAGGATTATTTCATCTTCATTCCATGTGTTTTCTACTCATACTGTTAGAGCTCATAGTTTATGGAGCTCCAACCAACCCAAGACATGTGATTCAAATCCACTAGCTGCTCTGCAGAAGAAAGATGAAAAACCTTCTCCCTTGTTATGTAGTTTCTGAAAACCCACTAGAGAGTTAGCTGTGACTTGAATCTTAGAGGGTGAAAGAGAATCAGGCATAGCCATTAAAATTAATGCCAGAAAGAAATACATGAGGATAAATACTAGTACAATTAAAGAATGATACAGAAAGATAATGTGAATCAGAACTCAGGACCATCCTCCAGGATATCATGCAAGGGGATAAAAGATTTGAGATAAATGTTTAATATATTATCAAAATTTAGTTGTGGTACATGTTACATTGTTGTAGTTATTGAGCTATATCTTAAAGCCAAATGACTTTCAAAAAATCCTTAAGTTTTTTGGTTGACAACTTTGTGATCCTAAAAGTACAAATTTCAGCCATAGGAACATCTACTTTAACACTCAACAAAATGGGAATAGAAGGGAATTTCCTCAGCATAGTAAAAAGTATATACACAACCAAAGAGCCAAGAGTTATTCTCAGTGGAGAGAGGTTAAAGGCATTCCTTTTGAGAACAGGAACTAGGCAAAGATGCCCACTGTCACCTCTCCTATTCAGTATTGTATTGTATGTGGTGGTGATAGCAATAAGACAACAGAAGGAAATAAGAGGTATCTATATAGGCAACGAGGAGGTAAAATTATATCTACATGCAGATGACATGATAGTATACTTTGAAAACCTTAAAGAATCAGTAAAAAACTATTACACAGAGTTGACCAATTCAGAAAAGTGGCAGGATACAAGATCAATGTACAAAAATCAATTGGATTTCTCTACAGTGACAAAGAGAATATAGAACTGGAGCTAAGAAAAACAATACCCATCACAATATCTAATTACAAGATTAAGTATTTGGGAGTAAATCTAACCAGAAGCACAAAGGATCTATTAAAAGAAAATGACAAAACGTTTCTACAAGAAACAAAAGAGACCTGGAGAAATGGAAGAATATACTTTGCTCATGGATAGGAAGGATCGATATTGTGAAAATGACAATCCTACTAAAGACAATCTACACATTCAATGCAATCCCAATACAAATATCAATACCATTCTTTAACGAGATGGAAAAAGCAATCTCCAATTTTATTTGGAATGGAAAGAGACCCTGAATAAGCAAAGCACTCCTTAAAAAGAGAAACAAGGTAGGAGGCATCTCACTCCCTGATTTAAAATCTTACTATACTGCCGTGGGGGTCAAGATAGTGTGGTACTGGTACAATAGTAGACACATAAATCAATGGAATAGAATTGAGAACCCTGAAATCAGCCCATCTACCTATGGTCCACTGATTTTTGACAAGGAGATTAAATTAGTTAAGTGGCAAAATGACAACTTCTTAACAAACAGAGTTGGCAAAATAGGAAAACCACCTGCAGAAAACGGAAACAAACCTACACCTCACACCATACACAAAAACCAACTCTAGATGGATCATGGACCTAGGGCTAAAACCAGGGACTATAAACTTCATTAGAGAAAAGCTTGGAAGAACCTTCAAAGGACTAATCCACAACAGGAAGAGTCTTCCAAGCATCCTGAAAAACCTACAAGCAGGAGAAGA
Organism: Elephantulus edwardii; assembly: GCF_000299155.1. NCBI lineage: Eukaryota > Metazoa > Chordata > Mammalia > Macroscelidea > Macroscelididae > Elephantulus > Elephantulus edwardii. The sequence goes on from NW_006399826.1 coordinate 6,072,583, forward strand.
TAAAATAGATGCATGGGACCTTCTAAGAATAAAATCCCTGTGCACATCCAACAACTCCAACAGAATAAAAAAGGAAGCCATAGACTGGGAAAAATATTTGGTAATGACATTTCTGATCAAGGATTTATATCTGGAATTTATAGGATACTCGAGCACCACAACAAGATAAAGGTAAACAACACTCTTGTAAAATGGGCACAGGATACGAACAGACACTTCACTAAAGAAGATCTTCAGATGGTGAACAGACACATAAAGAAATGTTCAAAATCCCTAGCTCTAAGAGAGATACTAATCAAAACAACTACGAGCTATCATGTCACTCCAGTCAGAATAGCAAAACTCACCAGGGCAGCAAACAACACATGCTAGCAAGGTTGTGGAGAAATTTGAACCCTTATTCATGGTTGTTGGGAGTGTAAAATGGTACAACCACTCTGGGAGGCAGTATGGCATTTTCTCAAAAAATTGGAAATAGAAATATAACGTTACTCAGCAAATTCACTAGTGGTAATATACTGCAAAGTAACCAGAACTGCCACCTAAACAGATAAATGCACACTCAAGCTTATTGCTGCTTTGTTCACAATAACAAAGAGTTGGAAACAACCCAAGTGCCCATCAACAAACAAATGGATAGAGAAGCTGTGGCATATTCCCACAATGGAATATTATGCAGCAATGAGAAACAAAGAACTCATGAAATATTATCCAAAATGGGTGACTATGGAGAACATTATGCTTAGTGAAATATTTCAGTCACAAAAAGACAAACACTGTGTAATGTAATGCCACTGTTGTAAAGGGGGACTGACATTGGGTTTGGGGGGATATTAAGAAAAGAGGGAATAAATAATGTGCACAGAATTGAAACAGATGACGGAGAGAACTATATAAAAGGAATATATATGATTAGGTATAATTGGTATGACAAGAGTCCCAAATAAGAGCTGCATAGTAAAGTGGTCTTGAAAAGGGGTGGAATGAATAACAACCAAAGAACTTTTTATCAAAGAAAAAGTGAATTGGGTTGGGAGGGGGAACAGGGAGGAAAATGTTCAACAAGGAATGAATGGATCCAAGTTCTTAATAAATTTAATATAAAATCTTAATTAAAAAAAGAATATCTACTTTAGGTTGCCTGCCTAGTGACATAGGAATTGATGGAAAATAGGAAAGAGGAAGGAAAGGCAGGAAAGAAAACTAAAAATTGTCTAAAGAGACACTGTAATTGCTGTTGGCATCACAGCTTCAGAATTTTTCTTAGTTCAATCTAAAATCATTAAGCTGGTGACACAATCCTGCTTGGTGAAACTGAGGAGGACCTGAAGTTCTTGCTGCAGAAGGTCAATGACTGTAGGCTTCAATATGGATTGAAGCTCAATATCAAGAAAACAAAGATTCCCACCATTGGGTCAATTGGCAGTATCATGATAGATGAGATTGAGATTATTAACAGCTTTAGTTTGGTTGGCTCTGCAATTAATACTCATGGCACTAGCATCCAGGAAATTAGAAGATGTATTGCATTGGGAAAGTCTGCTGTCAGAGACCTCTCCAAAGTACTGAAGAGCAACAATGTCAGTCTGGAGACTAAGGTGCATCTGATACAGGCCATGGTCTCTTCAATCACTTGCTATGCATCAGAGAGTTGAACAATGGTTAGGGATGATAGAAAGAGAATTTATGCCTTTGATCTGTGATTTTGGAGAAAAGTATTGAATATACCATGAACTGCTAAGAGAACAAACAGGTTCTTCCTAGAGAGAGTGAAACCAGTCTGCTCCTTGAAGGCAAGGATTCTAAAGCTTTGTCTGCCATACTTTGGACATGTTACAAGGAAAAACCAGTCCTTGGAGAGGGACGTCATGCTTGGGAGGTTGGAAGGACAGTGCAGGAGAAGAAGACCATTGATGAGATGGATTGATTCAGTGACTGGGGTAATGGGGATAAATGTGTTATAGACAGTGAGACTGCTTTTTTGGGAGCCATTCTGTTTCCTATTTGGAGTGATTCGAAGACATTTTTATGCATTTAGGTGAAGTATGTTTTTGTCTATTTATAATTTGAAATACCTTCTGTGTGAGAGGAGGAAAAGGACTGTTGTGATTTCGTATTCTTACCCTCCATACAGGAGACTGAGGTTTGATTTTAGCTGATGCACCTCAAGTGTAGTAGCCTCCACCTGGTGGAAGCTGTGCTGTTATGATGCTGAATGGTTTGGTTTCAATGAAGTATCGAGACCAAGAGAAAGGCTTTGCAATCTACTTCTAGAAATCAAACAATTAAAATCTTATGGATCACAACAATCCAACTGTAATCAATCATGAAGACGGTGCATGAGAAGTGAGCATTTAATTCCATTTTACATGCAGTTGTCATGCATCAAAATCTGACTTGACAGCGGCTAGCAACTGCAAAGTATGAGTGAGAAGAAATGACAGTGCACAAGAAGATAGCACAGTTCTTAAAATGAGAACTCATAATTTAACAACTGAGAAAGAGAATCAATGATAATGATGGGGCAAGCGATGATGCAATTTATGTGATGCCAATTAAAAAGGGGAGGTGGGACATGCAGCATAAATGGGAGTTTACCTGTTTTCACATCATCTCAGATATGAAGTAAAGCTGATTAAAATGTACAGCTGGTAATTTTGTAAAAGATGCTCACATGGCATCCTCCATTCTAAAGAAATATAGATTAAAAACAATGATTAAATCATGAGAAGATTTTGGGGGTCATCTACTTCCTAAACAACATGTCTCTGGAAACTCTATGAACTTCGATTAATGATGATAATTAGAGAAAGGCTTCAGGTCTTTTATTCATAGGGTTGCTATGAGCCGTTCTCGGCTTGATGGCAATCAACAATAACAAAAACCCTATAGTATATAGGGTCTCTATGAGTCATCTATGACTCGACAGCCCCTAACAACAACAACAACATATATGTTATATAATATATAATAAAGAATATTGGATATAGAATATAGAATATATATAGATGCCAAAATAATAACAAAGAATTCTAAATGTAAGATGCTATCAAGACAGAGCAAGGAAACATTGCATGGTTCAAAATCAGGAAGGAGAAGGAATGTGTCAGGTATATATCCTGTTCTCATGCCTTTTCAATCTGCACGCAGAACAGACTATTCGGGAAGCAGGACTTTTTGAGGAAGAGTGTGGCATCAAGATTGGAGGTAGACCCATTAATAACCTACGGTAAGCAGATGACACAATCTTGCTTGCTGAAACTGAAGAAGACCTGAACATCAAGAAGACAAAGATTTTCACTACTGAACAAATTGGCAGCATCATGATAGATGGAGAAGAGATTGATGTTGTTAACAGTTATACCTTGCTTGGATCCACAATCAATACTCTTAACCCCAGCAGTCAGGAAATCAAAAGACGAATTGCATTGGGAATGTCTACTGTTAGGATCTCTCTAGAGTACCTCTCTAGATGTCAGTCTAGAGACTAAGGTGTGCCTAACTCAGGTTATGTCTTTGCAATTACTTGTTATGCTTCAGAGAGTTGGACAATGAGTAAGGATGACAGAAGAAGAATTGATGCTTTCTAATTACGATGCTGGAGAGGAGTCTTGAACATACCATGGACTGCCAAGAAAACAAAGAGGTCTGTCTTGGAGAGGGTGAAACCAAGTTTCTCCTGGGAGGCTAGGATTTTGAAGCTCTGTCTCACATACTTTGGACATGTGGCAGGAAAGACCAGTTTTTGGATAAGGATATCATGCTTGGTAGGATGGAGGGACAGCACAAGAAAGGAAGACCCCAGATGAGATGGATTGATACAGTAACTATGGCAATAGGAGGTGGTGTGTTGGAATTAGTGAGACTGTCTCACAACAGTTCAGGGTTCAGAACTGCTGTACATAGGGTCGCTGTGAGTCACAGGTGACTCGATGGCACATTAAGAGCAAACAACTGAGTAGAAAGGTAGTTATTCCTCAGTATATTATTACATATTTGTATACTTGTAGAGCCTACTACATCATTATGTCTGGTATTATCTACCTGTGCTTTACATACACTTAATGGAAACTGATTTAACTCTGAGACCTCACTCAACCTACATCGTATCAAATTATCAAAAATACACAAATGATAGAAAATACACTGTGTGACAAAGAAATGAATGAAAAGCTGGGCATCGGGGGAAGCAGGACAAGATTTCAATGAATAATTGATTCTTGCCATAGGAATGGATGACGAGAAAATATCTTGAGTTAGTTAGGTCTGAAAAATAGTCAGAACTTAGGTAAACTCAGGGGAATGTGCTTACCAAAGAAATGCTTTTTGGAAGACATATATTTACAACTTGTAAGCATAGAAATTCAGCTTTATTTCTCTTTCAGCAAATATATTCAGGATTGCAATATTGAGTTGGCCTATTTTGATGCAGAATTCCTTGAAACTATTCAAAAACTTTAAGTCACACTGATATAATATTCTTTGATTTATCTATTTCTGAAAATTCCTCCACATCCTTTATTGGAAGTTTGAGTATACCTTTGTCAGACTTTACATCTACTAGAATTAGTGTTGTATAAATACTGTAAATTCTCTATTGACTAAAAGTGAACTGACAGTGTTGCAGGTTTGAAGTGGATAAGCATGTTTTTAAGTCGTATCGGAACACATGTTAAATAAGTTGGTGGCCACCTTGTTTGATTTCTTTGCTTACTAGACATCTTTCAGTGGCTAAGAAAATGAAATATTGTTAACTCCTTTGTTCTTGTTTTGGGGCAAAGCACTTAGCTTCTTTGGTCCATTCAGTAAAGAGGCTCACTAAAGTTCTTACTATACAACGTCTGTTAAATGAATAAACCTCATTTTAAACCAACACTTTTCCTCTAAAGAGTTGTATTTTCTGATAAGTATAAGTGAAGTTAATAAGAAAATATTTTGAGGATTTGAACTGTATATAAACTCTCTTTATCAATTAGATCTTCCTATGTCAAAATCAGTAATTTTTATTTATTAACAAAATCATTAGAAAATTAGCAGCGTTGAGGCTAATATATACATTTAAAGAGTTGCATGCTTTTGTCAATTTGGTTTCCAAAGCAGATATAGATAAATAAGGGACATATCTTTCATTTTCCAAATTTACTGTTTTAGCTGCTCAAGTACCTGGAAGTTAATTTCTATTGAATTAACCATTTAAATTTTGGAATAAAACATAACCAATATTCTGAAGGTGAAGTGACTGAATCTTACTGCCGTGTTGTAAAGAATCTACAGGTTTAGGAAGACATGATGTTGAAGTGAAATTTGTCATCTCTTTTTTTTATATACTGTTTTAAATCAAGTGTTTGATGATTTGTATTTTCTTTCGTTAAGGAATAAATCAGTAGTCTTTGCTATTTGTTTGTTAGTAAGAGCTTCAATTCCTCTTCAAGTTCAGCTGGGAAAGTGTGTCATTTGTATATTAAAGGTTGTTAATGCACCTTTCTTCAATCTATTGGCATGTTTTTCTTGGGTTTGGTAGTCTTTTGGGGGGTTTGTTTGGGTGTTTTTGTTTGATTTTTTACTTATAGATATGTATTCCCATTTTGGATAATATGCTTATAATACATATTGAAAAAGTCTGTTAAAAGGATAAACCCTGAAATACACTATTTCTCATTTTAAACCTCACAGTATTTCATTGCTATCATCAAACTGTTGCTTCTTGTTCTATTCACAGGTTCTAGGTTAACCCAAGTAAGTTATATAATGAGATTGTTTGAGATTTTCTGCATTCTTTTAGACTATCTGTCTATAATTGGCACATAGAAAGCTCAATTCTGATCAGTTGTCCAAGAACTTTTGTTTTAGACTATTAGGCCAGTAAGCAACAGCATGATAGAGAAAATGATGAAGTAACCAAGTACTTAATTTTAAGTGGATCCACAATTAATGTTTCTGGGAACATATGTTAAAAATGAAAATGATGTATCGCATCAGGCAAGTCTGTTCAAAAGATCTGGAAAGTGGTCTTTAACCAGCAAAGACATTACTGTGAGGAAAAAAGTATTATATAGTTCATAGAGTTTCCAGAAGCATGTTCTTGTGCTAAACCATGGTATTTTCAATGGTCTTACACACATTTGAAAGCTGCATGATGAACAAGAAAGATTAAAGAAGAATTGATACTCCTAGATTGTGGCATTGACAACAAATACGGACAGTAAAAAAAAAAACAACAACAAACAAACAAACCAAAAAACCAAAAAACAAACAACCCCAAGAAAACCAAAAACAAACAAAACCCAAGCAAATATGTCCTGGGAGAACAACTAGAATTCTTATTGAAAATGTTGTTGTTGATTGCCTTTGAGTCGAGCACAACTCATAGTGACCCTATGAACAAAAGGTCTGAAGCCCTTTTACAGCTGTTGACATTTATCAAGGTTCGTAGAGTTTCTGGAGATATGTTGTTTAGGAAGTGGATGCCACTCCTACTTCCAGACCTGAAGATAGCAGACTTCATCCCATATACTTTGACCACATTATCTGGAGGGATGAGTCCTCTGAGAACACTATTACACTTGGTAAAAAGAGTCAGTGAAAAAGACAGGACCGTCAATGAGATAGATTGATACAGTGGGTGTAAAGATGAGCTCAAACAGGGAGCTCTGGTGACCTAGTGGCAAGAAAGCTGCACTGCAATCCCAGAGGTGAGCAGTTCAAATCCACTAGATGCTATGCTGGAGAAGGAGGGTCAGTGTCCTCCTCCTTTGCCAGTCAGATTTGATTTGATGGTACACACACACAAAATAATAAAATAAAATTAAAATAAAAAAGTGAGATCAAACATAGCAATGGTGTGAATATGAGACAGGACTGAGCTGAGTGTCATTTTATTGTATATAGGGCTACTTAGTCAGAACCATAATAACACCTAACAACAATTGCAGCAGCACCAGATTTTTTGGTTACACTTTCTACTGGACTATGGATCAGTCAGAGTCTTTGAAAGGAACAAAACTCATACTCAAAAAAGATGTAATTGAAAGAAAAGATTAACAATGAAACATTTTACAGGCATTTGGACAGAGTTAAGGAAACAGAAAGAAACAAACGAGACTCTCAGCAGCTACAGGAAGGAATAACTACTTGAAACATGTCAAGACTATGAGAGGAAATAGTGTGCCTGGTCTCTAACAATGGTTGATGTCAAGGAAACACCACTCAGAAGTTGTGTCCACGGAGGAATGCAGACATGGCAGAATCCTAGAAGAAGCATGAGAATAAACATCATAACATCTTTCTCCTCCTACACTATAATCTTTACCTAGTTTCTCTCATTTACTAAACAGAAGCTGAGTGGTCAGGGAGATTGAGCGACCTAAACCACGTAGGTGATCTTTTTAAGACACATGGTAACACAGAAAATGAGAGTTGGAGCCAAGGAGATAGGTGGGAGTTTACCAACCAACCAACCAACCAACCAACCAACCAATCCTTTCCTACACAGATCTCAAGCAGTGTTTAGCAGTTAGTGTCATTCAGGTCACATATGCTGACACTTTGAAAACAATTATCAACACAGATTTTAGCTCAACAAAGAGCTATTTACCTCTACATTAAGACATCTAAACATCTCTCTCTCTCTCTCTGTGTGTGTGTGTGTGTGTGTGTGTGTGTGTATATATATATATATATATATATATCCTTTTATATAGCATTAACTATGGAATACCTGGGTGGCATAAACAACTAAGAGTTCAGCTGCTAACTGAATAATGATGTGAAACTTACATATTAAAACCTGTAGTATAGAGGTAAAGAAACATCTTAGGAAAACTTAAACATTTATATGAATTTACTGAAAATTATGAAGTCAAGGAACAAAAAAACCCCCCATCATCCAGGAAAACTGATAGAATTATTGTAGACAATTATTTTATTTTAAAAAAGTGAATAAATTTTTCCACACACATGAAATACTTTAAATTTTAGTAAATATATAACATCATGCCCCTTGGAGGCAAGGATTCTGAAGCTTCATCTGACATACTTTGGATATGTTGAAAGGTGGGATCAGTCCTTGGAGAGGGATGTCATGCTTGGGAGAGTGAAGGGACAGCACAGGAGAGGAAGACCTTGATGAGATAGATTGATTCAGTCATTGGAGTAATGGGGATAAGTGTGTTGGAGACAATAAGATTGGCAAGTGTTAGAGAAGGATTTAGGGCTGTTGTACATAGAGTCACTATGAGTCGTGGGCGACTTAATGGCATGTAACAACAACAGAAATAATTTTTAGAGAAAAATACAATTCACATTCACGATACAAACTTTAAATTATATTTTGAATTGATGGCAATGATTTTATAAAAAAATAACTCAGCCAAAACTAGTAAGATTTCTTACTAAAAAAATTAATGATATAAATAAAATATGTATGTGATAATTTGATTAAATTAAAAATCCATATTCTTGGATAGGTTGATTAAATATTACAGAGATGCATCTCCCAAATTATTGAATCTTTTCTAAGAAATTCTACAAAAAATATAAAGGTAGATTTACTAGACAACTCATAAACTTAACATTTATGTGGTAAAATAAATGTGTAAGAAGAGGTAAATAAACTTATAAAAGACAAAGGAACTGTATTCTTTGGAGGTTAGATAATCCTATGGGAGTTGAGATGTAATATAAAAATAGAGTAAAATAATGAAATAAAATGGTGTGATCATGATTTCTAATATTGTTATTATCATATGCTATCGAATTGCCAGAACTCATAGTGACCCTATGTTCAATGACTCTGCTCTATCCTGAGCCATTCTCACTGTCTCTGATGCACTTGTCAGTCCTGTTTTACAATAGTGGCACTATGCAGTATTTGTCCTTTTGTGACTGAGATATTTCAATCAACATGATGTCCTCCAGGGCCACCCATTTTGTATAATAGTTCATGAGTTCTTTGTTTTTCAATGCAGCATACTATTCCATTATGTGACTATACCAAAGCTTCCCTATCCACTTGTTTGCTGATGGGCACTTGGGCTGTTTCCAGTTCTTTGCTATTGTGAACAAAGCCATAATAAACATGGGTGTACATATATCTGCTTGGGTGGCAATTCTGGTTTCTTTAGAATATATTCCCAGTAGTGGAATTACTGGGTCAAATGGTATTTCTATTTAGAACTTTTTGAGAAAGAACCATGGTGCCTTCCATAGTGATTTATTTCTTATTTCTTTTTTCTCCTTTAAAATGAGACAATTCCAGATATAATTCACTGCAATTAATTTTCTTTCTTTTTCTTTTTTTGTGTGCAGTAAGAAGTGAGTCTTATTTTCTTTCAATCTTTCTTTTTATTTTTTAATTTTAATAACAAGGTCACTTATATTTATAGACCTATTATTTTTATGAACTGATACATGCCTTCCATCTTCTTTTGATGTTTTGTATTTTATTCAATATTTTTCTCATTACATTCTTCACTCATGCAATTTGAAGCTTAAAATTTTCTTCAGTTCTTTGTGTGTTATTTGTTTTATATGTTTTTTAAACAATGTGGTAATGGGACCACACATTATGACACAGTGAAACTTATCCTAAAAATACAATATTGGTTAAAATTTAAAAATCACACCATATAATTCAACATTGTTGTTGTTCTGTGCCATCGAGTCACTTGCGACTCATAGCAACACTATGTACAAGAGCTCTAAAATCCATTCTATCCTGTGCTAACCTAGCCATTAGAGGAACAAAAGAGAAAACCTTATGATATACTTAATGCCCCAAAATGATATAAAATTAAAAGCACATTTATGTTAAAGAGTCTCAGCGGACAAAGGTTGGGAGGAAACAAAATCGGATAAAATCTACAGATTCTGTTCTATTTAATGGTGAAGCAACTCAATATTTCACTCATTAAGATTATACTGCATGGTGCCACTGTTGTAGAATGTGTCTGACATCAGGGTGGGGGTATGACAGAAAAAACTGGATAAATTATGTGTATTGTATTGAAACAGATGAGGGAAAGAACAGATTAGAAGTGATATATGACTGAGTATTATGGTTAGCACAGGAATCCAGAATTAAGGTTGCATAGAGAAGTGTACTCGGTTTGGGGGTGGGGGGAAGGGACATGGGAATTTTATACTAATGAAGGAATTTTTTTTTCTCTCTTCGGAGGGGGAAGGGAGCTGGTGGGGAGGGGTGGGAAGGGAGAAAATTGCGGCAATGAATGAATGGAAATCCAAAACCTCTGTAAAAATAATAATAATAATAATAAAAAGATTAGGAACAAGACAAATATCTTCACTGCCAGAATTTTGTATTGGATGGAAGGCCTAATTCATGCATGATAAACACTAGTTTCTACCAACTTCTCCTTATATGTCTTTAGTCATGCACTATATTTCCAGAGAGGAATGCTGTTTTGTGATCTGGGATATCTTTTATCTGTTTTCTCCCTAACTCAAGGAAAGAGAGGAAGTAGTTATAGATGGATTCAGAAATGAGTGACATCCGGGTTAGTAGCTCTAGCCATAAATCTTTAATCTTTCTCTTTGTATCAACTCACTTAACTCGTACTCTCTAGTATCCATTCATTCCAAGTCACTCTATCCAGGATTCTGAAAGTCAAATCACATTTCACGTGGTATTCTACTGAATAATATAGATTTCACTCCTCTCTTTTTATCTAGTACCTGATTTCCATCTACTTTCATCTTCCCCAAATATCTTGAACTCTCTTATCTTTGGTGCTGTTACTCCTTGTGGCTATTATTGCTTCCCTCCTTGTCGTATTTTGGTTCTTTCATTTCAGTGTTTCTGTGAAGACTTTAGAGAAATGTGAAAAGGAAAACCTGTTGGGTATGCAATCTTTTACTGAAAATCTATAATGTTCTATTATATGGTGAGGCAAGTCTCCCCCAAATCCTCTTCTTTTTCTAATTTGCCTTGCCTATTATATTCTATTATTCATCCACATGAGGTTTAGACTCATTTTTGTCAAGTTCAAAGAAAAAAAAATTCAATTGGAATTTTAATTGGAATCGCATTAAATTGATTAACTTGGGGATGATTGCTTTTTATTTTTAATTAAATTTCCAAGACTTTTTTTTTTTAGCTTTGCTAATTATAAATTTCTAAATTTATTGCATTTCATCAGAATCAGGTCTCAGCAATTTCTGCTTTTCCAAAACAGTATTGAAGTTAGGGATATTGTCCTTGGAATAACCTGGTCTAATGCTTCTCATAATGCAATATTGGACAAGAGGCATCAGTATCAGCTGGGAACTTTTTAAAAATACAAATGCCAAGATCCAAAGAAATCAGAAAATCTTTTACCAAAACCACTAAGAGACTCTGATTCACACTAGTATTTCAATACCATTGGGGCTGACAGTTAACTTCAAGCAACTATTTAAGCTTAGTCTAAACATTACTATATGTAAAACAGAGGAAAAAGTGGCACAAATGTTATAGTGCTTTTATGAGGACAATGTAAGATATGGCATATGTAAAATGGAACACATTCCCTGGAATGTTGTGAACATAAAAGAATTATTAACAATAAACAAAAATATTTTTCATATTGAATTTTGTCCAATAAAAATATGAAACTTTTTTTGTCATGATTTCAGCAAGAGGACAATGTTTATTGTAAAAATGAGTTATACCTTTTTTTGCATATAAAATGTCTCCTATATGTTTTTTAAAAGGATGTTATAGTTTTAAGATATTCTATGTCTTTATTTCTAGTCATTAATTATTTCCCCATTGTATTTATAATGTGAAGGGCCAATTCAATAACAGGTAAAGACAACCTTCCACTTCTTGCAGTCAAGGTGAATTCTATCCACAGTAACCCAATAGCTCAGAGCAGAACCGCCCCATAGAATTTCGAGGATGTCTTTTCCCCACAGTTGCCTGGTGGGTTGAAACTACTGCTCTTTAAGAGCGGATCTCTTTTATCCAGTATGACTTATAGTGTGCCTGTGCGTGGCAGATCAGTACTTCACCATACCCTGTGCCATCCGATGATCTCCCGCATGATTGACTCCACTCTTAAACTCACTGTGTCACCCATCTTTTTGAGGGGCTTCCTCTCTCTTCTGACCATCTACCATTACAACTATATTGTCTTTTCCAAAGACTAGCCCCTCTTGACAACATGCCCAAAGTACTTGTGGAAAGTTTGACCATCTTTGCCCAAGGAATATTCTGGTGGTACTTCCTCGTTCTTTTGGCCATGCACGGAATGCTCAATATTATTCTTTGCCAATGCTACAATTCAAAGTTGTATGTTCTTCTGTTTTCTTTGTTTATTGTCCAACTTTCAGATGTATAGAAAACAATACTACACCTGGGATCAGATGCACTTTAGTCCTGAAACCTATCATAATTACATTTTAGCACTTTGGAGAGGGCTTTGACAGTATATGTTCTTAGTACCACACACTTTCAGGTATTTTCACTGCTACTATCATGGTGTTGATTTGGGATCCAAGTAATACTAAATCTTTGACAACTTCAGTCTTTTCTCTATGTACCATGATGTTGGTACACTATTGGTACAAAGGTAAGGATTTTTGTTTTCTTGATGTTGAGTTAGAATCCATACTAAATGCTGTAGTTTAATCTTCTGTAGTATACATTTCAAATCTTCTTTAATTCCTACAAGTACTATTGTGTCATCTGCATAATGCAGCTTGTTGATGAGTCTTCTTCCAATCCTGATGTGATATTCTTTTTCCTATACTCTAGTTTCTATTTTTTTTTAACTCAGCATACAGTTTGAATAGGTGTAGAGAAAGGATACAACTCTGAAACACATTTTTCCTTATTTTAAACCATGCAGTATTCCCTAGTTCTGTTCAGACAACTGTTCCTTGGTTTATGTATAGGTTTCATATGGGCCTATTAAAGTATTCTGGAGATTTCATTCTTTTCAATGTTACCCATAGTTTATTTGTTAGGAGATATATATCTATATTTAAGTTCAGGTGGTCTAGTGGCAAGAAGTTGCTCTATAATCCTGAAGGCAAGTAGTTCGTGGCCACTAGCTTTTTCATGGGAGAAGGATGGACAATTTTCTTCTTAGTGATTAACTGCCTCTGAAAACCTGCTGGAGAATCAGCTATGGGTCAATTCTGACTCAGAAAAGTTCTCTGTATAACAGAACAAAATTGTCAAACATGCTGTCATCTGAGTTCTTCCATTCATTCAGAAGTAGGTGATGAGCCTTACTTCCTAGTCTGTCCTAGAATGTCATGGTTGATCCTGACGGTATTTGAATATTAGTGTAATAGCTTTTAGAATTGCATCAACTTGTAAGCCTCCACACATTATAATACAACAAACTGGCTGTTATAAATACAACAAGGAGTGATGATTGTATACCTATGTAACTCTATCTGTCTATAGAGAGAGAACTCTAGGGGAACTCTGGTGGTCCAGTGGGTAAGGAGTTGTTTTGCCAACCCAAAGGTAGGTGATTTGAGTCTATCAGCCTCTCTGTAGGAGAATGATTGCATTCTCCTTACGTTTTGTATTATCTACAGCTTCTGAAAACTTGCTGGAGGATTAGCAGCTATGAAGTTGTTCAAACTCTGTAGAACGAGTTGAATTGAACTTCAGTTTTATATATATAAACCTGAATATCTATCTGACAGCACTTTACAACAACAACAAAAACAATAACAAGAAAGCTCTGTTAGCATAGTGGATAGAAAGTTAGCTATGTTACCAAGCCAAAGGTGGGTGATTTTAATCTGTGGTCCTCTGGCCTGGTTTTAATTGTTTTTGGTCAAACATTCTTCTAAGTGGTATAGCACTGGTCAGTCC
>NW_006399826.1:6086701-6162485 GCF_000299155.1 Elephantulus edwardii
ACACACACACACACATATATATACATATTTACACACACACATATATATTTAAATCTGAATATATATCTCCATCTCTATCATCTAGATTTCTATCATCTCTCTATCATATCTCTATCTCTATCTCTGTATCAAACCCGATACCTATATCTGTATATATCAAGTCAGTTTCAACTCAAAGAAGCTGTCTTCTTTCAGTTTTCAAAGCTGTAGAAATTACAAGAGGAGACTGCAATGGGTATAATAATCTTGCATTGAATTAGTTACCTTAAGCTTCTGGATATTTGCTCTTTTTGTGCTTTTATTTCTTTATTTCTTTAAAATTTTTCTCAAAAGGCATCTCTTGATACACTAGAGGGAGCCCTGGTGGCTAATTCATAATGAGCTGTGCTGCTAATCCAAAGAGCTGCGTTCAAGTTCACCAGCTGCTTTGGAGGAAAAAGACAAGCTCTCTGTTCCCATGGGATTTTGGAACCTTAATGGAGATCAAAACACGTCGATGGCAGTTATTATAGGAGTGAGTGATTGAGTAAGTTGTGGTTGTGTACAGTCAAGTTGGAACTGGCCCATATCGAAGCCTCTGGTGAGCTTTCAGACACAGTTAATTGCACAGAAGATTGCCCGTCCTTCTCCAGTGAAGCAGCTGGTGGATTAGAAATTCATGCCTTCATGATTGCAGCTCAGCTTCTTGCCATGCAACTATAAAAAATTATTATTTTTGATCATATAGGAAATGCTTAGGGAATCTTGGTAACCTAATGATAAGGATCTGCCCTGCCAACCTGGAGGCACACAGTTCAAATCCACCAGCTGCTGCATGGGAGAACAACAGGCAGTCTCCTCTCTTGTGATTTCCTACCTCTGAAAATTGTCTAGAGGGTCAGCTTCGAGTCCTTTCTGACCTGATGGCACACAATAGAAACAGGAGATTTAATAAAAAAACAACGGATTTATTTCATTAATACTTTTTTAATATTTCACCTTGATCCTCATCTCTCCTTTCTTTCTTGATCATCTTTGAACAGGTGAGACCTTGTTTTCGTTGTGTACTATCGAGTTGGAACCAACCCATAGATGATGCTCCACCAAGATTTCAGAGGCAGGAAATCACACAGGAGGAGACTGCCTATCTTTCCTTCTCCTGTGGTGCAGCTGGAGGATTTGTACTGCATGCCTTTGAGAAGGGAACACAGCTCTTAGCACGAGGCCACTAGAGCTCCCTTGGTGAAGTCTAGCCTTGCATTTTAGAGCTAGTTATGAATGCACATTACTTTACATTTTCTTGATTATTTGGCTCTGTCCAGTACCAATTTCTACTTCCCAGCAGGCAGGCCTCTACAGAAAACTACTGCTAGAGAACTCGAATTCTCTGTTGACAATGTTGGCTCAGTAATATTCTGTATTGAAGGACTAATAGAAAAATGGAATTGCCAATATACTTAATAATCACAGTTCTTATAAGCTTTCTTCCCTGAACACTCTCTCATCCACACAATTTTCTTCCTGTAGAAAGTCTTATTCTTTATGTTCAAATATCTGTCTCACTGCCATCAAGTTGGTCCCAACTCATAGAGGCCCACTCTTGTGTTTCTGAGGCTGTAAATCACAATGGAAGTAGACACTACATCTTTCTCCCTTGGAGTCACTGTTGGATTCTAATCACTGGAACCATATTGCCTATTTTTTTTAATTTTTTTAAAAGCAGTACAACTTGCTGCAGATGATGCAACAGAGATCCTTTATATCAAAACGGACACAGATCCTTGGTCAAATATGCCCCAAGAATTTCTGATACCGAATGCAAGCATAAATTCAGGAAAGGAGAGGTAGTGTCTTGAATGCCTCAAAAATGAACATGTATGCAGAATAGCAGTAACAACCTTGTCTTGTGCTTCCCTTTCATCTAGTTCTTGAGCCTCAGAACAGAGAGTGCTAGATGGCACCTTGTTTTTCTCTTTCATTATTCAAAGCTATATATTGGTATGAAGTCTGAGAAAGTTGCTCTTGATACCAGAATAGTAAGATGAAAGTAGTTTACAGAAGGGAGAATGAAAAATTTTTTCAAGGCCACACAGATATGAATGAATTTGAGGGACCATGTTGAGCCCACTCTACTTTAGCAGAACACCAGGCTAGCTTTCTGAAGACAAATTTGTTTTCCGATAAACCTAAGTCAAACCTGATGTTCTGTGAATTCTCCAATAGTCCGAGAGCATTACCTTCATAAGGAACAATATCTAACATAATTAATATCTTGAATCTTATACACAATGAAACAGCACAAATCAATTACTTATTTGTATGTCATTTATCAACTGGCACTTCAGTGCAATGCTTTTACACTTTTTCATAATACTTTCCTCAACTGCATTAACCCATGTAATTTTGTACTGTTCTAAAGTCCTCTGATGCATCCTGTCCCCATTCTTTCCTCTGGCCTTTCATCATATTCCAATGTGTGCTTGGTGCTGTCTTCAGATGGCATCTAAGATTCTTGTTGTCAGAAGCCATGCTCTATTTGGTTGTTCTCCATCTAGCATAAAAATAAGGACCCTGGAAACATTTACACTACAGTTTAGTTTAAGATACAATGCTAAAGTAGCATTTTCCCTTTCGAAGGCTACTTACAGGAAATTAAAATTTAATTATCAAGTTGTATCTGCATTTCTCTTAACTTGGCTCAAAATAGCTTTCATTTACCTTTTTTTGGTTTCTTGCCTCACATTGTGAACTTTTCATTGGTATTAAGATTTCTTGTGCCACAAACATTTCATGAAGGCTTTCTCCATGCTGGGCACTGTGCCATGGCACTGAGAAATGTAAGTGAACAACATGCCATCTCCCAAATGCTCAGAGTCTGATTAGCAAAACAAGCATATATGTAAATAATCTTTGGAAATTTTGGCAAATGTTCCAATAAAGTTATGCACTGGAGGAGAAGAGAGCAGATCAAGTTATTTACCTTAGGGGAGTGTCAAGATGGCTAGTTTCCTCTTTTCTGGGTAAAAATACAGCAAGAAAGCCAAATCCCAAAGGACCAATGAAGCACCTTGAGTCCCTGGGGACTTGAATATATGCAACAAAACCTCACCTAATCCAACTGGTGCTGCTGTTTGGGGGTCTAAGGGCATTGGGGTCTCAAGGTCTCACCAGCAGTCTATGACCAATAGCATATGAATTAAATAGACATTTTACAATGATAAAGAAAACAAATCCCTTTCCTGTGTCCTTCTAAATTTACTTTGACTACATATTGAACAGGCGCTTCCTAGATCCAATACATCACAATATATTAAGTGCTGCTCTGCTCCCGCCACTCCGGTTGCCCTGCTGTGGTCCGTCTCTTTCTGTTTGCATCTCACCCGTCCTCTGTGCATATAAACTAAGTGTCTCCGTTTCTGCTCACAGAGAGCACCACGCCACACAGCCGAGATTTCCAGAACAAATATCAACAGTGGCTAAGCCAAACATATCTTGTCAAGAGAGTGCCACTGCAGTGTAAAGATTGATTTGTCGAGGGAGGTCTTGCATATAAGTAGATGTGAAAGCAAGGACTGAGGTTAACAAGTTTCCACTGTGGGAGTTTATTTATAACAAAATAACAAAAGGACAGTTCTGTCTCTGCCAATTACTTCCCAGCCCCTCCCGTCTCTCCATTGCCACAGCAGTTTATTCATCACCAGGAGCTGGCCTCTCCGGTCCAAATTCGGTAAAGCTTGTGGACAATGAGCCTGCCCTCAAGACTTATACTCTGATTTAGACTGTGATCATTTCACGCCGGGCAGGGCTATGTGGGGGTGTCCTTTGTGCTCATCTTAATGTTTAGGTGCAAAGAAGGAACAAAAGGGGAACGAAGGCATAACCTTTACATCTGAGTCCCTTGCTGCGATCACACCTATACAGATATGAAAGAAGAAAGGAGGCTTTAGGGCATCATGCTGAGTGAAATCGGTGAGCCAAAAAGAACAAATACTCTATTATTTTACCTGTAAGGAATATCTAGAATAGGCACACATGTATAGACCTACTTTTTTAGAGGTGACCAGGAGCGGATTTATGAAAAAAGGAAGAGGGGGTTCAGGATGTAGAGAACACAGAACTTCAGTTAGGAGGGTAAGAAACTTTAGAAATGGGTATTGGTGATGATTGCTCAGCAAGAGGAAAACAATTAATGCCACTTGTAATGTCACAACAGAATGAATACATTAATTGTACATGTGAAGAATACTGAGTGACTAAGGTTTTTTACACATAGCAATTGTTGTTGTTTTGTTAAGACTCTTAAAAGCCCTGTGTACAACAGATCAACATCTTCCTCGATCCTCACAATATCTCCTATGTTTAAATTCCTTGTTTTAATCATTGTCAATCCATCTCCTTAAGAATTTTCCTCTCTCTGAGCCTCTACCTTTTAAAGCAAGATGCCTCTCTCCATTTAGGACCCATCTAGGGATCATTAGGCATGATACAAGGGGCAAGGCAATGAGACCGAGCTGGTATTTGAGGAAGGGGAAGGTTGAAATCCAGATAGAGTCACATGCATGTGTTAACTTGTGCCCCCATCCTCAATCTCAGTAGAACAACACATTCAGGGCCAAGGACAGTTAGCTAGTACAGGAAAAGAGTAGGCAGATATGAGGATGATTTGATCTCGTTACCACCTTGATAAAAATCTATTCATTGTGTAAATGAAGTTGTTGTTGTTGAGTATCATCGAATAGGAAATGGTCTCTTGTGAGTTTTCAGAAGCAGTTAATCGTACAGGAGGAGAGTGCCTATCCTTCTCTTGTGGAGAAGCTGGTGGCCTTGAAGTGTGTGCCTGTGGGATTCCAGTGAAGCTTCTTGCCTCTAGGTCACCAGAGCTCTCTGTAAAAGAAGTAAGGGATATATTATGTAGAACATCTAGCTTCTACTCAAAGAAAACTGGTATCTTAGTAGGAAATGTTCATACTCGTAAAAGCTCAGGCAACTGCAAAATAAAAATATATAAGAACTATTATAATATCACAGGGAAACATAGGGCGTCTAGCTTGATATTAGCTTTAAAGTAAAGCTTCTTCTAGAAGCTGATATTGGAGCTGTGGAATGTGCAGAGTAGGAGAAAGTAACACATTCCCTCAGAATCCCCTAACTTCCAGAGAAAGTAAAGAACCTCACATTCTTCAATTAAACATGCTATGCCGGTCAGACACTATTCTTTTTACCTCCCAATTTTTTGTTGGGTTTTAAGTGAAAATTTACAGAGCACATTATTTTTCTGTGTAATAATTTAGGTATTTTCTCCACCATAACAACTGCAGTCCTTCCCTACTTCTTCCTAGTGTTCTTGTTTCCATTGATCTTTCTCTTCTCTGTCATTCGTTCTTGAATGTTTTCGGGGAAATGATGCTTTTTGGTGTCACATGGCTGATTATTCTGAAAAATTTGTTAATTTCTGGTTTTGTTGTTCATTTTATAAGCCTGTCTTTTGTTTGGTTTAAGTTGGATCCATGTGCATAAATTCCGTTCCAGGCAATTTGTACGTACGGTCTTAGGGTTTCTACCAGGCTCCACAAGCCTTCTCTTGACAAGTCTTTCTAAACCTCTGTCTCCAGTATGGCAGCAGGGCATAGCCAAGGATCAGGGGCCAGTCAGATCAGAAACAGCAGTTGGTCCATTTTATTTCAGAAAAGAATTTTAGAGCACAATATTTTAAGTCTTAAAGTTACTAGGCAGAAAATCTGCAAACAATTTACAATCATCTCAGTGTGGCTAATCTTCAGAAGAATGGGAATTCCAGAACACTTAATTGTACACATACATAAACTAACTATGCTTGGACCAGAAAGGAGTCATTTAAACAGAGCAAAGAAATACTGCATGGTTCAAAATCAGGGAAGCATCCTGTCTCCATACCTGTTCAATCTATGAAGAACAGTTCAAGAGGCTGGACTTTGTGAGGAGGAATGTGGCATCAAGATTGATGGAAGACTCATCAACAACTTGTGTTATGCATATGACACAACCTTGCTTGTTGAAACTGAGGAAGACCTGAAGCATTTGCTGCAGAAGGCCAAACACTGCAGTCTTCAATAGGGACTTAAGTGCAACATAAAAACAAACAAATAACAACAACAAAACCCAACAAAAAACAACCCAATGATTCTCTCCACTGGGCCAATTAGCAGCACCATGAAAGATGGAGAAGAGAGTGAGGTTGTTAAAAATTTCAGCTTTCTCAGGTCAACCATCCGATACACTCTAAGAACTAGTAGTCAGGAAATCAAAAGACAAATTGCATTAGGAAAATTTCATGTTAGGGACCTCTCCAGAGTGCGGAAGAGCAATGACGTCAGTCTAGAGACTAGCTACAAAGACCATGCACCTGATCCAGGCCATGATCTTTGCAGTTACTTGTTATGCATCAGAGAGCTAGATAATGACAAAGGATGATAGAAGAAGAATCTATGCCTTTTCGTTGTGGTGCTAGAGGAAGAGTATTGAACATATCATGGACCTCCAAGAGAACAAAAAACTCTGTCTAGTTGCTTTTTGGAGGCAAAGATTGAAGCTCTGCTTTACATACTTTGAGTATATTGTCAGGAGGGACCAGTCCTTGGAGAAGGACATCATGCCTTGAAGGGTGGAGAGACAGCATAGGAGAGGGAGACCCTGGATGAGATTGACATAGTAAGTGTGATAAGTGAGGTAGGTGTGTCAGAGACAGTGAGACTGGCTCAAGATAGACAACAGTTCAGAGCTATTGTGCATAAGGGTTGTTATGAGTGCAGCCAGACTCAATGGTATTTAACAGCAACAACAACATAGCACTGTGGATTAGACATTTTAACACACACATACTCTCTCTGTATGTGTGTATAGAGAAGTTGGAAGGCCTGAAGTCCTAGGATTCAAGGTTAGTTTTTAATTTTGACCCCAGTTGATTTCTTCATTCTCCAAAGCTCGACCTTAACTATGGTCCATTGTTTCTCAGGAATGAGTCATTTTCCATAAGCAGACTGGAAGAATGCATGCACATCTATTTCCCAACAATGGTGTTTAGACTGTATACCACTAACCACAGGTGCCAAACTGAGCTGTAAATTGTTGTGGAATTCACCTTTTGGAAGTGAGTTCAGGCATAGCTCCACATTCCTCATTGACCTTAATTCAAAGTTTTTATAAACTAGACAATAACAAAGCTTATTTTTTTCAAATTCCACTTCTTCCCAAATACCAACTGATGGTTCTCATCTTCCAACTCACACCAAGGTCTCCGTAATCTGATTTGAGTGACTGCCTCTGTCCTCTAAATGTAGGCTCAGTTTCTTCATCTGATTCACATGAGCACTCAAAATTCCAGTTCCAGCAACATTTCACCCAGCTGAAGTCTTGTGTTGTCATCAAGATTAGCAATGCTCCTCTAAAACCTTTCTTTAGTAGCTGATGACGTCTTGTGCTTTGAATTACCATTGTTAATGAGTTGAAAAGGCAACGCACTCACCAGTGAAAAAGCAGGATTTAAAGGATATTTTCTTGTTTTTCCGTAGTCGCTGGGACCTGAAATGTTTACACCATGTGGTTGCTGAGAGAGGACTTGTGACAAAGACAAGAATGAAGGTATGGAAAGCTTTCCAATGAAATAAGTCTATGACACTAGAGTGGCGAATAATAATTAATTTTAAAATCTCAAAACCAAATGAGCAACTCTCACCCTAAAACCAAAATAAACCAAATTTAAAAGTTAAGCAGAAAATCTATATATTATTCGTGTACACAGTGCAATAAATTATATATTAAACTCTATTTACAAGTGGTCATGTGAAATTGTCTATTATAGCTAAATTCCCCCCTGAAAATGTACAAAATATATTAAGACAAATATGTATGTTACCAGCCTTTTAAAGATAGTTTAAGGATTGTTCTGACGCTTTGTGTAACATAAACCTGTTGACGTAGAATTAGTTCCAACTCACAGTGACCGTCCAGTGGCTTTCTGAGCCTGTATTCATTCATTTGAACAGGGGACTGCCCAACTTCCTCCAGTGGTGCAACCTGATGGGTGAGAACTGCCAGTCTTTGGTTAGTGGCGCTGTACTTTAATGTCCTATGCCACCAGGGCTCTTTAAGTTGAGTTCACTAGTTATTTCCAAAGCAATTAATATGTTCTCCTTCATAGAGTTTTCCATTTGCCTCTAGAATTAATGATCCAAGAGCTAAGCTTTTTGAGGTTTTTGTGACATTTTCCAAACTCTTCTTTTATTACTCTGAGGCTATTGGCGGTAATTGCTGCCTTGTGTATTTCATTGAAATAGCCGCCTTCCCATTTCAGTCTTCCGATTGTGACCTGCTTTCGGTTTGAAAAATTCTGTGCTATCCTTGATTAGTCTGAAATTGTCAATGGTCATGGTTGTATTGCTTTGTACACCCATACCTAGCTCAGATGGAAGGCGTACAAATGGTGTATGAAGCCATGCACTCCCTTTCCATGCATTTCTAGATACCCCTGACCCAAGGAGTCAGTTATCCATTTTATTCTTTTTTTAAAATTTAATTTTATTCTTGAATTGCTATTTGACATGATGTTTTTGTTAAGTGCTGTTGAGCAGATCCTGCTATGAGTCATGCCCATCATGACCATTGACAAGTTACATTGTATTTACTGATTTGAATACTACAATCATTCATATACATTGTGTTTCTGTGATGTACATTGTTTTATACAATTATTCCTAGACGTCTTCTTTTATATAATTATTCTTGATCTATGCTTATAATCAACCTATCTTTTAAAGTTCCATTTGAACCATTCCTATTCTTTCACTCTTTCTGCCCACTAACCTCTGCTATCTTAGTGAATTTTCCCCCCTTTCTCTTTTTCTGCATCCTTTTATTCCCCTTTTAAATATTTATACACACTTTGCTCAGTTGTTGCAGACTGAGTGTAAAGTATTTTTATAATTATTAATAATGAGACAAACAACCAGGAATGAAATAGAGCAGAGAGCATAAAACAGGGGGCCAGCAGTTCAGACTGAAGATCCCAAGTCATGTTTCTCTGTGTATTTATTGATAATCAGGGGAAGCAAGGCATAAAAGGAATACCTTGTAAATGAAGGCAAGCTCTTTCTATTGCAAACCTTCCATTTGACTCAGGAGGGAGGGGTTCGCAAATGCAAGAATTTGGTTTACCCTTAAGGATTGCCTTGATGCCTCAGGGTGAACTCTAGCTCAGTAAGTAACACTCCCTCTGAAGGGGACCCCTAGCTGTCTTCTGTCTAAAGGAAACAAACAGTTCATTTTCTGTGATCTGCCACAAGAGAAATCCTAACTTATAAATCTGTAATTCCTTCAATTCCTGAACAAGGGTTTTCATTAATATTTGATATAAAGTTTGGCTTCCCATACTCAGTTACAGTCTTATTTTTACAATAATGGTTTTATGTGGTATTTGACCTTATGTGACTGAGTTATTTCACTCAGAATCATGCTTTCTAGTCTCTCCCATATTACATAGTATTTTTATAAAATCGTTGTTCCTTAGTGCAGCATAGTTTTCTATTATGTGACTGTATCACAATTTCTTAATCCATTTGTTTGTTGGTATGCATTTTGGCTGTTTTCATTTTCTTATTATTGTGAACAATATTGCTGTGAATATTGTTGTTGTTGGTGGTGTGCTGTCAAGTTGGAAATGACCCATAGCTGACCCTCCAGCAGGTTTTCAGAAACAGTTAATCGCATGGAAGGAGATTGCCAAGTCTTCTCCTGTGGAGCAACTGGTGGATTCGAACCATGTGCATTCGGGATTGCAACACAGGTTCTTACCAGTAGGCCACCAGAACTATTTAACATAGGTGAACATATTTCCATTAGTGTGTCATTTCTGACTTCCTTGGGCTATATTCCTAGCAGTGGAGTAACTGGGTTATATAGGATTTCTATGTTCAGCCTTTTGAGGAAATATCAAACTGGCTTCCTTTGCAGTTGCACCATATGATATTTCTACTATTATTGTAATTTAGGTGAAAGTTGATAAGGCAAACTTGTTTTCCATTTACTCGTCTGCAAACATCCTTTTGTGCCAATGACTGTATTCCCCTTAGTGTATTAGAACTCTTCTTATGTCCCCCATTTGTCCTTCTTTCATGCCCCTCTCTGAGCTTAAATTTTGGACAAATATTATCATTTTATCTCAAATGGCTGATTGTACTCAGAAGCACATTTCTGTTGTATTATTCACTTTATAGAACTCTCTATTACTTGGCTTTAAGTTGAGCCCTGGGAGTATATTCAGTTCTAGGTTTGAATAGTGTCCAAGGGCTATAGTCTCTTTAAGCAGAGTTGTTTAATAAGCATAAGTTTTTAATTTTAGAAGGCCTCAGTTTATCTAGTTTATCTTCCATTATTGACAATGAACTTTTGACATTTAAAACAGTGGGGGTTTTCCCCCCTTATCATGTGGAGCCATGACCTCATCCTTCTGGCTTTCATCTTTGACTTTTTAAAAATTATCCCACAAATACAGGATACCACTAAGAGCTGAGAACATTACTCAGGGTATGAAGAAAATATTCTTTGTCTTGGCCTCATAAAGCTTTCTATTTGAGCTCACTTTCTTTACTTTCTACTACTGAAATTCTGCCCTCAAGCTAGGGTCACCTAAGAGAAATTTTCATAGAGGATATGCAAAAAGCAGGAAAGGGGAAAAAATATATATGTTTATCTTTGTGCATTTGAAGTCTTTCTGTTGACCACCTACACTTACTGAGATTCTTTCTTGTGGAGCGGAGATGAGAGGGACACAGGAATCCCTATTACTTCCCATAGAATATTCTAAGTCTCACTACGGAGAGATTTTTCTACAAAGAGTAGACCCAAATATAAAGGCAGAGTTTTTATGAGGCCTTTATTAGCTAGATGTAGACCCTGATACTTCATTATTTATTATTCATTAATGGAATTATTCAACAAACATGAGTTGGGAACCCATTTCAGATAAGATATTTATATAAGCAAAATGGTTTCAATTAGAAGCAAAGTAAGGACATACGTGAAAAATCCAACCAAATTCCATAAACCATTTACAGAGAATTTAAAAACAAAAGACCTTACTTATGTTGCACTGTAAGGCCCTCACTTGCAGTAGATTAAGCCCTTTGTTTAGGTTTTGATTTGTGTTAGTAGTTTTCCTAATACCCTCCTGTGCAATGCATTATTACTTCCTCCCTACTTCCCCAAACAAAACATACAGAGCCTCTCAGCCAAATGTATTCACTACAAAACATACATAAAAAGGATAAATCCTGAACTTATCCTTGGGACTAGTAGTCATTAGGGACTCCTGAGGGACCAGTGGAAACCTGTATTTCCATGTTAGACATCTCCGATTTTTGAAAATAGATTCAAGAATGCTTAGGATAGAGGTTGTAATGTTTAAGATTTTTGGACTTTGTTTTGTTTTTGCTTCCGCTTGTTATTTTTTACAACCAAAGTAAAATCTGAACAAAGTTTATACTATTTCGCTAAACCATCATCCTAATAGATCTTAATCTTTCCATCCTAATTGGACACAGAAAGGTAAAAAATAAAGATTTTTAACTTATAACTGGCTGTAAATTAGTAAGCATGGACTTACATTAAATTTTTCCGATCCAGGGTACTTGATTTCATGGTATCTTAAATTCAGCTTTTTATGCTTGCCCACCTAAAGTCAATTCATGACTGAAGGCCAATTACATTTATATATTGACCTGCAGTTTTACTTTCAGATATAAAAACTGTAACCCTGAGATTATAAGGAAAACCTTTGGCTGCTATTTTTTTTTTATAACTTGTGAAGGTTCTAATCTAAGTTGTATTTCTCATATAGATGTTCCCACTGCTACTATTCCAGTAAATTTTGTTTTCTTGAGTACTCAAGAACAACGGAGTCTCTCTGGAGACTAAGGTGTGCCTGATACAGGCCCTGGTCTTTGCAATCACGAGAATCGATGCCTTTGAGCTGTGGTGCTGGAGAAGAGTATTGAATGTACCATGGACTGCCAAGAAAACAAAGAGATTCATCCTGGAGAGGGTTAAACCAGGCTACTCATTGGAGGCAAGGATTCTGGGGCTTCATCTGACATACTTTGGACATGTTGTAAAGAGAGACAGGTCCTTTGAGAGGGACATCATGCTTGGTAGGGTGGAGGGACAGCACAGGAGGGGAAGACCCTCTATGAGATGGATTGATTCAGTGACTGGGGTAATCAGGATGGGAGTGTCGGAGTCAATGAGATTGGCACAGGATAGAGCAGGGTTTAGGGCTGTTGTACATAGGGTCGCTATGAGTCACAAATGACTCGATGGCACATAACAACAATGACAACATCAACATTCTAGTTTGTTCTTAGCTTTGTTATTGTCTATGCATCCTTCATTTTTGTCTAGCTACCACTTGTCTGTCAGTTTGTTATACTATAGTTGCCTGTGTGTTGCAATGAGGCTAGAAGCCATGGCCCTAGTAATTTAAGTACCAGCAGGGGTCACTCTTAGTGGACCAGTTTCAGAAGTTTTCAGACTAAGATAGACTAGGAGACAGGTCTGACTAATAACCACTGTTGAAATACTGGTTCATGGAAAATTGGATGATATCACACTAAGGTACTCAAGTCGGAAGAAAATAAAAATATGATTGAAGAAAAGCTGGATCCTCAAAATAGGGTCTACTTTAATGATGTAGATAAAGTGCAACTGTTAGGCAATGAAAAACCTTCATTTACTGATGTACCATGACTCAAAATGAGGGAAAACAGGCACAAATATGTATTAGAAATTGTAACTTGGAATACAGGAGAATTGGAAGGTTTTTAAAAAATGAAATGGAACCAGATGAAGATCACTATTTTAGACACTGGTGCTTTGAAATGGACTAATATTGACAATTTTGAATCAAACAATCTTAGACTAGTATGAGAGGAATAGCAAATTGAGTAAGATTTGTTTTGCATTCATTGTTAAAAAGAACATGTCAAGCTTTATCCTGAAGTACGTACTATCAATGATAGGATAATATCCATGTGCACACAAAGAAGATCTCTTAATATGACCATTATTCAAATGTATATATCAATCACTAAAGCCAAATATAAAGAAATTGAGGATTGGAACCAATTTCTACAGCCTGAAATTGATCAAACAGCAGTGAAGATGTGTTAATAATAACTACTGATTGGAATGCAAAGGTTGGGAACAAAGAGAAGGCTTAGTGATTGTAAAATACAACCTTATTGATAGAAATGAGGTAAGAAATCGCATGATAAAATTGTATATGGCCAAGGAGTATTCATTGCAAATAACACTTCTCAAAAGCAAAAATAGTGACTATGCATGTACATGTCATCGAATGACATGCACAGAAAAGAAATTAAATACATGTGTGTGGAAAGGTGGTAGAAAAGCTAAATATCAATCAGAAAAAGACAAGGAGTCAGCTTTAGAATCAATTACTTATACACAAGAAATGTTTACACCTAACTATTTTAAAACAAGATCACAAAAGCCAAAATATATTCTTAAGAATATTTTGTGTCCATTTAGAAATCATCTCAAGAATGAATTAGATGCATTAAAAACTGATGATCAAAACCAAAATGAGTTGTGAGTTGACACAGTGAACTTTACACATGATTAGAGTAAAAGGTCAGTGGACAGACAGGAAAAGACACACACACCCCTAAAAAAAAAAAAAAAAAAAAAAAAAAAAAAAAAAAGGAAAAAAAAATGTCAGGAGAACCTCCAGTGTATGCTTGTAACATAGAAAGTTAAAGAAAGTGGAAGAAAGGATGATGTAAGAGAACTGAACAAAAGATTTGAAAGGGCAGTTTGAGAAGACATACCAATGTTTAGGATCAAATGCAAAGACACCTGTAATTAGAAAATCAAAAGGGAGGAACATGTTCAACACTTTTTAGTAGAGATTGTGAGGATAGTGTAGAAAACAGGCAAAGTTCTTTTCAGTCCTACATAGATCTAGATCAGTGTCAATTTGATGTCATCTCACTGCAATTACCTTCTCTCTTTAGAGTCACTGGTGATACTGGTTAACCACTGGACTACTTATGAAAAGGGTGTCTGAATCCACCAACAGCCCCCTCCAAAAAGATCCTGAGAATTTACTTTTTTTTCTTTTTTTGGTGAGAATAAATTTGATTTAGAATCAGCCAGCTGGACTCAGTGTAGATGATCCCAATTTTGTTGGCAACATTTTGCTGGGAACATTATAGTCAAGAGCAAGTCAAACATAGGCCTTCTCTCCATCAGGCCTAATCAATGTTGACCTTAGCCACATCAATGTCATAGAGCTTCTTTACAGCTTGTTTAATTTGGTGCTTGTTGGCCTTGACATCCACAATGAACACATGTGTGTTGTTATCGTCTATCTTCTTCATGGCTGACTCTGTGGTCAAGAGAAACTTGATGATGGCATAGTGGTCAGCTTGTTTCTCCTGAGGGCGCTCTTCTGGAGTTTTTTTGGCTGCTTTTGGAGTCTCCGCTTCTTAGGCCGCCGGAAGGTGGGTGATCTGGGATTTATTTTATTTCTTTTTTTTTCAGCTGTGAATGCCCTTCAGGACGGCCTTCTTGGACTTGAATGACTGTTTTGACTTCAGTTTTGGGTGGGGCAGGGCCTTCCTTTCTCGCTTTTGACACCATCTTCGTAGAAAGGCGACAACTTGCTTCTTAAAGGTCATAGCCATGCATAGAGCACATCTTTACGCTGAAAAATTTGGATTTTTATGCCTTGAGATCCAGTCAACAGCAATCAGTTTCTTTTATTTACCTTTCAGTTTTCCAGCACAGCCTCCATTACTGTTGCCATTTTATTTACTGACTGCTTTTCTTAAAACAGCCTATTTTAAGTGAAATATTGGGATGCGATGAAGCTATGGATTGGTGGTAACGTTAAGATTTCTTTCTTTGAAATCTTTTTCACTATATTTGAAAATATTTTCCACAATGTTCATACTCAGTTTATTCTTTAGACACATATTCAGAATCCCATCTATAGATTGTCATATCCTCTTCTCACATCCAATTGGTCACAGAGCCTTACATAGTATTAAGTGCTTATAGCTGTATACTAAATCGCTGGATTCCAGCTTTATCATTTCTTCCCTTCCTGTCCCAAGGTGAGATGTCACAGAAGATCATGACAACCTTCTGAACTGTTAAACTGCTTGCTGCTCTTGGGTTTCAGTTTGTAATACCTGTTGTTTTTGAGTGTGGTTTGACAGTTCTTTCGAGTTACTTCTGGGTGGGCTGGAGTCTAAAACTTTTCAAGTAAAAGTATGTCTACTATTTGTACCATCCAGGGTCTCGATATTCAAGCCTGAGTGCCATATAGGTCTCAGATGTGAATCACGTACTCTAATTTTGAGACACAAGAACACCATCCTTATAATTAATGGCGATGTAAATCAAGAGAGGATGGGGTATAAGTGGCCTTGTAAATCAGGTGGGGCTGGAGTGCCGGTCAACCCTTACATTATATTTTCTGTTAACCCGGATCGAACCATTCAGAGTTTTTAATTATAATTTATTCATTTCCCATTTAAGAACAAAGAAAATTTGCTCATATCATGGAGTTAGTAAGATGAGAGACAATGAATTAAACAGTACTAAATTAGGAAGTCTTGCTAAGGAACAGTTTAGGGGCAGCTCCATCCCTCCAGAATAAGCATTATTATGTCCTTTATTAACCACAAAGATCACAATAGTAGTTTTTATTCCTTTATAAAAAATGTTAGGTGTCATTGAATTCACTCCAACTCATAACAATCCAGGGAGCAACAAATAAGAACGTTCTCGATTCTGCACCAACCTCAGGGTCTCTGCCATGTTCAAGTCCATTGTTATCGTCACTGTGCCAATCCATTTTGTTGGAGTTATTCTCTTTTGCTGATCCTTCTACCTTTCTAAGCATGATGACTTGGTCTGAGAGCTTGCCTCTCTAATTTCTCAACATCATTGCCTTTAAGGAGTACCCTGGTTCTACTTCCTTTGAGACGTATTTGTTTGTCCATGGATATTCAATACTATTTTCCAACACAAATGAAAGGCATTAACTCTTATTTGATCTTCCAAAGATCCTACAACTCTACGGTACCTAATAACAAGAATATATTAAATAAAAATTAGTTTTAAAAATAATTGTTCAACAGAATGTAGATCAAGTTGTCCCCTATGCTAGGAGCCATTGAATAGATTCTGATTCTTATTGCCCTACGTAAAGCAGAACAAAACCCTACACGATTCTGTGTTATCCTGACAATCTTCATTGTTGTTAAGTCCAATTTCCCATTCACTGTGTTAATCTGTCTCATTGAAGCTCCCTCTTTCCTTCACTGACCATTTCTTTTTCTAGCATGAAGTTATTTTACAAGTTTTGTTCCATCCAGGTAGCATTATCAAAGTGTGGGAGACCTTACCATTCTTGCTTCTAAGGAACACCTTGGCTATACTTCTTGAAAACCATATTTATTAAATGAATAATGTGTTTGCTTTAACACTGAAAAACTGCAACTTTCAACCTAGAGCAAGGATATCAGTTTCAAGATTAAGGTGCTCCTGATTTTATTTTTTGCATTAGCCTTTCTTCTGGAGGAAATGCTCACACATTCTTTGATTGAAGAGTGAATTGCACGCACGTCTCACGCTGCCTTGATAAAGTTACAGGCATTACAAATTTGAAACAGTGACTTAGAAACTAGAGAGGCTAGTACCCAGACAATTTGCCACAGAAGAGAAGGTTTCTTGAGTTGTTTCAGAATCTAAGTGCACTGTAAAAGACAAGTTTTCCCAGGATTGAGAGTGAATGAAACAGGATCAGAGACACTCAGGAGATAAATGAGTGGGAGAGATTTCTTGATGAAGCATGTGTAAAACTAAATGTGGAAGTTAAAATGGCAGAAAATGAGGTCCAGAAGAGGAAATGGAGGGAAGAGGCAGCATGTGTCGGAGAAGAGGAACATGTGGAGAGCATTAATTGGAGAAGACAGTGCTATGCTGGAGTCACTTTACGGAGGGTGAACTTGGAGCTGCCATCATGTGGCAAACAACTGCATTGACTTTACGGACACATTTCTGGACCTAGAGAAGCAGAGTGAGATAAAGCTCTCAGAAATTGTCCCTGGAGAAATAAAAACCTTTCTGTCATGCACAATTGCTTTTTTAGAAAAGTATGCTCTTTTAACTCATAGTGACCTTCTGAACAATAGATCTGAACCTTTCCCTATCCAGCACCAACATTACCACCTCTGATATGCCTGAGTCCATTGTTAAAGTCACTGTGTCAATCCATCTCGGTGCGGTTCTTTTACTTACCTTCCACATTTCCCAGTCATTTTCCAAAGACTTGCTCCTTCTGACGAGATGCCCAAAGTATCTGTGCTGAAGTTTTACCAGGCCACAATTAATAACAGAATAAGAGGTTTAGTATTAAGTTATATTCTTGTGAGTGGAACACTCACCTGCTTTGTGATTCTGATTGATTTCCTAGTTCCAGCTAGCTGTGTTATCAGAAGTTAATGGAGAAATAAACATATTTACAGTAATAACAACTCAGGACATGGGGGAAACTGTCATCAAGTTGATTGTGATTCATAGAAACCTACGTAACACATCACAGTTACCACAAAGTTTTTCCCATTTTGTCAGAAGGAGCAAGTCCTCGGAAAATGACTGGGAAATGTAGAGGGTTAGTAAAAGAAAGGAAGAACCCCACCAAGAAAAACGTTAGAAAATCCTGCTGTCTTACTTCATAAGTATCTTAGCTTCATAAGCAGAGTCCTCTCCTCTTCAAATCTTCCTAATTTTGCCTAATCATTGTCTACATACATATTTTTTAATCAATTTTAATGAAAGTTTACACTTAGAGTTTCTAGTCATTCACTGTTGTACTTTTCTCCCTGCCCACTCCCCCCATTCACTTGTCTTCTCCTTGAAAAGTAAAAGAAAAACTCTTTCATTGTTATGCAATTCCTCCCCCCAAGTCCACTCCACTGTGCAGCCTTCATTCTGGACTCCTGTCATAAAAAAAAAAAAAAAGGAAAGAGAAAGTTATTATAAAAATGGTTGATTTTTAAACCCAACTCAAATGTGCTCCAGAGGAAAGAGTTAGTTTGCTTTACTGACAACACATTCTCAACATCTCTGTATAATCAAGGGTGAGACTGAGGAAGGAATATGAGGACTAGTCCCTATATGGGTACTTCTTTTCTCAATTTTCTTTCACACATACAGATCAAAGCACTGTTGAACGTTCCTTTCCACCATGAAAACATTCCTCAGTCTTCATCTCCATTCTGATCTGCTTTTTTTCCAGTTCCTAAGCAAAGCTGCAATTACAGAACTAGGTGGCTTAGCTAGGTGTGGAATCTGTAGTAATTAATGAATATCATGTTAGCTGTGAATTATTAATGACATTGGAAAGAACAAGATAATAGCATCATTACATCTTTATAATAGGGTGAAGGAACATGAAAAAATAGCCATAATGATTACTTCTGTGTTAGGGAGATAGAAGGCATTTCTGATAATGGATCAGCAAAAGGGAAAAGTTGAGAACTGGCTGAAGTGTATGAACGTGAAAGTAATTAGAGTTTCAGCAGGTAGAAAAGGGGAGAAACACAGAACCAAAGACCAACAAATCAGCCTACAGACAGTTACTGAAAATGCATTCTTTGAGACTATCTGTGTTGATCAGCAAACCACTGACTGGGTTCAAAGCTGCAAGTAATAGGGTACCTGGGCTGCCTTCTGGATTAAGAGAGTTGCTGCGTGAGTGCAGTCAAAATCATTCTGTCCAGGTACATCTCCTCTCTAAAAACTTTCATTATGTTTAAAATATAAGTTGTGAAAGCCTAAAAACAAACAAGCAAACCCGTAATAATTTATTGAAAAATATACAAAATACACGGAAAATGACATAAATCTTCACTAAAAATTAAGTGTTGTTGTCGATTGCCTTTGAGTTAAGTGTGACTCACAGTGAGTGACACTACGAACGAAAAGGCCTGAAGCCTTTCTATAACTGTAAGCATTTATCAAAGTTCTTGGAGTCCGGAGGTGTGTTGTTTAAGAAGTAGATATTAGACCTCTCAAATTGATTTAAATATCTGACACCTCTCAGCTGGGAAACTAATCACAGACTATGAAATTTTACAGATAAAGCATCAAGTGAATGTGATAGAGAAGATGAAAAGCATAAATATTTTTGAGGAATCTCTAGTGGGCTCTTGTTGTTGTGTACCATTGAGTTAAAACCGAACCATATCTGACCCTCCAGCTGGTTTTCAGAGGCAGTTAATTACATGGGAGGAAATTACCCATCTTTCTCCCACAGAGCAGCTGGTGTCCTCAAACTATGTGCCTTTGGGATTGCAAAGCAGATTCTTGTACTAGGCCACTAGAGAAGGAGAACTCGTGGCCTAGTGGGTAAAAAGTCGCACTGCCAACACAGAGGTGGATTATTTAAATCGCCTAACTTCTCTGTGGAAGAAGATAAGCAACCTCCTTCTACATGATTTACAGCCTCTGAAAACCCATATCCACTAGAGGGTCATCTATGAGTCAGTTCTGACTAGAAAACAATTAAGTTTGTTGGTACATGTTTTTAAAAATGTATAACATGCGGGATAGACTACCAGATAGCAACACTTACTACATTATAATAGTTAAAATAGTAAATATTTATTAAAGATAGAGAAATAAAAAAAATAAAGAAAATTGTTGATGGATCTGTGAAAGTCTCTCTAGTGATAGCTGATATTTAAAATCAACATTGAAAAAATAAGAATTATTTGGGGATATTTTGATTTTCATTTTGGAAATATTCTTTCTTACCATATTATTGGGGGCTCTGGTGGCCTAATGTAGAGTTACACTTCTAACACAAGGGCAAGCAGTTCGTATACCAGCTGCCCATGGGAGAAGGATAGTATCTGAATACCTGTTGGAGAATCAGCTACGAGTGAATTCTGACTGAACAGCATATAATATTATCATTATACCTTAGATTATTTATACACGAATTACAGGGAGATGGTTCAACAGTAAATATATAGAGAGAGGCTATATTAACACAAGAGAGGCTATATTAACACAGGAAGGACAGAGCAAGGTTTTGGGCTGTTTTACATAGGGTCACTATAAGTCACAAGTGACTTGACGGTACATAACAACAACAACAACAAATAACATATACGTATAAATTATATTCAAAACAACAAAAGAAAATAAAAATCTAAAAGAAAAACATTTGCTAATTTAAATAGCAAGTTCACATAGGAAAAAAGAAAATATAAAATAAGTACATAAATTTTCAGTTTTACTTTCAATACAAAAATGAAAATTAAAAAATGCTTCATTTGTTGGATAGACAACACTTTAAATAAAACAAAATAATTATCCAAATTTGAGAATTTTAGAAAAGAAGTTCTTGTGGTGGAAAATTATAATAAAAATTTTATTCAATATCTTTTAAAATTCAATATCTTTTACAATTTCTTTTCTGTTGTAACTTTTTAAAGACACATAGGTTTGATCTTTTTTATGGCTAAGTAAGTAGTACATTATACAGACAAACAGATTGATCAGGTTTTTATTCAATGCAGGACATTTCATTCAATATTACTCTCATCTGACTTCTGATATTTGTAACTTGAGTATTATCTCATTTTATTTCTTGCTAAAGGCCCGTCAATTTAATTGCTTTCTTCAAAGAAATCTAATCTCCTTATCAAATTTGTAGCTCTAATTTTTTTCTTTTCTTACTTTCTACTTATTTGGGGCTTATTTTATTTTTATCATTTCTTTAGACTAAGCCTGGTATTCTTGGCTTAATGAATTTTTTTAAATTTAGTAACACAAACCCTGGTCAATTATTGTCAATTATGCTTGTTATAGTTATTTCATTTTGTTCAATTAAAAATATTTTCTAGTTTTTCATGAGTCTTCTTTGATCCATGGAAATTTTGGAAAGGCATTGCTAAATTGGAAGTATTTTACATTTTTATTTGCTTTCTTTGTTTTCACATATTTGTATATTTGACTGACAAATGTATTTCATTGTATATGATTTGTTTTTCCAGTTTTATAGGAATACATAAAAAAGCTATTTATTTTTACAAATCTTATGATTATGTTCCATGATAAGTCATTTCACATTGTTGTTATTGCTGATTGCCTTTGAGTTGAGCACCACTCATAGCGACCCCGTGAACAAAAGACCTAAAGCCCCCTCTATAGCTATCAATATTTATCAAAGTTCATAGAGTTTCTGGAGGCAGGAAGTGGATGCCACTCATGCTTCTAAACCTGTCATATAGCATGTTATTGTTGTTATGTGTCATTGAGTCACCTGCCATGTATAGCAACCCTATATACAGGAGCTCTGAACCCTTCCCTGTCCTGAGCCAGTCTCACTAACTCTGACACACCAACTCCATTGCCCCAGTTACTGTATCAATCCATCTCATCTGGGACTTCCTCTCCTATGCTGTCCGTCCACCGTTTCAAGCATGATTTCCTTCTCCAATGGCCGATCTCCCCTGGCCACATGCTTAAAATAAATGAGATGGAGTTTTGAAATCCTAACCTGCAATGAGAGACTTGTCTTCACCCTCTCCAAAACAGACCTATTTGTTTTTTTGGCAGTCCATAGTATGTTCAAGACTCTTCTCCAGCACCACAATTTGAACACATCTATTCTTCTGTCATTCTTAGTCATTGTCCAACTCTCTGTAGCATAACAAATAATTGAGAAAACCATGGCCTGGATTAGGTGCACCTTTGTATATAGGCTAATGCCATTTTTTGCTCTTCAGCACTCTAGAGAGGTCCATGACAGCAGATTCTCCCAATGCAATTTGTCTTCTGATTTCCTGACTGCTGGTGTGAAGAGTGTTGATTATGTATTCAAGCCAACTGTAATTGTGAACCTCAATCTTTTATCCATCTAATATGGTGCTGCCAAGTGGCCCAGTGGTGAGAATCTTTGCCTTCTTGATGTTGAGCTTCAATCCATATGAAGACTACAGTCTTTGATCTTTTGCAGCAAGTGCAAGCAAATGTTCAGTTTTGAAGTTTCAGCAAGCAAGGTTGTATCATCTGCATATCATAGGTTGTTAATGAGTCTTCCTCAAATCCTGATGCCACTCTCCTCCTCATAAAGCTCTGCTTCCCAAGTGATCTGTTCTACATATAGATTGAAAAGGTACAGGGACAGGATGCATCTTCTTTCTGATTTTGAACTATGCAGTATTTCTTCGCTCTTTTCTGAGGACTGCTTCTTGGTCCACTTATGTTTCATATAAGCACAATCAAGCTACATCTAATAAGTTTCTCACCGTCCTAGTGCGATACAAATTTTCTCCTAAGCCTGAGATAAGAGTTCTTGGTTATTCGTTCTGCAAAGTTTTCATTTTTATTAATAAAGTTATTTTAATATTTAATATTATTTTGTTGTTGCTGTTGTGTACTTTCAAGTCAGAACTGACTCATAGCTGACCCATCAAGGGATTTTCAGAGGAAGTTAATCACATGGGAGGAGACTGCCCTTCCTTCTCCAGCAGAGCATCTGAAGACTTTGAATCGCGTCTTCGGGATTACAGCTCAACATTTTCCCATTAGGGCACCAGAGCTCCCTTTCTATTGTTATTTCAAAAACTTACTGTCCTGATTGCTTTAGCTTTGATAGTAAGTCTCATATATGTCCCTATTTTTTCTTTTCCAATCTTTACACTTTGTGTAATTGATAAGACATAAGTAAACACCTGATATTTTCTGCTTCTAGTCAAGATTCATTTGATATTAACAATACCCCATGTTCCAAAGTTTCTTCTGAATCTAGCTTGAGTTTCTAGAGGTTCCCTATCTATATATTATTGTAAACATTTTCAAACAACCTTCAACATTATTTTATTTGCATGTTAATGGTATTGTTCAATAATTTCCACATTTTATTAGATCACCTTTTGTTGGGAGGGAATGGGAACAAATATGGATCTCTTCGGTTCCCAGGTAGCTGTCTTCCAAATTCTTGGCATAAGCCAGTGATCACGATCATGTCCAGGGCTATATCTATGTCCTAAAACATCTCAGTTCATATTTCATCAGTTTCTGGACCTTATTTTTTGCCATTGCTTTTAATACAGCTTTATTACCATTGGTTCTTGATAATGTACTATTTTGTCAAATAGCTTTTAATGCTCCCTGCATCATTCAATATTTTGTTCATGAAATCCTTCCGTTTTGCAACCTGAGTCTTATTTTGTTCTTTGGTTCTTTCAGCTTGAGAAATGCTGAATATGTCCTTTCTTTTTGGTTTTCTAACTCCAACTTTGCACATCATGTAATAATTGAGTTTCATAAATGCACCTCAGCCAATTCTAACTCAAAGAAATCATTGTGTTCCCAAGACTGAATATCTCACTGAGAGAAGATCGCCTCATCATTCTTTAGCAGAGCAACTGGTAGATTGAAATGGCAACCTGTCCATTAAAAACACACACACACACACACACACACACACACACACACACACCACACACACACACAACACACACGACCCATTCCAGCTCCTTTGCATACTTAGGCATCTCGTAATACTATATTTCTCCCATGCTCTCAGAAATTATACACATCAATGAATCTTTCAGAGAAATTTTTTAACATTTGTCCTCTAGGCTGTTAGGGGTATGATGAGAAGAAAAAAAAGTAGTTACTCGGTTAGCAGACTGACTCATCTTAATAAAGTCATGTGTGTATAAACCCTTTTGAATCCTTTTAGTGCTATGTCAATGTATTAAGCCGAAAAGCAAACCAAAACTAAAGCCAAAAATAAATCCTTTGCCTTTGTGCCAATTCTGATTCATGATGACCCTACATGTTATAGCAGAGAAGAGTGCTTGCTTCATTGGAGGTTTTGTGGGGTTATTTTTGCTGCTGTTGTGGTTGTTGCTTTCTCTGGGGTTTTGTTCTTATTGTTTTATCATATCAAATCACCCTTCTGTGGTGTTTCTTTGTGGGTTCAACCTACCGTCATTTAGGCTAGAAGCTGAGGACAAGAAATTGTGCCGGGTGTTGGGGGTTGGGAAGGGACATGAAGACAGGGAAATGACCTTTGTTGTTGTTAGGTGCCAACTGACTCAATTAAGAGTCATAGTAATTGTTTGAACAGCATGTCTGAGCTATGCCCTATCCTGAAATAGCTTCACAATCTCTTCCATGCTCAAGTTCATGATTGCAGTCACTGTCAATCCATCTAGTTGAAGGTTTTACTCTTTGGTTAACCCTTTACTTCTCCCAGCTTGTTGTCTTTTTCTAAGAACTGACTCCTCAGGCCCACATAATTGAAATATGTAAGTAGAAATTTCACAATCCCCTGCTTCTAAAATGCATGCTGGTGGTATTTCCTCTAAGATAGCTTTGTTATTTTGGCTCTCCATACTCAGCACTCTCCTCTAACACTACACTTCAATGGTCTCAATTATTTGTTGTTGTTGTGTACCGGTGAGTTGTAACCTACCCTTAGCTGAACTAAGGAGGTGTGTCATGAGCCTTGAGTCTTCATTATTCATAGACATATAACAAAAGCCAATTACAATTAATTCATAGCAACAATTGCAATTTATCTACATTTAAATTCATAAATTCATCACAAAATGTTGATTCATCGTTTCATAACAAGCATTAAACAGTTAATTACAAGTTATCTACATTGCAATTCATAAATTCATCACAACATATTGAGTCATGCATTAAACAGTTAATTGCAATTTATCTACATTACAATTAATAACTTCATCACATGTTGATTCATCAACAGTGGAGGGACTCACCCAGAGATCCCAACTCGTCATCTTCTTTGGTATTTCATGGTCATTGGTGCAGTTGGGGGGTTCTCCACTAGTTCAGCAGGTTGATGTAGCCAGGGATTCTCAGCTAGTTCAGCAATTCGATGTAGCCAGGGTCCATGGGTCTGGGCAGAATCCTCTACTGTCTTGGTAGTTCATGTCCATCAGTGTAGGCTAGAGTTTTTGGCTCCAAAAAGAACCTTTGGGTCTTCAGTGTTCAGCTCAGTGTTCCTGGGTAAAGTGGAGTGAGCTCAAGTTGAGCTCTCTGGGATATAAATACCCTTAGCTTGGCTAGTAGATGCTACATCATATTCAACCAATGACATTCAGCTTTGAGTTTCCAACCAATTACATTAGTCCCAAAGCAACACAGGTTTGACCAATCATGTTCTATCCTTGGCAACATGGCATTAGGCAGTTGTATCTCTTTATCAAGGGTCTGCCCATTTTGGCATGTTAAACTGCTAGTATATTTTTTTAAAAAATATTCTTATTTCTATGCTTAAGCATCAAATTCATTGTAATATTTTTCTACTGCAAAATACAATTTAAGATATCTCATGTGTTACAGTAAAATTAATCTATTTTTCTTACACTTAAACTGCTGATAACAAAGGAGACTGCCCATTTTTATCCCACAGAATAGCTGGTTGATTTGAGCTGCATACCGTTGCATTGACAGCACAATTCCTTATCACCAATCTACCAGAACTCCCTAGTTCTTCTTTAGTCTTTCTTATTCATTGGTGGTTTTTCAAATTTTTTTTAAATTTTTCTTTAAAAAAACACAAAAGATGAAGCAAAGCTAAGAATTTCCAGCATAGAATCATGTCAGTTCAATATTTAACTGGGTTTCCCTTCCTAATAATTTGAATTTTTTGCCAGGTATACTGAATCAGAATATTCATTTTAATAAGATACTTAATAGTCATCTGTATATGTATAAACATCCCATGGAGTCTCATTGGCAACTAGGTAAGTGTATGACTCTCAGAAACTCCTTGAAAATGTGTTTCTTTCTAACGTAGATAGGATAGGATGAGACATTTGTTTTTATGGAAGGAGCCCTGGTAGCATAATAATTAAATCACTTGTTTGCCAACTTCAAGGTTGGCCATTCAAATCTACCAATTAATTTACAGGCAAAATATGAGGCAGTCTGCTTTTGTTAATCTTTACAGCCTCAAAAAGCCTTTGAGTAAATTCAGTTCCATCCTGCTGGATAACTATGAGTCGGAATCAACTTGGAAATAGTGAGAGTGTTTTGGGTTTTTTTAAAATTTGTTTTTTATTTTTTTATTTGAGTATGTCTTGATGACTCTCAATCCCTGACCCTCCACTTGTTCCATGCGGATCAATGTTTGTGTTCCTTGAAGGTCAGGGCTTCTGCAGACTGCTGGATTAAGGTTCTAATGTCAGACCCTGTTATCTGGTGCGGAGGCCCTAATGGCATTAGCAAGAAAATGAAAGAAGCTTCCAAACAACCTTCAGATCGATGCTAACGTTATAACTTTCAACAGCTGCTGCTCAGCTTCTTTATTTGTTAAGGCCTCCTCCTGTGTGGAAGTTTCTTGACTCAAGTTTAATTCTGTCAATTCGACAAAGATGTTTTGAGCAGCTGTTCTGTATCAAGGACCGGACAAAGCCTTAGGAAATAAAATACATTCCTTGGGGTGGATCCTTTCACTCAAGGGGATAAACATTTAACTGAAAAGAGAGTTCACCAAGCATTTGAAGGCAGTGTATGACCAAGATAATTTCAATGATTAAATGTAAATGTAGAAAGCTGTCAGAGGATGGATACTCATGCTGAGTCTTGTTGGAATACAAAATTTGGAGAAGTGGGGAACAGAAGGACTTTATTCTATATGAAGAAATAACCCATGGAAAACTGGATTGATCATTCTTGTCTGTGTGGGGTTTCCAGCCCCTCCCTATCAAGTCTCAGCACAGAAATTATAAGAACTATATAGATACTCTACTTCATACCCTGTGGATAGTGTTCTAATTTTCAGTAGTAAAGTCAGGATGGGATAAGTAGTAAAAATTCATAATAGCTTGTTTCATAGTTTTAAGGGAAAAAGAAAGGATACTGAAAATGTGGCCTTTTCCCACTTGGCTCATGAAGTTCTGTAATGGAATCTCTCCTGCACTGAGGTAAAAATCAATAAGTAAGGATTTTAGCAGTCCAACAGATTTACCTCACACTCTCAGGGTCGACTGTCCTAGAATTGTGTTGGCCTGACCTTCTCCTGGTGGTCAGGAGGGTCAGCCAAGACAGATGCCTTCAAAGTCTAGGGACTTTGAAAATACTGCCTGGAGGAAATTAAGACAAAACAACACACACACACACACACACACACACACACACACACACACACACACTCTCTCTCTCTCTCTCCCTCCCCCCCCCACATACACATACTCAAAACACTTAGCTGGTTATTCAAAATTAAATGTGTAAGCCATACTCAATCTCATCCCTTTCTGTTCTATTTATATTTTGATTACTGCAACAGTAGGCAAACATAATGGGCTTGAACATGACAGAGATCATTAACAAGGCACAGAACAAGGCAAGGTTCAGATCTATTGTTCATAGGCTTGCTTTGAGTCATAGACACCTTGATGACACCTAACACCAACAGTGGAGTTCTGGTGGTGTAATACATCAGACACTGCTCATTAAAAGGCATCTCTAGTGTATCTCATTCACTAGCTCCTGAGGAGAGAGAAAAGCAATCTCTCCCTGGTAAGCTTTATAGCTTTGGAAACGCCACGGGGCCTTACTAGGAGTCAGAACCTACTTGATGGTAGTGATTTGAGTTTGAATCTTAAAAATACCTTTTTTTGACACATGTCAAGGGTTATCTGTGATCACTGTTTATGTAGTGAACCTTATTATATTAATAAGGTTCTTTATCAATGTTTTCTCCTCTTTACACCTAACCTTTACTTCACAGCAAAGCTCAATCTAATACGGTTCCACCAATTCTCTGCTAATAACTCCTATGCTCTATTTTCTCTGAAATTATTTGGTCCTAATTTTGTGAACTATTTATCTGATATTTAGCTAATACCTTCTGACATCTCTTCTGTTGTGACACTGTTAGGTATAATTGAGTTGACACGGGCTCATCGCGACTCCATGCACCACAGAACAAAACACTGACCCATCCTGTGTCCCCTTCACAATCTCTTCTATGTTCTAGCTCACAGTTTCAGTCACTGTCAATTCATGTCACTGAAGATATTTTTTCTCTGCTGCTCCTCTTACTAAGCATGACTTTTTCTTATGCAGGAAAAGTGATGGATTGAAGATTGGACCTATAGTTAATCACGTGTACATGTCTATCTTTTCATGTTTCTTAGTTTCTCTAAGGAACATGCACACCATGCTGCACTTATATACTTATTACCCAGCTAATGTCACTCACTTCTGTGTATTTTCAGATAAGTGAATCAGATTCCACGTTTCTAAAAAACCACCTGGAGATCTTGTTAAGCTATAGATTCTGATTCAGTGTATCTGGGATTGAAATAGAGTTTTTTAGCAGGGACTTGAACCAGTTCATTCCTGCTTCAAATATTAACAATACATTTTTTACTTTTCAGTTAAATTTATCAAATATAGACTTTGTCTACAAATTTTATAAACTATGAAAGGAAATATACTAACCTTTTCCAGGTCCAGAATGATTCTAATTCAGTCACTAAAATAATCTGTTGCTTTTCTGTTTTCCCAATCTTCAACTTAATCCAGTTGAAATACAGAATTGAAAAAAAAAAATTAAAAAGAAATTTCAAACATTATAAAGCAAATATATTAGTAGCATTAACTCACTTACAAGCATCAACAAGCTTCAATGTTCTGCCTTTTAATTTCAAATAGAAATTCCTCGTATTCTTGTCTATTATTTTTATATTTTTATTTTTAAGTTACATTCATGTACTCTGATACTTAATGAGTACCAACAGAGCTTATGATTAATTGCCACTGAGTTAATTTCAGCTCCTGAAGGCCCTGTGTGTGTGGCATGTTCCGTGTTTCAGGTCCGTGATCTTTTGAAAGCAGGTTACTGGTATGCCCACCTTTCAAGGTATCTTTGAATGGGTTTGAACTGTCATCCTTTCAGCATATAGCCCAGAACTTACCTATTTGCGCTCTTCAGGGAATGCTGTCAACACTGCTGGTAAAAGAACAAATATTTACATCAACATAGAAAATCCACTGATGTAATTTCAAAAGCAGTCTTCTAAACAGCCTAGCCCCCAAAATAAACATTTGTCCAAAATGTATCCCTGTTTTTGCACGTGTCAGTAATTAAATTCTTTTTGTTACTTTTATAAATCTGTATTAGTTTCCCTGGGCTGTTATAATAAAACA
Organism: Elephantulus edwardii; assembly: GCF_000299155.1. NCBI lineage: Eukaryota > Metazoa > Chordata > Mammalia > Macroscelidea > Macroscelididae > Elephantulus > Elephantulus edwardii. The sequence goes on from NW_006399826.1 coordinate 6,115,961, forward strand.
TCACACACTGAATTGTTATATTTCTGTCATTGATAGTTCATAGTTTCAATATAAAAATTTTGGGTAGTGTTTATAATAATTTTTAAAATATTATTTGCTTTTCCATAGTGAATTTTTAATCTCATTTTCTAGTTGTTTTCTTCTAGCATATAAAAATATCACCAATAAATATACAGTGAATCTATAACCAGACCATGAAACTAGTTATTCTTTCCAATACTTTGTGCTGAATCCTTAGCAGTATTTTTCTCAAAAAATTTTGATATTCACAAATAAAGCTATGTCTACATTTCCAAGTTGTATGACTTTTACTCTTTTTCTTGTCTTTTTTACATTGGCAAACAACCACAGTAAAATTTTGAATGAAAGTAGCAAGGGGATGAGGTCACTATTTCACTATGAAGTTTGATAATACCTTGATAATTTTCTAGTTAAACTCAAGGTCATACTTTGGCTCTCAGGGATTTGTTTTCATTTTCTTCAGCTTCCATTTAAATTTAATATAAGCACACCATCGTCTGTTCCATAGTCAGTCCCTGGTTCTGACTGATGATATGAATTTCTTCTCTAAGTCTATTCATATAGTTTATTCCTATGTAAGGTGCACATGTATAGTTTCTGTTTCTGTTTTGTTTTCTGTAAACTTTTGTTAAAATATCAATACAAAATTTAAAAAAGATATTTACAATTAATAAATCATTGCTTGTATGAAATTCTATTATTGTTTTCTGGCCTCATTTTTATTACTGAAGCCATATTTTCTAACTACCTGTTCTAAGTCTCCAATTCTTACATCCTGGTTACCAGTTGTTATTATTATTGCTTTGTAACTATTTGTTGTTATTGTTAAGTACCATTAATTGGAATCAACTCATAGTTGATCCTCCAGCTGGTTTTCAGAGACAGTAAATCATATGGGAGGAGACTGCCCAATGCCAGGCAGCATAAGCTGGCAGAAATGTCTTCATCTTTGCATTCAGTGATTGATGCATTTATTTGAATAATAAATGGTCTTCCATATATGTGTATGGCTATTATTTTATCACTGACAGCCTTGAACTTCATACTAGATCTTAAAATGATGAATTAGATACTATTCCCCTTCAATTTGTCATTGTGAACTCTTATCATAAAGTCCATCTAGCATTTCAGTGCTAACCTGAAGGTCAAATCCACCAGTGGCTCCACAGAAGTAAGACTGGCTAAATCTTCCTATGCAATTTACAGCCTTCAAAGTCCAAATATAGGCCCGGTATGAGTCAGTTCTGACTCAACAGCAATGGGAGAGAACAAGAGCTCAGACATGTTGTGTGATCCAAAATTATCACCACCAGGTCATTCCAACTCCCTGAAACCTAGGATATTGGCATTTATCATTTTTGACAACTTCTAACAACATACAGAGAGCGCTATTGGCCCAGTGGATATAAAGCTATGCTACCAGGCCAAAGGTGGGTGATTTTAACCTGCAACCCTCAGGCCTCGTTTTAATTGTTTTTGGTCAAATATTGTTCTAAGTGGCATAGCACTGGTCTGTCCATTTGCCGTACAGAGGTAACTTGTGGTGGCTGTGAAGTTGAACACTGTGAACACTGATGTGTCAAATGCAAGAACGGTTACCCATGGTGCACAGTGTTTGGTGGAGCTTCCTGATTAAAACAAGCTTGGAAGCAGGAGTGGCATCCACTTCTAAAACAGCTTGCCTCTGGAAACCTTATGAGCTTGGAGAAATGAAGAAAATTATACAAGTATTCAGGTCTTTCATTCACAGGGTCGCTATGAGTCATCTATGACTCAATGATACTTAACAAGAACAAATTTCATAGAATCTTACTTTCTACCTTATAAATGTAATGTTTCTAACGGTTTCTCCTTATTTTGATTTGTGCCATATCAACAAATAGACTTCTTTAACTGATGAAAACTTTTACTTTATCGAAGTAATTAAGGAAGACTCTACTTTGAGGAGGCAGTTCTTCTATAGTCATGTTTTGAATAGTTTCAGTCTGAAAGTTTTAGCTCCCAGCTCCATACCCAACAATTCTATTCACAGGCTTTTTCAAGGAGCCATCATTTCAGAAGTAGATTGACAGTCCTTCTTCAGAGCTAGTTTGTCTTAATCTGGAAGCTCTGCTGAAACCTGTCGACTCTGGTGGCCCTGCTGGTGTTTACAATACCAGTGGCATAACGTCTGGCAGCACAGCAGCAAGCAAGAAACCACAGATCATCAAACTGACAGATTAGTAGTGGTGTTTACTCACAGTGATCCTACAAAACAGAGCGGAACTTTTCTATAGACTTTCCTGGACTGTAGTCTTTACAAGTACATACTGCTTGGTCATCAGTCCCAAGAAACAATAAACGAGAGTGATGGACTGTCCTGTTGGGTGATAGGCAGCACTTAATCACAACACCAGAAGAGACCCTTTGTATGATGCATATTGATCCTGTGATCACCAGATGTAAAGTATTCTTAACATATGCTGTTAGGTGTCATTGAGTTGTCAATTATGCCTCGTAGTGACAGTGATGTGCCAATCGTGGTAATGGGCACCCATGGTGGACAGTGTTGGCTGGAGCTTCCCGACTAAATCAAGCCTGGAAGCAGGAGTGGCATCCACTTCCAAAATGGCTCACCTCCGGAAACTGTATGTATGAACAGTGCTCAGGCTGTTCGTTCATAGGGTCGCTATGAGTTGTCTACGACTCAATGGCATCAAATAACAACAACAACAGTGACCCCATAAACAATCCATTGAAACCTTACCCTATCCTATGATGTCCACTAGGCTCAATCTCATAGTAGTAGTCACTGAGTCAACCTATCTCCTAAAAGATATTCCTCTTTTTCACTGACAGTCTGTGTTTCCAAGGACCGGCCCCTCTTGAACAACATGTCCAAAGTACAGATGAAATTTCTCTATCCGTGCTTCCAAGGAACAACACTGGGGGACAAACAAATCTATAACCCAAGACGGATTTGTTTGCTTTTTTAGCAGTTCATGAGCTATTCAATATTCTTTCCCAACAACACAATTCAGAGGCATTGATTCTGCTTCTCTCTTTCATATTCATTGTACAACTTTCAGACATCTTTGGAGTAAATGAAAACATCATGGCAATTGAAATACTGTGTTAAAATATGTTACATTAATTGATTTTAAAATATTGAACCAACATTAAATTCCTGGGATAAACATCACGTGTTAAAGGTGTATGGGCCTTTTTATATCATTCTGAGTTTAATTTTCTATTGTTTCTTAAAGCTTTTCTTTAAAATTTGCATGTCTGTTCTTGAGGAATATCTGTTTAACATTACTATATTTTGAGAATTCAATGATATCAAAATACCCTGGCTTGACTGACTTCATAAAAATAAGTTAGGTATTTGGGGAAGTTTTAATTCCTACTTTATTTTAATGGCACTCTGGTGGCCTAGCAGTAAGAATTTGCACCGCCAACACAAAGGCACAGAGTTTGAATCCACCAGTTGCTCCTTGGGAGAAATCACCTGTGTGATTTATAGCCTCTGATTTACAACTACAGGATCCTTTCTGAGTTGGTTCCACCTCAATGGCATATAGCTTTATTTTATTTTTCAATTTGTGTTTTTCTTAAAAAAGTTTCATGGGCTCTGGTAAGGAGTTGCTTTGCTAGTTTTACAGAATTCTCTGATGAAACAAGAGAATTGTATGTACATGCAAGTTTGTTTTTATGTAACATTTTTTTACAAATGCCTTACCTTTTATAAATATGGGGTATTTAAGGTTCTCCATTTTATGTCGTATATGTTTTGGTAAGTTGATTTTTCAACTTTAAAAAAAATTCTTGGTAAGTGTTGCTTATTGTTATTAGCTCATATTTTATTACTATCTTTTTTTATATCTCTGGTATTTATAACTAAAACCTAATTTTAAACTTTGTTTTAGTTTTCTATTTATCTGTCTTATCAAAGTTTTACTTATCCTCTTATGAACTTCTTTTATCCTTTACTTACTAATTTTAGTACATTTTATTCATTTTACTGATCTTTTAAAATCAGTACCTATTGCTTATTTTCTTTTGTGTCTTTTTTCTGAAAATACTCGTTATTTTTTATACTTATTTTAAAATTAATTTGCTTTTTTATATTAATTCACTAAGTTCAAAGCATTATACATTATTTTAAGTTTTCTTTTCTTTCTTACTTAAATATTATTTTAGCAATATATATATTTCCTGCATTTTCAATTTTTATTCATTTAGAAAAAAAACAACTTCACTTTTTTCTTTTTTATTTCATCATTTTTCTTATTTTGAAATTCATCAGTAATCTGGAAGTATTTTTAATTCCCACATTTTTTTTTATTCATGCATTATTTTACTTTGAACTTCTAAATTATCTGGTGGGCAAGTTACATTCTACAAGATTATAGCCTTTGATTTGTAACATGTAAGATATTTGACAAAAATTTTCTCTGACCTTGAAATGATAAATGTTCTATTTTATTGACTTATTTAATGATATATCTATAATATATATATATTTTTTTTAGATATATCTATAATATATATTGATATATATTATAGAAGAGAGTGCCCGAGGGATGTCTATCTGTGCTTCATTGATTATGTAAAGGCATTTGACTATATGGATCACAACAAACTGTGGCTGACTTTGAGAAGAGAAATCCCAGAACATTTGATTGTACTTATGTGAAACCTATACTTGGACCAGGAGGTAGTCATCAGAACAGAGCAAGAAAACACTGCATGATTCAAAATCAGGAAGGGAGTATGCCAGGTACTTGTCCTATCTCAATAGCATTTCAATCTATATGCAGAACAGATCATCAGGAAGGCTGGGTTCTATGAAAAGGAATGCAACATTAGGATGAAGACTCATCAATAACCTGTGTTATGCAGATGACATAACCATGCTTGCTGAAACTGAGGAGAACTTGAAGCTCTTGCTGCAGAAGGTCAAGGACTGCAACCTTCAATATGAATTGAAGTTCAGCATGAAGAAAACAAAGATTTTCACCACTGGGTCCAGTGGTAGCGTCATGATAGATGGTGAAGAGATTGATATTGTTAATAGCTTTAGTTTGCTTAGCTTCACAAAGAATACTAGCAGCCAGGAAATCAAAAGATAAATTGCATTGAGAAAGTCAGCTGTCAGGAACCTCTGCAGAGTACTGAAGAGCAACAATTTCGGTCTGGAGACCAAGGTGTACCTGATCCAGACTATAGTCTTCACAATTACTTGCTTTGTGTCAGAAAGCTGGACAATGACTAAGGAGGACAGAAGGAGAACTGATGCCTTTGAGCTGTGGTACTGGAGGAGAAGAATATTGAATGTACCATGGACTGCCAGGAGAATAAACAGGTTCGGCCTAGAGAGGGTGAAGCTAGGCTGCTCCTTGGAGGAAAGGATTCTGAAAACTCTCGATGAGATGAATTGATTCTGTGACTGGGGCAATGGCGGTAGGTGTGTCAGAAACAATAATATTGGCACAAGGTAGAGTAGGGTTTAGGGTTATTGTACATAGGGTCACTACAAATAGACCAAGAAACAGTTGTGTGAAGAGAAAAGGGGAACACTATATGGTCTAAAATATAGAAAAAGGTACATCAGAGCTATTTGCTTTCTCCATACTTATTCATTCTATATGCTGAGCAAATAATCTGAGGAACTGGTGTATATGAAGAAGATTATGGTGTCAAGATTGGCAGAAGACTCAACAACAACCTGCATTATGCAGACAAAGTACCTTACAGAAAGTAAAAAAGAGTAGAAGCATTGACTGCAGAAAATAAAAGATGACAGCTTTAATTTTGGATTACCTCTCAACATCAGGAAAATAAAAGTCCTCACCATTGGACCAATAGCAACATCACTATTAGATGGAGCATAGATTGAAGTTGTCAATGATTTCATTCCACATAGACCCACAGTCAGCAACCATGGAAGTAGCAGGGTTTGAATCCACCACCTGCTCTATGGAAGAAAGATTATAATCTCCTCCTATGAGACTTACTGTCTCTGAAAATGTGCCAAAAGGTCAGCTATGAATTGTTTCCAACTCACCAGCACATAACAACAACCATCTCCTGTGAAGGGAGGTCTCGTGGCCTCTGTGTAGGAAGTTAAGCTGCAAATCTAAAGGCACACAGTTCAAATCCACCAAGTGCTCTAAGAGAGAAAGATAAACAGTCTCCTTGTGATTTATAGCCTCTGAAAACCTGCTGGAAAATCAGTAATGAACAGGTTCAACTCAACTGTAATGAGTTGAATTGAGTAGTACCCGTGCTTACTTTTCTCATTTTTCTTTGGTTTGGACTTTAAATTATCGTCTGAGGAGTTCTTCTCTGATATTTCCATTGAAACCTATCCATTTTTTCCACCTGCATATCTTTCACCTGTCTTTTAATTTTCTCCTGAGCCCTTATAACATTTTTAAATATTTCATTCACTCATCCCTTTTCTTACCCGTGGACGCTATTTTCTACACTCCCATTAGACTGTAGACTTTGTTGGGGCAAAGATTCCTGTTTGTTTTGCTCACTGATCTAAGGCTTACACACTGGTCCTGTTGTTATTGTTAAGTGCTGTCTAGTTGTAGAAGACTCATAGCGACCCTATGAAAGAACGTCCTCAACACTTGCAAGCACAACTTTCATCCTTTCTCCAGGTTCATAGGGTTTCCGGAGGCAAGCTATTTCGGAAGTGGATGCCACTCCTGCTTCTAAGCTTGTTTTAATCAGGAGCTCCACCAAACACTGTCCACCGTGGCTAACCATTACCACGTTTGACACATCAGTGTCACAGTGTTTAGCTTCACAACAACCACGAGTTACCTCTGACAGCAAGTGGACACATGAGGGCTGTATAACCTAGAAGACTGAAAAAAAACAATGAAAAACAGGACTTAGGGCTGTGCGCGGATTAGAGTCACCCACCTTTGGCTTGGTAGCATTGCTACCAAGTTCATCAAAGTTCACTGGTCCTAATCAACAAAAAATATGTTGAGTAAATGAATGTTTTTAAGTCCAAGTAATTTCACTTCATAGTATCTGTGACTCCTTTTGCTGAGGTATGACTTACGGTGTCAGATAGACTCCCAGGCCAGGGCATTTCTTTTGCTACTTTTTAGTGGTCTTGCTTTAATTATCTTTTAATCTTCCTTGACAAATGATGAGCTAATCTTGCCTTGAATACCTTTAAGTGAAGGTGATTTTGCTGCCTCCCTAGGTACCTTGTTTCCAGAGTCCTAACTGTTCTAATAGTTACAAAGTTTTTCCTAATAATTAACCTAAATTCTCCCTCTGTTGAAACAGAAGCCCCATTAGCTCTTGCTCTGTCCTTGTTGACTAATGAGAATAATTGGTCTCTGTCCTTTTTATAGCCTCGCCCTTCTGTATTTGTGGTTATCTGCTGTGCCCCCCCTCAGCCGTTGGTCAAGGAAGTGTGTCAGCAAGATGGCCACATGGGGACCAGTCAGGCCCAGAGCAGGCATAAGGAGCTCATCTCCCCACAACAGAAAGACAGAATGTGCTGTTGAATAGATTCTCAGTTTATGTGGTGAAGGAAGCTCAGATCTGGGCTTGGACTCAAGTCTTGGATTGACACACTGTCTTTGAAAGAAACTTAGGGCTTGTAAGCAGCTATTGAGGTGAATTGAAGCCTCATTTTTGTTGACAATTAAGACAAAACCAAAACCGTCTCTGGAGACCCCATTTCTTACCTCCAAAAAGGCTACCTTCCAGATATCTGAAGTTAATAGGAGCTTTTTGCAAATTTTCATACCCTTTTTAGCCTTTCTCTTTTCTTTTTGTAAAATAGTCCGGAGTGTGGTGGGATATCCTTTATCTTGAGCTGGCCTTTTTGTATTTCCGTTAACTTTTTTGTTTGTTATTAACTTTTTAGGTCTATATAAATATATACTTTCTGATTCCAAGTCTATTTCTTATGATCTTTTTTTTCTTCAAATCATACTTTAATTTTAAAGAGGAAGTGGTTCATTTATTTAAAAGCACGGCCATATTGATGGAGTGAAAACAGTTATTTTAAGTGATTGAGCCAACATAACTAGGAAGGCAGTATCATAAATGGAAACAAGCCAAAATAAACCTGGACTGACAGATAGAAGACATAGTTGGAAATTCTACCTCTTTCCGTTAATGATAGTATGACCCCTGGGAAAATCCTTTTAAGTTACTATGCTTCAGTCAGTGAAGATTTAGGCCAGATTAACACTAAGACTTTTTTACCCTTCAATTTTATGACTCTTTAAAGGAGAACTACACCAAAAAAAACCACCCCTAAAACAAAACAACCACAATCCTTAAGTTTCTTATAGATACACATAATGTAATTAATAAGTTTGATCGAGGCCTATTAGGAATTACTTTTCATAATATTATGGGCTAGAAAATCTCCCCATGAACAGTTCACAGAAACAAATTCATATGATCTCTTTTTGTTCCTCTCAAGATGACAAATAATTTTTTATTGTGTATTAAAAGGAATATGCACTGAGAAACTTTCCATCTGTCTTTGGTGTTCTGTATTACAAGCGTTGCTCTTCATTGTAGGAAGTGAATAAACAGCTAGTGTTTTATCTCGACCAAGATTTCTGATCTTGTCACATTGTGATGGAAGAGCCTTTAGAGTTACAGCTGCTTATCATTCATGACTTGTCACCTAAGATTAACACCATTGACTAAGACTTAGCTCGTGACATGTTATAAAAACGTATAATGTTGTTCATTATAAATCAAAAGTCACAGCAGGTCCATGTGTCTGGGTCCTGTTCCTATTGCTTCCTGCTTGTCTCTTTCGTTTAAAAAAAAAAAAGTAAAGCTGCTAACCCTGTTGTCTTACTGTACAGCAAGCCACCACCACCATCACCTTCGCAAGGGACAGTGAGGACATTTGAGAATAGACAATGAAATGGGAGAAAATGTTGGGAGTAGGAAAGATCACCCTGTAACAACTGAGATGGAGGAGATTAGGGGCATAGAAAATTGATTGTTGTTGTTGTTAAGTGTCATCGAGTTGAGTATGACTCATAGTAACCCTATGAACAGCAAATCTGAATCCTACCCTAGCTTGTACCATTCTCACTGTCTCTGAGTCACTCGAGTGCACTGGTGGAGTCACTGTGTCAATTCATCTCATTGGGAAGGGAAGATTTATTTAAGTAGGAAAGCTTTTTGTTTAATGGATGAAACTAACACCTCAGAAGAATAGCGAGACTATCTAAAAAATCTGCCATTGAAAGAATTATGTAGTGCAGTTCTGCACTCACATACATGGCATGGTCATTGATTAGGATTAACTTGATTACAGGTTGTTTTTATGCGACATTCAAGCAAAATGCATAGAAGGCAGTTAAAGATACAAGATGGAGATTTAGAAAAGAAATCAAAACTGGTAATAGAAATGCAGGAAGCTCTGGCAAAACAAAACAACACAAAACAAAACAAAACAAAAACAAAAACAAAAAACCCCACAATGTCTGACATATTGTAGAAGGTAAGTTAGAAAAGCATCATGAGTTTATTTTCATTGCTGAAATTCTAGCGCTTGTCTGACCTGCAGTTAGATGCTTGATATCACTTGAATTTTCTACTAAAAGGCATACCTTCGCCTTGTGAAACGCACACCAGCTTGGGGACCTCAAGGTGACTATTGACAGCATTGCCATTTCAACCCCGCTGCTCCTCCTCCTGCCACAGGGGACAGTGTGATGGGAAAATCATAGGATTTGCTAACATGCCTGATAAGGATCAGAAGATCAAGCTGTAGATCTCAGTGTATTTAAAGAAATACCAACCAGGCTTGAGCAAAGGAAATCAATTCCAAAACATGTAGCAGATGGCCTGATAACCACAGGTAGAGCCCTTGGTGAAATATTAACTGACTTGGATACTTAAAATGAAGGATATGGTGTCTTTGAAGAGAAGGATGATCAAAAGGAATGTTTTCAAAAGCAGCAAAATTGCAATAGTATTGCCCTCTAAGAGGCTTAGTGAAGGGGGAATCCCTGCTTTCTCCTTAACCCTTGCACCCTACTCCCAGACACAAACGTGCACTCCAGTATACATCATAGCCATACAGGAATCCTTGTAACAATCAGTCTCTCTCATCCCAGTGAGCGATTGAAAACATAGCCCCAGAGGAATTACAGTAAAGTAGATATCTTGTCTTCCTTGTTATATCTAGAAAAGTTAGATGCATTACAGCTTCTATTTAGGTTAGTTTATGGTTTTGCCCTTCACAGATTAAGAGTTCCTAGGTAGCACAAACTGTTAAACACGGCTACTAATCAAAACATTAGCGATTTGAACCCTTCCAGGGGGAATTTGGAGGATGAAGGGAGAATGCAGCAGTTGCCCCACCACCCCCAAGCTTGACCACTTCCTCAGAAACTTAAATAACACTTGAGCTAGTCACTTCAAGGACCAGACCAAACAATGGATCCTGATAAGAGTCTGAGCTTGAGAGAACAAACAAACAAAACACACACAAAGAAACAAAGAAACAAACAAACAAAAAAGCTAAAACCTAACTAAATTAACACGCCAAATTCCAAGAAATACCATCTTAGTCCTCCTCAGGACCCCTATAAAAAAAGAAACCCCCCCAACTGCCGGTGTGCTGTTTGGATCCTGTCTGCATGTCACTCTGCTGGGTCACTTGGCATTCCTCTCAGACCGCATAATACAGGCCTGTTCGTTTCTTGGGACAAGTTCCTTTCTTTATTTCTCTTCCTCACACCCCTCACACTCTTTTTTATATTTAACAGAGGAAAGGACTGACAGTCTAATTCTAAAACATGACGTCCTATGTGCACAATTCTACTCTGACCCATAGTAAGTTGTCATGAGCCTGAATCAACTCAATTATAACTGGTGTGGGTATTTTTATTTCTGATTAATTAATCTATCTATGGGTTTGTTTGTTTTTTTATTTCTTATGTGCTTTTCAGTACGTACGTGCATAAGGTTTTTCTTCCTCAGGGAAAACTGGTGGTTTAGAAATAAGGAGTTGCTCTGCCAACCTAAAGGCAAACAGTTCTAATCCACCAGCTTCTCTGGGGGGAGGAAAAGGGACAATCTCTTCCTGTTCAGTTCACTGCTTCTGAAAACCTAAGGATCAGCTTTGAGTCAGCTCCAACTTGACAGAACGTACAACAACCTGTCTGGCATAGTTAACTCTATCAGCTAACTGGCCTACCAATAACTCAAACTCATAGTGCTCCTGTACTTTCCCATATCTCAGGGATCATTTAAAACCAAACACCAGATTTATTCCTCCAAGAAGACTTCTTTCTCTTTACTAGGCTGGTCTTAACATTCCTCTTTTTTTTTTAACTATGATAAGAAGAAACATTGCCCTATACTTTTGCTAGAAGAGGAACCCTGGGTGGTGCAAAAGATTAAATTTTGACTATTAGCCAATAGACTGGATGTTCAAATCCATCCAAAGTGCCTTGAAAGACAATGCCAGTGATCTGCTTTCAAGAGATTACAGTCATAAAGACATTGTGGATCATGGTTCTGCTCTGATACTCATAAGGTCTTTCTGAAAAAGGATTCAATCAGCTACAACTAATAACAAGACTGCTAGGTCCCTGTGCTTCTATGTTTAGAATGTCTGTGAAAAAAACCAAGAATAAGAGAGAAAATGAATTGTGAGAGGTTGTGATTTGAAGGGACTCCTAGTCAATATGCATTTGCGTTGTGTTGTCTTCTCATTTTTAGGACTGAGTCCAGCTTTCAGGAAGAAGCTATGTCCAGCCTTTGGCCACTATATAATAAAAGAGGATCAGGTGCTGTAATTTCATTTGGATATTGAATCTCAGAGGATTATCAAATCACAAAATAAGTTCCTTGACAGTCTTCCCTTGTATTCTCTTCAGTCTCTGGGATCCCCAAAGATGAGATTCTCCATAACATTCCCATTCTCACCCTGCACCCATCTGAGTAGTTCCCTCCTTCCTTCTATTTCTCTACCTTTTCTTCACTTGCTCTTCCACTTGCTTTGTCTTCTTTGCCTGAGGACCCTTCTGTCTGCCTCTGATTTCCTTTGATTTTATAGGTTTAATTTTGAAATATAATTTTGAAATGTGTTAATTCTGAAATTGATTTATCAACTAATAATTCATATATAAAGACTGAGAGAGGCCAGAAAAAATCCTATCAAGACTTACGAAAATCAATTGTTTATTCACTTCCTCCAAATATCCATCCCTTACTTAGATCCTTATTTACATTCTTTAGCATTTCTAAGACTGAAGAGAGGTAACATTTATGGAATGGTGAACTGAAACTCACGAACAGCACCCCACTTGTGTTGGCATGTGATTAGGAAAAGGATTTTTTTTTAATCACTCCATAGTTCATCATAGTTCCACGGTGCATCACAGGGTTCAGGGAATTCAAACAGGGAAATTTATAACTTCATATTATACAATTCAGGTTAGAAGTCACCTGGAATGGCTGGATTCTACAGAGGTTTGCTTCCTGGTTCTTGTGAGGATTAGGGTGGAATGTTTATTCGCCATTGAATGTGAGTTGATTTTATTTGACCTTCTATTTAAAAAGGTTTTGGGGCCTGGTTTTAATTGTTTTTGGTCAAACATTCTTCTAAGTAGTATAGCACTGGTCTGTCTATTTGCTGTACAGAGGTAACTTGTGGTTGCTATGATTCTACACACTGTGATAATGATGTGTCAAGTGCAATAATGGTTACCTATGGTGGACAGTGTTTAGTGGAGCTCCCCAATTAAAACAAGTTTGGAAGCAGAAGTTGCATCCACTTCCGAAATAGCTTGCCTCTGGAAACTATGAACTTGGAGAAATGATGAAAGTTATAACAGGTGTTCAGGTCTTTCATTTATAGGGTCTCTATGAGTTGTCTATGACTTGATGGTACCTAACAACAACAACATATTATACTAAGTTCTGATTCTACATATCTAGTCTAATTTTAACTGTACTTATAAAGTATATCTCAATGGCAATGTACCTATTCTCTTAATATTGAGGCTAGAACAAATCCCTCCTTAATTCTTAACTCTCATTCTTTATCTAATTATGAATAGATACATGTTTTTAGGATGGAAGAGAGACTTTAATTCTTCAATTAAAGATGGAAGTTATGAGCTAATATGTCCTAAATTCATTATATAAAGACAATATCATGCATTTAAATTCTTTCTAGGAAAACTTTGAGTGATAACTAATAAAGACTTCTGAGAAAGAACACCTAACATCAACAACAAAAAGTTTTGAAAATGGGACAAATGATATGGTTGAAAATAGTCTCAGATTTTTAAAGAAAAAATTTGGCCTAGTTCACAAAATTTTTGAGCATAGGTTTTAAAAAGGAAAGGATAATTACTTATGACAAAAAAGAAAAAGGAACAGATAGGTCTTTGGAGAAGTTGAGCCAGAATGCTTTTTAGGAGCAAGGCTTCATCTCGCTTTCTCCAAGTATGCTTTCTATAAGAAGGAATTAGGTTCTGGATAAGGCATCATGTTTGGTACAGTAGAGGGTCAGCAAAAAGAGAATGATAATTAGTAAGATGAATTGTCCCAGTGAGTTTAACAATGAGCTCAAATGCTGCAATAATTGTGAAATGGCCTAGAAAGAGCCACATTTTGTTCTATTCCACATAGAGTTGCTCAGACTCAGTTAAAATTAAGATAGAATTTATGAGTGCAATTGTACTTGTAAAGTATATCTCAATGGCAATTGTAAAGTATACTTCAATTTATATGGGTGAATATATGTGCTGTGTGTGTGTGTGTGTGTGTGTGTATAGAGTGTTGTTGTTGTTGTGCACCTTTGAGTCGGAACCAACCCATCGCTTATCCTCCAGTGGGTTTTTAGAGGAAGTTTAATGGCATGGGAGGAGATTTCTCATCCTTCTACAGAGCAGCTGGTGGATACCAACTGCATGACTTCAGGATTGCACCACAGCTTCTTACCGCAAAGCCACCAGAGCTGTATATATTCAATTGTCCACAAAATCTACTTCAATGAAAGCTAGTCCTGGAATTACTAATATCTGATTTATGCTCTATAATTATTTCCCAAACCCCGTTAAGGCTATTATGTTACAAATCTGAGATATATAAAATATTTGTTAGTAACAAATGTGACTTATTTTGCAAGATGCAGCAAAACATATTTTGTTACTATATTATTACATCAAATATAGTTTAGTGGTTTGGTAATGCTTTTTATACATAGAATTTTCATTTTTTATTTTCATTTGCATTTCCCTAGTTCTCAACAAGGGAGGTCTGGTAGCATAGTCAGTAGGGCACAGGAATATTAATGTAAATTAATAATTTGATCTCTCTGGAGATCAAATCAACCAGCATATCTTAAGGAAAAGGAAGGATAATCTGTTCTAATTACAGTCAGGGAAACCCATTGGAGGGTAAGCCATAAGCTAGTTCCACCTAAAAGAAGAGGAGAGACTGAAAGAGAGAAAAAATTAATGATTCTGAGTATATTTTCATTTGTGTACTATATGATTATCTTCTTTGCACAAATATGTACTCAAGCCCCTTTTCCATTGTTTCCTTTGTCATTATGTTACTAAGTTGAAGAAATTCTTTAGAAACTCTAGAGTAAACCTTCATAAGATAAAGGAATTGTTAGTATTTTCTATTATTATGTATATTATTTTCACTTTCTTGGTAATGTCCATGAATAGACAATATTTTTTTATTTTTGTGAAGTCTGTTTTAAGTGTTTACTTTTCCTCTTGTTGCTTTTACTTTTAATGCTACAACTAAGAATATGTGAGCAAACCCAAAGTCATGAATTTACTTCTACATGTTCTTCTGAGATTTTTGTGGCTCATTTTTATATTTAGGTCACTGACATATGTTTAGTTAATTTTTATATGTGATAAAAACACAGGTTCAATTACATTCTTTTGAATGTGGAAGTTTCATTTACATAACACCACTTTTTAAAAAAAAACACAACTACTTTTTTTTCTCCATTTAACTGACTTGGGATATTTGTTTTAAGTAAATTATCCATTCATGTATGTGTTAATTTCTGGGCCTGCAATTCTATGCCACTGGTCTATATGTCTGATATTATACCACTGCCATGTTGTCTTGATTATTGTAGTTTTGCAATATTATTACACTGTGAAGTATGAATCTTCCAACTTGTTCTTTTCACAAAAGAACAGATATTTTGAACTGTGAGTTTCCTTGCACTTTGACATGAAGTTGAGGGTTAGCTATTCAATTGCTGCAAAAAAGTGGAGGAGTTGGGAATTTTAATAGTTTCAAATTACCTTGAATATATATATTGTGTGTATAGTACTGACATTTGACAAAATTAAAATGTCCAATTTATGTATGTAAGATATCTTACTTTTATTAAGTTCTTTAGTTTCACTCAATAGTATGTTACAGTTTTCAGAATACATATTTTTCATGGACAGTAATTTATTATTTTATTAATAATAACATTCAAAGTGAAGCCATTTTCTAAAATCCCTGTTTTAAGATTATTTATTGATGTTGCTTTGAAACACAACTGATATGTAGATTTATTTATTTATTTATTTTTACCTTTAAAATGTTCTGTTTTCCAATTGGTTGCCTGTGTGACACAGGACATTGGGAGTTGCACTTTGAACTTAGATAACTGCTCCTATTTAGTGGTTTGGATTGGCCAGAATCTTTGAAAAAGAAAGATAGGCAAACTCTCTCAATGCAATTTACAATCTTGAAAAGCCAGGAGAGGGTGGACTCCATTGGAGATCCAGTGGAATTGGTTGTGCCTCTGTGACAAGGAGAGACAATAGCTCTGAATAAAACTTCCGATTGCGGAATGGCACTGATAAAAGCATATATGCTATTTTTATATTATTCCTCAATAATTTTAAAACCGCATTTTCACAATCTTGTAAGAGAAAATGATTGCTGTGTTTTACATAATGTGTCACATAGAAAAAAGGAAAAAATACATTACTTATTTGAAGCTTTAATAAAGTTATTAGAAGTTGTCATTTGTTTTTAGTAAAACACCCATGTTGTTGTTGTTGATTGTCGTTGAGTCAAGTGCAACTCATAGCATCTCTATGAACAAAAGACCTAATGCCTTTCCAAAACTATTGTCAACTCCAAGTTCATAGCGTTTTCAGAAGCAAGTGGTTTAGGAAGTGGATGCCATTCCTGATTCCAAATCAGTTTTACAACAGGGAGCTCCACCAAACACTGTCCACATTGGGAAACCATTCAGGTATTTTGTATTTATTGTACAATAGTACATTTCTATATATTGTACAATAGTGCAAGGTTCAGCATCACAGCAACCCAAGTTACTTCATACTGCACCTTGCCAAAGAGCAATTTACAAAGTGGAAATGTGTTCCTCCAGATATAAAAAAACACTAGTTTCATTTAACAGTGGTTAAGTGTTGTCAAGTCGAATATGACTGAGAGTAAGTTTTGCACAAAAGACCTGAACTCTGTTCTATAACTAACAACAACATTTCTGTATGTTTATAGAGTTTAGAAAGTTTGTAGTTTTCAGAGGCATCTAGTTTAGAAAGTGGATGCAACTCCTGCTTCTCAGCATAAATCAATCTGGAAGCTCATCCAAACATTGTACGTAATGGGTAATCATTATGGTATTTGACAAAACTGTAGAACAGTGTGCAGGATTACTGCAGCACCAAGTTATTCTGTTCAGAAAATAGACAAAAGATGCTGTTTCATTTAAGGAATATTCATTTGAAAATTAATAATTGTGCAGGGTTTTAAAGTCACCTTTGAGCAGACTTCCACCCAAGGCAAAGCCTCGAGGACATGTGCTCTTGAGGGGAAAAGAGCAGGGATACACATCAGACATGACCTCAAAAACTTCTCACATGTGCCCATCAGGACTGCCATCAGATACAGCAAACAGCCAAAACACCCATACTTTTGCATAATAATGACTCAGTAAGGAAATGAATAATAGAATTAATAATAGATAATAATAAAATAATAGTAATAATAACAGAATTCAATTGAAGATACTAACCTAACAAAAAGAAATAGTTATGCTAAGCTTACTGCTCACTTATCACTTATTTCATTATCTGACATTTTGCATTTCTGACAATAGCAAAAAAATATATCCAATTATTTTGCACATAAACAATGTGCATCTATCTGGAGATTAAGGCATCTGTTATACTGATTTTGATGGTAAAGGCTTAGGGTACCTTTGGAATGTCATCTTCGCTGATTTGACAATTATGTGTTAATGTGACTTGGGAGTTACACAATAATACAATCTGACAGTTATGTAATGATGTAGCAGTCTTCCATTTTTATCATTGAATGTGTTCATTTCCCATTTTTTGCATATTGTAAATTTTGGGTAATGGCTTTGTCCTTAGAATCTAATTTTGCTGATAGTTAGTGTATTATATAAGAAAATGGTAGAAATGTTGACATTACATTCTGAAAAAAAGCCAAGATTGCTCATATTTAAAATCATATTTTCAGTTAATAACTTATTAAAAGCATGAGAATGACAAACAGAAAAATGCATAAAATAGAAAAAATATGTCTATCTGTTTTTACATAAGTGGTCATTTATACAGTCAGTTTGTGAAAATTCAAGTGCCAGTCCAAACTTATCATTGTGGAATAGGTAGTTTTAAGAAGATAATCATTTATTCCATCAATAATTTAGATGGAACTTAAATGTCTGTTATTACTTAAAATAAGTCAAATTCAAATGATCCATTTTATGTGATCCTATATGTCATTCTGAGAAAAAGCAAAGCTGTTTGTAGAGGAAGATTGACTAAAAAGTAGCTTAGCGAGAAATTTCAAAGAGATGATTTTGTTATTGAAGTGTGGCAATTAATATATACTGTCGAGCATATATAAAAATCTATGGAAATAATGTATTAGATGTTGGTTATTAAACATACTGTCTTGGTTTTAAATGCGTCGTGCTGGAATGTAATGCAAATGGTGAGGAATAGATTTATCTTCATTGCAAATATATTTTGTAATATTATGAAAAGGAGCAGGGGGATTAGAGGACGTAAGGAACTATGACTGAATTCAGTTGGCTAAAGGACTGTACAGCAACATTGCACTCTAGTGTATTGCTTAGTTTCTTGTATGAATATAACCTAACTATCTTGACTTTATATTAATACTTGGTTGAACAAATACATATATAACATGTAGATAATGGAATAGACACTTTGACTGTCAGAGACAGAAGCTACCATTAAGTATAAGAGAAGGCCAGCCCAAACTCTACTATGCTGGATCACTTGGAGATGTCAGATAAGAGAAGAAAGTGGATGAGTACTGCCATTGTTCTTAGAGAGTTGTGCTGCTAACCCAAAAGAGGCATGTGGTTTAGGAAGTGGATACCATTCCTGATCCCAAATCAGTTTTACAACAGGGAGCTCCATCAAACACTGTCCACCATGGGTCACCATTATCACATTTGGCATATGAGTGTCACAGTGTTCAGCATCACAGCAACCACGAGTTACCTCTGTACAGCAGTGCACAGATAAGTGCTATACCACCTAGAAGAATGTTTGACAGAAAACAATTTAAAACAGGCCTGAGTGTCACAGATTAAAATCAACCTACCTACGGCTTGGTAGCATAACTTTCTTTTTACTAAAAAAAGTAAGAAAATATTAGATTCTAACCTAGAAGATAAAATAACTATATGTGAGTGGACAGCAATGTAGAAAATATTATATGCATAAATATATGGAAGATAATGGACAAATTTTCATTACAATAAATCTTAGGGAATGGAGCAACTAGAAAACCAATGTTTGGGTATCACAACATTTTCTGCAGAAAAATAATACTGCCAAAACTGGTGAGTAAAAATGTAAGGAGTGGATTGTATAACCTCAAAATTACCCATTAGACCACCAGAATTCTCTGACTGTTGTTAATAGATGCAGGATACATGGGAATTTCCCCATAAACTATCACAGCTGGGTATTTCTACATTTGGATATTTTTGCCAGCTAATTTATTGCACTCAACTGTCACAAGATTATTCCATTTGCTTTTTTCCTAAGAAGTTTTGTAAAGTTTTTTCCTTTTTAAATTTCTTCATTTTATTCCAGATGATGCCGCCCCCACAAAAAAAAAATAATTTTCAAATGTATTGAGGTAAGTTCCTCATAATCCACTTTTAATTATCTTGAAATTTCAGCAGCATTTCCTATTATCTTGCCATTATGTGCCATCAAGTCAGAACCAACTCGTACCTGACCCTCCTGCAGTGTCTCCTCAAATTGCATTATCTCCTGCGAAGCACCTGAGAGATTCAAACTGCATACCTCTGGGTGGGTAGTGCAACTCCTTAACCAGGGTCACCAGAGCTCCCTTCTCCCATTATAAACCCTTTTAAATTAGATTATCATTTATTTGCAGTTCATTACTTCTTATATCAGTCTAGCCAGAGATCTACTTCATTATTCATTTACAAAATACACATGTATAATATGTAGAAAAGGATTTACTTTTTTATAGGCTATCTTTTCCTTTTTGGAAGCAGGAGTAGTGTCCATTTTTCTAAACAGCATACCTCTGGAAACTCTATGAATTCTATAAATGACAATAGTTTGTAGAGAGGCTTCAGGCCTTTTGTTCATAGGATCACTAAGAGTCATGCTCAACTTGATGGCAATCAACAGCAACATCTTTTCATGACGTTGTAATTATTTTTCAAATTTTTAAATGACTCAGTCTTTCTACAAGGTCTATTCTTGGAACAGTGCTACATGCTGCACCACTATTTTGTGGTAGAAAGATAAGGAGTCATCTCCCATAAGGATTAGTAGTTGGAGAAACCCAGTGGGAAACGCAGAGGTAAAACGTAACGGTAGACAGCTGTGGTAGAGCACTTGAGCTGGAAATGCACGTATGTGAGTTTTCTACTCTATGTTTTCAGTGTCGTTGAAATGGAACTGGCCCAGAGCTGACCTTCCAGCAGGTTTTCAGAGGCAGTGAACAGCATGGGAGTTGGTTGCTCATCTTTCCACTATATAATCTGATGGTATTTTTAATTTTTTAAAAGTGGGATATTTCTCTCATTGTATTAGCCTTTATTCTCAGCATGCAGGAACAATGACTTTGTAAATCACTAACATGAGAGGGACTGGAGAGCATTATGTTAAGTGAACGAACTCAGTTCCAAAAGGACAAACACAATATAAGAACAGTATTGTAGAAATAGAAAGATAACTAGCAAACGTGTATAAGGATCTAGTTATGGGAGGGGGGAATAGAAAAGAGGGAATGGGCAGGAGGGTAATCATGGGGTCGCATGTTTTGATGGGTGGAGGGAGATCTGATGGGGAGGTGAGGAGGATCTGGTGTGAGGGGCTTTATGTAGAAGAACTTTGTAGGTAAACTAGTGTAAAATTTTTTTTTTAAAAAGGATGAATTATAAGAAATTTTTAAAAAGTTGATAAAAAAGGAAAATAAAACCACCTAAATGTACACACAGGAGGACTAGTGGTCTAGTTCACAGGGAGTTGTACTGCTAACTCAAAAGACAGGGCTCTCTGGTGGTTCGAATCCACCAGGGACTAAGTGGGAGAAAGATGGGACATAACTTCCTGTGTGACACACAGCATTAGAAACCCAATGGAGGGTCAACTATGCATCGGTTCTGACTAAATGGCAATGAAATAGCTGAAATGCATGTCAATCTCTTTACAGGTATACATTTTGTGAAGAATGTTGCCTCACTATTTCAGAGTAGGGTTGATTAGAAACATTTTCAGGCTCTAATATTACTGCTTTTTTTTTTTGGCCTTTAAGCTATTTTAAATGTATTTCTTACTTTTAAAACGTGTGGTTTTTCTGTTTCACTTTTTGTTATTGATTTCTAAGTTAAGTGCACTGTGGCAACGAGTGTGGTTTTTATGATATCAATCATTCTAAATTTGTTGAAACTTGCTTCATGGCCAAGCATGTGGTTAACGTTTATGAAATCTTTCACAGTAAGCTATAGAAATTTGTGTTTTCTGTGGTTATTGGCTATGCTGTTCTCGATATTCCTATCAGAACAAACTCTCCAATGTGTTGCTCAAAGCTTCTGTATCCTTTTGGACTAATCTATTAATTAGTGAAAATGTTGTGACCAAATTGCATACAATGAGTACTCTTACATTTCTTGTAATTCTATTTATACATTTATGTGTTGTTATAGTTGTAGAAGTTTAGACTTTTTATCTTCTCTTGCGAATCTCTCATATTTCCATTATGTACGGATGCTTTATCTCTTTCCCTTTACATCTCCAGTGCCTGATACTATTAGTGCCACATTAGCTTTCTTTAGCCATTATTTTTGTAGGCACAGTGATTAAACACTTGACTGATAACTAAAAGGATGTCAGTTCAAATTCATGAACAACTGTCTGTGAGGAAGATGTACCAATTCAATTCTCTGGGGTTCCTTTGTTGTTAGATCCTATCAAGTTGGTTATGACTCACTGACACCCTGAGTACAGGAGAAGAAAACAGTGTCAGTTTCTTCAAAATCATCACAGTCCTTGCTCTCTTTGAGGCCATTGTTCCAGCCACTCTGTCAATCCATCTCATTGAGGGGTCTCAATCTTTTTGTGTTGACCCTTCATTTTTTAAGCATGGTGATTTTCTCCAGATACTGGTCCCTGTTGATAAGATTTTATAGCCGTTCAGAGCCTATGAGACAGTTTTACACAGTTCTGTAAGGTTCCTGTGAATCCGAACTGAACTGATTGCAACGAGTGTGCGCGTTTTCATCTTGGAACTTCGTTCCTCACTTTATCTCAAATATTTGTGAATATCTGCTTTAAATTACATGTAAACAGACTTCTAGTTCTCTTTAAAATATCTTCATTTTTAAAGTGAAATATTTACTTGTTTAAAGCTCTGGATATTAAAGTGTTTATATTTCCCCAATTATTTTTCTTTCTATTTGTTCCACCAGCCAGGAAATTAAAAGATGTATTGCCATGGGAAAGTCTGCTGTTAGGGACCTCTTCAAAGTACTGAAGAGCAATGGTGTCTCTCTGGAGACTAAGGTGCGTCTGACACAGGCGATAGTCTTTGCTATCACTTGTTATGCATCAGAAAGTTGGGCAATGACTAAGGAGGATAGAAGGAGAATTGATGCTTTTTAGCTGTGGTGCTGGAGAAGAGTATTGAGGGTACCATGGACTGCTAGGAAAACAGATTCATCCTGGAAAGGGTTAAACTGGGTGGCTCCTTGGAGGCAAGGATTCTGAGGCTCCGTCTAACATACTTTGGACATGTTGTAAGGAGGGACCGGTCCTTGGAGAAGGACATCATGCTTGGGATGGTGGAGGAACAGTGCAGGAGAGAAAGACCCTCTATGAGGTGGATTGATTCAGTGACTGGGGTAATCGGGATGAGAGTGTCAGAGACAGTGCGATTGGCACAGGATAGAGCAGAGTTTAGGGCTGTTGTACATAGGGTCCCTATGAGTCACAAGTGACTAGACGGCATATAACAACAACAATAACAACATTTGTTCCACCTTTTCTCTAATTTCTTATTTGCTCTCATCACTAGTTTATTTTACAAACAGATTGTTTTGTTCCGCAATATTGGACGTTACATGCCCCAGTATTTTGGTGATTATGGTAGAAATGACAATGTTTTTTTAAAAATATAGAGTTTAAGATTAACCAATACTGTTACCTTATTTGCTAATACTACAAGGACTGAGAACACTATTTCAGATTGAAACACTGCTGATTTTAACGTGTCAAAGTGCTATAGTGAATATATCTAATTTTTAGGCAGTTTAGGTGGCAGTTTAAAAAGCAAATCAATTCTTCATTAAACAATTTATACATAAGTTGTTTCATGATGTTTGCTGCTGCCCCTTCAATGTGTCACCACTCCCCATTTCTACCCTACCTTTACCACCTCCATCCTTATAGTTTCCCTGCCCCTCCTGACACCTTCTCAGTTTGTTTTCAGTCACATTTTGCCTCTCTGGTTTTGTTTTGTTGGTTTAAAAGCACATTCCTCACATGTTATACTGTTTGTATGCCAAATTACTATTTGGCCCAAGGATAACTTGATGAAGTTGCTTCAATTTCAAGCTATAAAGGCAATTGAGGGCAATAGTCATGGAGATTAACCAGTATTTATCGTTTTAGAAAATTTGATCTTTCCTATGAATTTGTGCTTTCTCCTACATTTTTCTTTGTCTTTTATTTTTTTACTTTTAGCAAAATTTATTAAATCAATATTGTATCAATATATTTTAAAATACTGACTTCTCAAAGTATAGACCACTTTAAAATTTTCATGCTCTCTATTGATAACTTGAAAACATTCTTACTTACTTTTTAGGATATAGGAATAAACAACTAGAAATGAAAGTCATGGCTTAAATGAAATACATCCTTTTTTAAATTTTTTTGCTCAGCTTCCCCCTCCCCCCTTTGTCTTAAATCCTTATCTGGACTTTTCATTGTATCGTTAGTCAGAGTGGTTGGTGGTAGCTGGGCATCATTTAGTTCTTCTGATTCTGCTGTATAAAGAAGCTATTACTTAAGTGAGTGAATAATTAGACCTGTGGGCTGATTGTTTCCTTGAGTTACTGGTTCCACTTGCTCTCTTCCACTTCAGATAGGAAGAGAACAGTTTTTAGGCCATATTTTAGATGAACTTGAACAATTTTTCATGGAGAATCTTTCATTCTCCTCAATAATAAATGATATTTATGTGAGTTTTAATATCCTGGGAAGATTTCCTTTTTATTCAAGACTTTAAAGATAATATAGCAGTATCTCTTTTTCCTAGTGTGGTTTTTGAAATGAAATGAATGTATTCTCTCCATTGGCTATAAATAAAATGCTTTCTTCTTCAGTATGTTTTTAAGATTTGCTCATTAACTTTGTTTTCAATAGAGTTAAAAGAATATATGTAGTTATTCTCTTAATATATATTTCTCCCATGTTTAATTTTTCCTCCTTTTGGAATTCCAATGGAAAATATATTAAATTGTTGAATCCTACCTCACAACTTTTGGGCTTTTTTTGTTCTGTTTCTGTTTCACAGCACTTCTTTTAATTGTGGTTTGTGAGATTATGTACATACAATACAGAATCAAGAAATTTAAGAAATTCTATTGCCAAGAAAGTGAAATTAAAGTATACTAGAGCTGACTGAATTAGACCCAAAGATAAAGGAAATTCATTCAAGGTAAACAACAACAACATTTTCCTTAAAACCCTAAAATAATTAAATAGATGAAAACAATAATTATCCTAGTATCTGAAACAGAAGATATTATAAAAATATTTTGGTACCTCCCCAAAAGATCTAAATACAATTCTATATACAGGAAAATTTTATGTTAAAAGTAAATATTAATTAGCTTATTTACCTTTATCTGGTTGTGGTACTCGAGTATTTTATGAATTCTAGATATAAGTTCTTTGTCTGACATGTCTGACATTACCAAATACTTTTCCCCCCCAATCTGTAGCTTCCCTTTCTAGCTGTGCATAAGGATTTGATTCTTAGAAGTTACCATTCATCTATTTTATCCTCTTTTTGGTTGTAGATGTTCCAGGATGCTTGAAAGACTGTTTATGTTGTGAATTAGGACTTCTACAATTCTTCCAAGCTATTCTTTAATGAAGTTTATAGTCCTTGCTTTTATTCCTAGGTCCATAATCCACTTTAAGTTGGTTTTTGTGTATGGAGTGAGGTGCTTGAGTTTTCTGCAGATGGTTTTTCAATTTTGCCAACACCATTTGTTAAAAAGGCTGTCATTTCCACACTTGACTTATTTCATCTCCTTGTCAAAAATCAGTTGACCATAGGGAGATGGGCTGATTTCTGGTTTCCCAATTCTCTTCCATTGGTCAGACACTTCACCAAAGAAGACATTCAGATGGCCAACAAACACATGAAGAAATGTTTAAAATCCCTAGCTCTAAGAAAGATGCAAATCAAAACAAGTATGAGATATCATCACACCCCAATAACAATAGCAAAATTTAACAGAACAGCAAACAATAAATGCTGCTGAGCTTGTGGAGAAACAGGAAGCCTTATTATTCACTGTTGGTGGGAGGTTAAAATGGTACAACCACTATGGAAGGTGGTATGACGCGTTCTCAAAAGGTTGCAAATAGAAATACCATTTAATCCAGTAATTTCACTCCTGAGAATTTACCCTAAAGAAACCATAACTGCCACCCAAGCGCGCGCGCGCACACACACACACACACACACACACACACACACGTTTATTGCAAATTTGTTAGCAGTAGCAAAGAGCTGGAAACAACCCAAGTGCCCATCAACAAATGAATGGATTGAGAAACTCTTGTATATTCACAAAATTGAATACCATGCAGCATTGAAAAACAACAAACTCATGAAATACTATGCTAAGTGGATGACTCTAGAGGACATTATGCTGAGTGAAATATCTCAGTCACAAAACGACAAATATTGCATAGGGCCACTATTGGGGTTGAGGGAAGGCAGAGAAGAAGAGGAGGAATATAACAGTTTTATTAATGAGGGAGAGAACTGTTTAAAAAGGGTATATGATTATGTATTATTGACATGACAGGAGTCTTGAAGGCTTCACAGTGTAGTGGGCTTGTGGGGAGGGATTGCATAACAATGAGAGAGTTTTTCTTTTACTCATCAAGGAGAAAAGTAAATTGGAGGGGTGGGCGTGGGCAGGGAGAAAAGTGCAACAATGAATGACTGGAAACCCTAAGTCCTGTAAACTCTTATTAAAATGAATTTTAAAAAGTAAATATTAATAATGTATTTTTTCAAACATTCAAGAGCTACATAATTTCAGGGATAGAAAAATTATAACATAAATTTGGATCTGTACAACAATGGAATTAAGGCACAGAAATGGTAAACATACGCATAAATACAATTGTTGTTGTTAATTGACTATTGCCCTTGAGTGGAGCATGACTCATAGTGACCCTATGAACAAAAGGTCTGAAGCCCCTTTACAACTATCAACACTTATCAAAGTTCATAGAGTTTCTGGAGGCATGTTGTTTAGGAAGTGGATGCCACTCTTGTTTTGTTTAAATTTACTTATAAGATAATTCAGTGGCTAAAGCCAAATAATAACAGTAAACTAATAATAACCACAGTATACAGATATATAACACATGTATATATAAACTGAATAACAGTGTTATCATAAAAAATTGAGGGGGTTGAGGAAGTATACAATTATAAGGTTTTAACACTGCCTTCGTATAACGTGAAGATAATCCTTTATAAATTAAAATCGTAATCTACAGAGTCCAAAATAACCATTAGAAATACAGTTGTTGTTGTTGTTGTTGTTATGTGCCATCGAGTCGTTTGCAACTCATAGCAACCCTATGCACAAGAGCCCTAAATGCCTTTCTATCCTGTGCCAACCTCGCTGTTTCAAACACATTGATTCCCACCACTCCACTCATAGAATCAGTTTCAATTGTCATGTCTTTTAGTCCAAAGGATAATCTAAGTGTGCTCTATTGTACTTAAGGTTTTTGAAGGCCTGTAATTTCAGAAGCGGATGGCCAATCCTTCTTCCTAGTCTGTCTCAATTTTTAAATATATATAATAGTATCTGATAGACAAGCATTCTACAGAAAAGAGTAAATGAGAGACAGTAATTGCCATCAATACATTGTACACCTGGACAAAATGGAATTGAAAAAAGATAAGTGATATATTTAAAATGACAAGGAAAGAGAGAAAGGGTAGCTTCTGAGGCTTCTTATGTACAAACAAATGTGCCTTTAGTTTTATTTCTTTGGCTTGAAGGTTTATGGTTATGGTTTCATGTGACATCACAGTTGATCAGTCTAATAATGAATTTAGTGCTTGTGTTCTACCTCTTACTTTTTAGTATAGTTTTGGACATCTTAAAAGAAACCATAGTAGCCACCCAAGCAGATATATGCATACCCGTGCTTACTGTGGCTTTGTTCACACTAGCAGAGAATTAGAAACAACCCAAGTGCTCATCAACAACCGAATGGATAGAGAAGTTCTGGTATATTCACACATTATACAAAATGGGTGACCCTGGAGTGAAATGTCTCAGTCACAAAAGGAAAAATATTGCATAGTGCCACTGTTGTAAATTGGACTGATATCAGGGTTGGGAGGAGAGTGAGAAAAGAGGGGTTAAATAATGTATACTACATATAAACAGATGAGGGAGAGAACTATTTAAAAGGGATATATGATTATTGTTATGACATGAGTCCAGAACAAAGGCTACATAGTAGAGTGCACATAGGAGGAGTGATTGTATAACAAGGAAAGACTTTTACTTTTCAAAGAGATGAGCGAACTGGGGCAGGGAGAAAAGTGCAACAACGAATGAATGGAAATACAATGTCTCTGTAAACTTCCATAAAATTTAATTAAAAAAATAATTTTTTTTAAAAAAAAGCTTGTCTGTAGTCATTGCAGTCCAACAATTGGTCTCTGCTTACACAGAAAATAGAAGAAACAAGAGTCAGGAGTAGGAGGTGGAAATGGAATGTAGAGTGAATATCCTCCATGAACAACTGAATCCTTGGTATACGAACCAAAGAAACAAATGGTGTCTCTCTACCATTACTGAACATTTTTATTAAAAATTCTATAAAAGAATTCTCATCAGTCTGTAGATAGAATAGAACTGCATTTCAAATTTTTATGAAGTCTAGCCTTTCTGAAACAATGGAGGCTGGACAAATCCATGAAATAATTATGTTGTTAGTCAAACTTGCACTTAAGTCTATGTAATTAGGTGTGGTTTGTAACTAACTTTAGTTAATTATATGTTTGTCTTGAAATATGGTTTACATTTCCATTCATAAAATAAATTAAAAACGCCCCCTGAAACACTAATATATCACTAATGTACAAACACAGTACTAATAATAATAGTGTTTTAGGGATATAAAAATAAATACCTGTTTACTATTTACACCATAAAATGTACCACAGATTTTTTACACAGAGTTGGTTGGTAACTATGAGTTGTATGAAAGTTAGACAGTTAGTTGTAAAGTGGGTATTACCAAACCAGGATAACACTAAAAAAAAAAGGAAAAGATGTAAATTTAACTGCATAACAAACTTTATTGTTAAATATTGCCAGGGACAAAGATTTCATGGCCACTAATAAAAGGGTTAATTAATCAACAAAATATAGCAATTATAGCCAATTTTGATCTTAGTAATCAAGCCTCAAAATACATGATTCAAGCAGTAATATAACTTACAGGTAGACAAATTAAAATCTGTCAGGAGTTTTAACACCCATATTTCAATATTTGACTGAATGAAGATAAAGAAAACCTGTATTGATATAAATGATTTGAACAATCATCTTGACACAGTTGACATCTATAGAACACTCCAGAAAAAAAATTCAGATTATACATTCTTTTCAATTATGCACATATCATTTAACAAGCTAGCTTGGACTCTGGGTTTAAAAGAAATTTAATAAAGTTAAAGATTATGTAAATTAAAAGAGTACATATCTCACAAAAGGTGTTTTTTTGTGCTCGACAATAAAACTATTAGCAACTAATAACAAAGATATTTTTAAAATGAAACTTTTTGTAAAATATAAACATTTGTAAAATTGAATAAAAATGAAAATATAATATACCAAAATTCAAAGATGCAACTAAAGTAGAAAATAAATGTTAAAGAGAAATATATGTCATTAAATGCTTATCTTAGAATAAAAGAAAGACCTCAAATTAGTATTATCAACTTTCACTTTAAGAAACTTGGATAAGAACAATTAATTAGAATCAATAGGTATACTAAAAGAAATAGGAAAGATCTGAACTGGAAATACATGAAATGCAAAAATATAAAAATAGATAAAATACGACCAAAAGCTGGTTTTAAAGCAAAATCAATATAATGATGTGCCTTTAGTGAAATTATCAATGGAAAAAAAGAGCAAGATTCTTAGTAACAGAAATGTGAGAAATTCTATTAACAATTTTGTATTATTAAGTTTATAAATAGATGAATTACTTGTTAAACAAAAACTACCAGAATTGACTGAAGAAGAAAAAGGTACAATGAATAGCCTATATTAACTACATTATAGTCTACATTATAGTGAAAATTGCAGATTTTAGTAAATTTATGGTTAAAAATATAGAGTAAAGAAATAATCCTATGAATCTATGGTCAATTAATTTTCAACAATGTTGCTAAGTTCATAAAATAAAGAATGAATAATCTGCTTAATGATTAGTACTAGGCAATAAGATATAAAAGACTGAATTTAGACTGTGCAAAACCTGTGCAAAAGTAAACTATAAATAGATCTTTGACATAAATGCAAGATTAAAACAATGAAAGTCAAACCAAATAGATCTAAAATTATAAAAAATTATAAAAATTTCAAACAAAATAGACATAAATTTTCAGATCCACATTATGCAATAAACTGAATGCTTTTCACCTAAGACCAGAATCAAGGCAAGGGTGTTCTCTTTCAACGCCTTTATTCAATATAATGCTACAACTTGTAACCAGTGCAATAAAAGTAGAAAATTAAATACAAGTTAACTGCGTTAAAATAGAAAAAACAAACAAAATCCTTTTATTGCAGGTAACATATTTAGAAAATCCTAAAGAATCTACATAAAACTATTACTCAAACTAAGGTGAGTTAGTCAATCTGTAAAAATCACAAAAATAGTCTATTAAAAACCCCTGTATTTCTATATACTAGTAACATACAATTTGAAAATAAAATAAAAGGTGTCATGTATAAATGCATTATCTTATGTTTCTACATAATACATCCATTTCTATTTTTTTTTTCTTTCTCCCATGTTTTTACACTTACCATTTGCTTTTTCATAGATGACATGCTTGATATCATCTCACAACTCACCTGGTCTTCGATACTTGGTGTTCTCTAAAGATTGCACTGGAGAATCAAGAAACTAAAACAAAAGGAAAACATTTTGAAGTGAAAGAGCTTAACAGAAGCTTTCAAAGGAGAACAAAGCAAGTATTATAATGGAATGTGCAGAGAGTAGGAATTGGAGAATAAAAAAGGAAGAACTTGCTCTGCATTTCTCAAGCTAAAAGAACTGAAAAATAAATTTAAGCCTTGTGTCACAATATTGAAAGAAGCTATGAGTAATATATAGAATGACCCAGAAAGCATCAAAAAAAGATAGAAGAAATACACAGAATCACTATACCAGAAAAATTGATTGACACAGACAAATTTCAGGAAGTATCATATGAACAGGAGCCAATGGTAATAAAGGAAGAAGTGGAAACTGCATTGAAGGCACTGGGCCTAGAAATTGATGAGATACCAATTGGCTCATTTCAATTAATAGATGCAGCCTTGGATGCACTCACCAGCATATGCCAGGGAATTTGGAGGACAGCTGTCTGGCCAATGAATTGGAAGTGGTCCATATTTATTCTCATTCCCAAGAAAGGTGATCCAACTAAGTGTAGAAACAACAGAACAATATCTTTAATGTCATATGCAAGCAAAATACTGCTGAAGATCATTCAAAATGGCTGGAACAGTACATAGATAGGGAACTGTCAGAAGATCAAGCAGGATTTAGAAGTGGTCATAGCACTAGGGATATATCACTGCTAATAACAGATGGATCCTGGCTGAAAGTAAGGAATACTAGAAGAATGACTATTTAAGGAAGCATCAAACTGCCTTCCAGAGTGGTTGTACCATTGTACAATCCCACCAAAAAGGTAAGAGTTCTTATCTGACCACATCCTCTCCAACATTTATTACTTGCTGTCCTGTTAAGGTTTGTTACTGCTACTGAAGTGAGATGGTATCTTATTGTGGTTCTGATTTGCATCTCTCTCATTTCTAGGAATTTAGAACATTTCTTCATATGTCTGTTGGACATTTGAATATCTTCCTCTGTGGAAATTCTTTCTATGTCTTTTACCCATTTTGTAATTGGTTTGTCAGACTCTATTTTGTCTAAACATAGAAATTCCATATAACCCAGCTAGCTGTTCCTTGCTTGGAATATACTCCAAGAAAATGAGAACTGAGGCTCAAAAAAAACTTGTACACCAATGTTCATAGTAGCATTATTCGCCATCATAAGAACATGGAAACAGCCCAGATGTCCAACCACAAATGAATGGATTAAGAAATTATAGTACATTCATACAATGGAATACTACGCAGCATGCAGGAGCAATGATTTTGTAAATTACTACCTAACTTGGGTGGGACTGGAAAGCATTATTCTGGTGAACTAACTCAGTCACATAAGGACAAATACTGTATAAAGCCATTATTGTAGAATGAGTCTGAGGATCCAAGGTGAGGAGGAGGGTAGAAATAGAGGGGTGAGGATGGGGGGGTTGGGTGTTAATCATAAGGTTGCACAATTTAATGGGTGGGTTCGGGTGAAGGAAATGGGAAGGATCTTTTGTGAGAAAAAATGTATTCAAACTTTGTAAATAAATTAGAGTAATATAAAAAACTTAATTTTTAAAAAGAAATGTCTATTTGTGTTTTATTGACTATGCAAGGTCATTTGACTGTGTTGATTATAACAAGTTGTTGTTGACGTTGGGAATAATGGAATTCCCACACTTAATTGTGCTCACATGGAACCTATACCTGGCCCAAGAGGCTGTTATGCAAACAGAGCAGGGGAAGGCTGCATGGTTTGAAATTGAGAAGAGAGTGCGTAATTGTCATAGTCTTTCTCCATGCATATTCAATTTGTATGC
Organism: Elephantulus edwardii; assembly: GCF_000299155.1. Classification (NCBI taxonomy): domain Eukaryota; kingdom Metazoa; phylum Chordata; class Mammalia; order Macroscelidea; family Macroscelididae; genus Elephantulus; species Elephantulus edwardii. Next base: position 6,147,782 of record NW_006399826.1, read on the forward strand.
TGAGCAAATTATCCAAGAAGGTGGACTCTATGAAGAGGAATGTGGCATCAGGATTGGAGGGAGACTCATCAATAACCTGTGTTATGCAGTTAACATAACTTTACTTTCTGAAAGTGAGGAGGACCTGAAGTGCTTGCTGCGGGAGATCAGGGAATGCAGTCTGGATTGCATCTCATTGTGAATAAAACAAAGATCCTTACCACTGGACCGATAGGCCACATCATGATGGATGGAGAGGATATTGAAATTGTGACAAATATCATCTTGCTTGGATCCACAATTAACACCTTTGGTTAATACCTTTGGTGTCAGCCATCACGAAATAAGGAGACACATTGCACTGGGAAAGTCTACAAAAGGAACTCTCCAAATCATTTATGAGTAATGATGTTAGTTTGAGGACTAAGGCTTGTCTGATTCTATCCATGATCTTTTTGATTGCTTGCTATGCATCTGAGAGCTGGACAACAAATAAAAATGACAGAAGGAAGAAAAAAAAATTACACTTTTGTGTGGTGATGTTAAAGAAGAGCACTGAACAATTCATGGATTGTCAAGAGAACAAACATATATTTTAGGGAGAGTGAAGCCAGAGTGCTCATCGGAGGCAAGAATGAGGAGGTTTAGCCTCACGTACTTTGGATATGTTGTTATTAAGGTCTATTCCTTGTAGAAGAACATGATGCATGGAAAGGTGGAGGGCCGGTGAAGGAGAGGAAGACCCTCAACAAAGTGGTTTGTCATGGTGACAGCTGCAAAGCGCTTTTGTGTATCAGGAAGTGTAAGACTAGCACAGGATAGAACAGAGTTTAGATTTTTCATTTATAGGGTAGCTATGAGTCATATTCAACTAGATGGCATCTAACAGCAACAACAACATAATGCTTAATAATAACGAACTTGAGTAAACGTTTATAGAACTTGTATACTGAAAATATATTTTGTTTCTGAAAAAAAGTATTTTTAAAGTTATAATGTATTTCTAGATTAAAAGATTAACAATATTAAAAAGAAGTCTGTTCTCCCCAAATTGAAATACAGAACCACTAAAATTCCAATCACAGTTTGTTAGACTTGGCCTCCCACTCTTGGTATAGACGCAAGTCCTTCTGCTGCTGGTTGAGAAAAATTCCTCTAAAAAGAAAGAAGAAGAAGAAAATGTGGGCATCTTGAAGATGCATATCTGGGTGGTATTGTAAAAGGCCCAAAGGTACAGATATACGACTTTTCCTGATGTGAAAACTTTCCATGTTCAAAGATACAAATATTACAAATCTTCATGATTTGTTAGAGATCAGGATAATTTTTTTCAGTATTCATTTCCAAGTAAATTGCTTGTGAATGAAAAAAAGAAGAATTAAACTAGGCAATGCCATATTGTTTTCCTTAGGTGTCTTTGAGTCGGGTGTGACTTACAGTAACCCTATGAACAACAGATTTGACTCCTGTCTTCTCTTGTGCTATCCTCATTATCGGAAATACTTGTAACCATTACTGCAGTCACCATGTCAATCGAACTTGTTAGAAGACTTCCTCTCTTTCACCCAACCCACCACATTTTCAAGGAATGGGCTTCTCTAACAACATGCCCCAAATCAAAACCTCTCCATCTTCCAAGGAGCACTCTGGCTGTATATTTTCCAAAACATATCTGTTGGGGCTTTGGCAATCTGAGATATTCAGTGCTCTTCTCCAAGACCACAATTCAAAGGCATCCATTCTTCTATCATTCTTAAAAGTTGCCCAGCTCTCAGATGCATAACAAGGAATTAAAAAGACCATGGCCTGAATCAGCTAACACCTTTGTCTTCAAACTGCTATTGCTCTTCAGTATTTTGGAGAAGTCCCTGACAGCAGACTTGCCCAAAACAAAAAGTCTCCTGCTATTACCAATGGTGAATATTGTGGACCCAAGATTTCAATTATATATATAAATAGAGGAACTGTTGATGTCAGAAATCATGAAGTTATACAGCAAATCAAACATCAAGAGATCGGGAGAAGTATTGTACTGACAAAATCTGCAGTCACAAACCTCTTGTCACGTCTTGGAGAAAGTGCAGCCAGAGTGCTCTTTGGAAACAAGGATGACTAAGCTTCATCGCACATACACTGGACATATTGCTAGGAGAGGCTATTTCTTGAAGGATAACATGCTTGAAATGCTGAAGGAAAGACCTTTAACCAGACGGATTGGTACAATATAGTGACTGTAGCAATGGGCTCAAGTGTATCAGAGATTGTGTGCATGGGACAACATAGGACAGGGTTCACATCTGTTGTTCACAGGGTCGTAATGAGTTGTTCTTGACTCTTCAACAACAATGCGTATACAGCTAATTATGTATCTAATATATATTTATGATGTATATATTTTAATTTTATAAATAATGTTTTATATAGCACTTTTCGTATTGATATGCTTTCGAAATTTGTATATATTGTGTTTCACCTTATAAAAAGTATTTTTATAGAATACCTGTATTTATATACATATATGTTCTCAATTATATATATAGTATTTATGTTATATAATTCAGTTTTATGTTATATACAGAGAGAAAGAGGGAATAAAGTGTGCATATATATGAAATAGATATGAAAGAATTATATATAATATAAAGCTATAAAACTGAATTAGACATATACACTATACATAATTAGAAATACATGCATACTATATAAATATATAGTTTGTGTTTTTCCAGAAAGTCCTGCTTATATAACACTCAGTTCTACTTTGAGCTGCTCTTTGCTCTGAATCTTCCCTCATTTGCTGCAAAACGTTGTCTGCTTGTGACACTTCAGTGAGATCTACTTTAAGTAAAGTATTCTTGCCCTTACACTGTTGTTTTGAAAGCTTCCATCTGGTCAAATCCAACTCTATTTTAAGCCCTTGAATCACATAACTTAAATTCACATAAGGGTTGATTGTACATGATTGCCTTTATTGATTCCTGCATGGACTAAATTTATTTCCGAGTCACCATCTAACTTTAACAAGAATTCTCTGGACTTTTTTCTTGTTCATCCTCTTCATCTTGGACTCAATACTCAATCTTTACCTCTTTTATTCTAGTACTATGTCTACAAAACTATCAAGGAGTGGAGCTATGTGATGGAAAACCTGGAAATATGGTTTCCTCTAACCCCTCATATTTAATAAGATCTCTCACTGTCACATACCTATTAAATAAGCTCTACCTCTTAATGCATTAATAACTTACTCATTGTTATTCATATTTCTTAGGCTTTAAATTATTGACATTGACTTTTGGGGAACAAATATGCCTTGAAAGTAGTGCAGCCTGAATTTTCCTTAGAAACATGGCTAGTTAGATTTTGTCTCACATTCTTTGGGAACTATTAACAGTAGGAACCAGTCTCTGAGGAAGATAATGTGTTTGGAGAAGTGTTAGTATCCAAGAGGAAATCTCTCTCAATTGAACGGATTGATAAAATGTTTGCAATAATAAATTCGAGCGCATTAATGACTGTGAGGATACAACATGATTTGGCAGCATTTCTTTCAGTTGGACACAGAGTAGTTACAATTTGGAGCCAATTAGATAACACTTAACAATCCCCAAAACATCAGGCATTGAGTATTTCCTGAGCGATGCAAAAGGTGAAGTGCCCTACTCTTAGCCAAAAGGTATATGCATGAATGATTTTATGAGGCACAATATACATGACCAAACACAATATAAATGAAAGGTGGAATAAAACAGAAAGCACCTACACAAAACACAATGTGTATGAATGATTGATTATATACAAACCAACAAAGATATCAGAAAATAAGAGGTTAGTGGTTTGAATACAGAAGTGATTAGAAAAAGGAAAGGAATTTGAGATCATTGCTGACTGTTCATAGCCTTGAAAATCCTTTGAAACATATCTACTCTAAACTCATGGGTCCTCCATGTGTTGAAATCCATTATATAACAAATAACATAACAAGATCAGACATTAAGCCTTATACATTATTTCTTTTTACATCACTTACTACATTTTATTTCTATCTCTCCCTTACCACTTCCTTAATTCTCCCCTTTTCAGTGTAGCTTGCCTTCACATCATAGTTGAGTATTCAGAAAGCTGGTTTTCTAATTCAACTTTAAGTTAATCCTTGCTGTTGTTGCTGCTGAATGTCATCAAGTCGGAAATTACCCATAGCTGACCCTCCAGCTGATTATCAGAGGCAGTAAATTACAAGGGAAGAAATTGCCTATACTTCACCCATAAAACAGCTGGTGGATTTGAACTGCATACTTTTGTGCTGGCAGCACAATTCTGTACCACTAAGCCAACTTATGGATGAACCCAAAATATATCATTCCATTAAGAATTTCCGAGTGATTTTTAAAATCTCAGTAAAATCATTATCCCTATGTTGTATTTTTAAACTTTCTGTAATATCTTCTCTTTCCATATTCTTATTAGGTTGCAAGAATTCCTGAAGAAAACTTTCTCGTTAGTTTATCCCTCTGAGTATTATATGTGGGTGACATATTCATAAAGCTAGCAGCAACATAACAGGATAATTAAGGGTAGCCCTGCCTCAGTGCACTTGTTCATAGTGTATCATTCATACTTCACCCTACTGATCTGCTAACTCGAGCCTTTGAGTCTATTCTGACTTACAGTGACCCTATATGACAAAGTAGAACTTCCTCATAGAATTCCCAAACTGTAAGCTTTACTAAAACAGATTGCTACAAATATCTCTGTTGGAGGAACTGGTAGATTTCAATCACTGGTGTTTCAGATATAATCAAATGCTAAACCACTGTCCCTCCAAGTCCCTTCCTCTTCTCTCTCTCTATACCTTTTAAATTGTTCTTTCAAGGTCCATTTCAGACTTTCTCCCTAGGGTCTTTACCTACATCACACTTCTTCAAGTCCCTATAGCGTACATTCTCTGAGAAAATCACTCCAGAACTAAAAATAAAATAAAATAACCACCAAATCAAACCTGACTCAGGGTCATTGAATGAATTCTGATGAATGATGATCCTATAGCCAGAGTAGAATGATCCTGAAAGGTTTCAAACACTGTCATCATTCCAGAGCAAATTATTTTATCTCCATCCTGTCTTGTGGGTTTGAACTATCAACTCTTAAACAAGCAGTCTAGTGTTTTAAGGATCTTCCAACATAGAAAAATGTACAATTAATCAAATTCTACTAACAAGGAAGGTTATTATACTTACTTCTTCAGTTTTCACAATATTGTCTAAAGTTAGTCTGAACATTTAGGTTGCAAGAGTAGTCTACGATGATTAGGAAATTCACAGTTTTTATTTTCTCTGTTTATGTGGTTGTGGTCTGAATTTAATTTAACTTCACAAACCAAACCAACTGACATCATATTGACTCTGATTTCCTGTTTGGAATACTAGGTATCTGCAAGATTTTGCTACAGGTGGTGTGTTAGTATGCAGGCAACTCACCTTCAGAAATGTTTAGGAAAGATTCCAGTGCCAAAAGCCAATGATGTATAAATTAGCCCCCAAAGGATTTTATCATTAAGAAAATTATAGCTACCACTGGGAGTTAATCTGTCTGTCTGCTGGAGAGTGTTTCCTTGTCCAATACTTGAAAGCAAAGGGTATTTATGAGGAAAAAATAATGCTACTATGCTAATGTCTGGGGAAATAGAAAATGATTTGAGTCAGTTCTCTGTGTCTGAGATAAAGAAAAAACAAAAACAAAACAAAACAAAAACCCTCCAACCTCTTTGCTGTCAAGTCAGTCCCAATCATTGGCTAATAAATCAGTAATGACAGTGTTCACTTCAAACATACATGCTTCTCCAAGAATTGGCTGTTATTTTGACAAGAATGGAATACACCAAGCTCTGTGGATAAGGGACCTTTCTAAACCTTTTAGTCAAGTATTACTATAAATAAATACTGACATATGGCTCAAGAGAACAGTAACTTAGTCATGGTTCTACTGCTCACTGTGTGACATAGGGTAAATATCACTGAATGGCATTGGTCATCTGTTGCCTTACCTGAAGGGGAAAGTGTAAAGAAAAGTGTTATAACCCTCCTTTACTTCTTCTTTAAGTAAAAGACAAAATTCTTACAGTCATGTTTTTATTGTTGCAAAGGCTATACTTTGGCTGTTTCCAGCTACCTTAAAGAATTTAATAAGATTTGATATAGAAATGCTATAGCGAAAGACAGGAACAATTACATTTCAACTATATTACTGAGATTGCAATCTTATTTCATGAGAATAGACTTTGATCAAAATATGACTGTTCTAACTTAAATACATTAATGGTCATGTATGTATGTGACATATATGTTGGTGGAAAGCCAAGCTATGAAAGTCTTACAAGTGAATACTTCCCTAATCCTTGAAATTTGTTTATAAGACATGGGTCAAAATATGCAAATACATACACATGTAGGCATTTGCCATCTTAATGCCCAAGACATCCTTAATAGACTATATTTATGTGTATAATTACAATTTTGTAAAAAATCCATTATTATGATAGTGAAGTTTATTTATGCTAAGGTCTGTAGCTATTGTTTGTTTTGTTTTCCTAGCATAACATCTCAAACTCAAGCTTACTGTCAACAAGTTGGAACTTAAAGCAGACCTTCCACTGAGTTCTCAGAAGCTATAAATCAATCACACTTGAGGAGATTGCCTATCTTTCGCTTGAGGAACAGCTAATGGATTTGAACCACTTACCCTTGGGTTTTCATTATAACTCACTATTTACTATCACCAGATCTCCGTAGTATAGTATAGAATTACAAAGAATAAAATGCCACAATTTTTTGCAGATGAACTTTTAGTATATTGCAGGGACTTGCTCATATTCCTCAGAATAGTTTTTGGCCATAACTTAGGATACAGACATGAAATAATTTTTTTATACTGTGAAGCATAAAGTTGTAGAAATTTGATTAGGCTGTTGCTAACTATATGACTGCTAACTTAAAGGTCAACAGCTCAAACTCAATTGTGGCTACGTGACAGAAAAGACTGTTTGCTTCCATGCTCAATGGGCCTCTGTATTTGAAAGTAGATTGGGCCTTGACTAAGTCTCCAGTTTGGATGCTCATGTGGAAGCAGCTGGATTCTGAAGGGTACATTCTCTTGTTTTCATTCAAAGTCTGGTGTAAACTGTGCTAACTGTGTCTGGAAAGAACATTCTTCTAAGTGGTACAACACTGGTCTGTCAATTTGCTGTACTGAGATAACTTGGGGTTGCTGTGATACTGAACGATGTGACACTGGTGCCGTAATGGTTAACTAGGGTGGACAGTGTTTGGTAGAGCTCCCAAACTGAGACAGATTTAGAAGCAGAATTAGCATCCACTTCCTAAACAATGTGCCTTTGGAAACTCGAGGAACATTAGAGAAACGATGATCGTTATAGAAAAGGGTTCAGATCTTTTGTTCATGGGGCTGTTCAACTTGAGGAAACTTAACAACAATATCTGCTTCCATAAAGATTGCATTCTAGAAATAATTGTTGAGCAGCAGCAACAGCAGTACACATGCACACGTACCACACCTCCCAAAAGAAATGATCAGAGTAGATCACATCTTCAACTTACTGCTTAATATTCTCCAAAGTGATAAAATGAACGTACACACTCAATATCAATATATGTATGGTGCTGCTTCATGTTATCTAGTGGGATCCAACTGTCAGAAACCTTATGCATGGCAGAACAGCTCATTGCCTGATCCTATGGGGCCCTCACAATCATTTGAACCCGTTGTTGTAGCCACTGTTGGACCCGTCTTGTTCAGAGTTTTCTCTTTTTTGTTGAACTCTTTTTTTTTTTTTTACCAAGCATGATGTTCTTCTCCAGTGACTAGTTCCTCCATATATCACGCCCAAAGTATGTGAGATCAAGTCTCATCGCCTTCACTTTTAATAATCATTTTGTATGTATTCACCCAAGGAAGATTTATTTGTCATCAAAACCATAATTTAAGTGCTCCAATTCTTCTTCCATTTTCCTTATTCATTGCCAACCTTTCCCACCCATACAAAAGTGATTTGTAATATTATGACTTGGGTCAAGCACACTTCAATGTTCCATAATTATTCATCAAAATGACATGTTTGGGTTTTAGAAGTTCAAAGAGGGCTTTTGCACTGTATTTGCCCAATATGTGTAATTTTATTTCTTGACTGTTACTTTCATCCTTTGAAAAGGGTATCATGCTTGGAAGGTTGAGGGTCAGTGCAAGAGAGGAAGACCTTGGATGATATGAATTGACACAGTAATGGTAGAGGGCCAGTGTGTCAGAAACAGTAAGATTGGCTCAAAATAAGGCAGAGTTCAGAGCTATTGTTCATTGTGTTACTATGAGTTGGCGTTTACTTAATGACATAATAAAAACATATATGTATATATTTGTAAATTTATTTATTTATAACTCTCTATGTATCTGGATGGTAACTCGTGGTTGCTGTGATGCTGAAGCCTGTGACAGTGATGTGCCAATCGTGGTAATGGGCACCCATGGTGGACAGTGTTGTCTGGAGCTTCCCAACTAAATCAAGCCTGGAAGCAGGAGTGGCATCCACTTCCAAAATGGCTTGCCTCTGGAAACTCTATGTACGAACAGCGCTCAGGCTGTTCGTTCATAGGGTCGCTATGAGTTGTCTACGACTAGATGGCATTAAACAACAACAACAACAACAACAACATGTATCTGGATATAGATAAGGATTATTCGGCTATGATATGGATAAAGATGATATATCAGAGCGCTTTGATGGCCTAGTAGTCACAAGCTGCACTACCAGGCTGAAGGCATAAGGTTTAAATTCTAGAGCTGCTCTGAGGGAGAAAGGTGGGTAATCTTTTGTGCAATTTATAGCCTCTGAAAACATGTTGGAGCAGCTACGTGTCAGTTCCAGTTCAATGGCAGATAACAACAATTCTTTCTATCTATCTATCTATCTATCTATCTATCTATCTATCTAATCTATCTGTCATCTATCTATCTATCTATCTATCTATCTATCTATCTATCTATCTATCTATCATCTATCTAAATAAGGACGATAGAAGAATTGATGCCTTTAAGTTATGATGTTGAAGAACTGAAGTACTGAAAATTTCATGGACTGACAAAAGAATACACACACACACACACACACACACACACACACACACAAAGAGAGAAAGACAGAGCCGTCAAGTATAACTCATAGTGACCCTATGAACAAAAGATCTGAACCCTGTTCTATCCTGTGCCATGCTCACATTTCCTGAAACATAAGAGCCCATTGCAGCAGTCACCATGTTAATCCACCTAGTTGACGATCTTTCTCTTCTTCACCAACCCTCCATCGTTCCATTCATCATGTCCTTCTCCAAGGAATATCACCTACTAGCAACATGCCCAAAGTATATGAGGTGTACCCTCATTCTTGCCTCTGGATGCATCTGGAGCACTCTGGATGCATCATCTCCAAGACATATGTTTGTTTTCTTGGCTGTTCATGGGGTGTTCAGTGATCTTCTCAAACATCACAGATCAAAGGCATCAGTTCTTTTCCTGTCGTCCTTATTCATTGTCCAGCTCTCAGATGTATAGCAAGTAATCAGAAAGACTATGACTTGAATCAGACACACCCTAGTCCTCAAACTGACATCACTACTTCTCAATAATTAGGAGAGTTCCCTAACTGCAGATTTTCCAAGTACAATTAATCCCTAAATACTGACTACCATGGAAGCATCCTTGTTGTTCACAGGGTCGGTATGAGTCATTAACTGTCATCCTGTGGACCATGACTCATAACGACTCCATCAACAACAAGGATGTTTCCATTATTGTCAGTAGAGAGGGATACATTTTTCTTTTCCTCTCATGTGCCCCTTCACTTTTCACTGCTCATTTTAAATTTACAGATTTAACAAAAATGCTTCCATTTTCCAATTTTTTGCAATCTCATTTTTATGTTACTTGTTGTATACTTTCCCTCATGTTGAAAGAATCCAGTGGAAATTAGAAGTACTAAGACCTAAGTGTACAAAGCTGTGGGGAAATGAAATCACGTCAATTTGACATGGAATAAAAACATACAATATAAAAATATTATATTTTAGGGCATTATTTTTATCGTAGGAGTATGCAACGAGGGTTGCAGAGTGGATTATATTTGGGGGTACGGGGTGGCGTTTGGGGAGGTGCGGGGGGGATTGTGTACCAATGAGGGAGTTTTTCTTTTGCTTTTCAAGGAAAGGAGCAAACAGGGGGGGAGGGGTTTGTGCGGGGAGAAGGATGCAACAATGAATGAATGGAATTCCAAAATCTCTGTAGATGTTCATTGAAATGAAAAATAAACAAACTAAATTTAAAAAAATATGATATCAGATAACTGCAGTTGAAGTTTGGCTGTATTACGAGCATAATTTGCCCTCAACTGAAAAATCAGAGTCTCAAATAAAATAAAACTAGTGACAAGCCAATCATTAATTAACGTTCCAGAAGCTTGATTTTAACAAGCAGATAAATGCTTGTTAAACTCACTAGGATTCTGCCTACACAGACCAACTGATACGGCAGATTCATACAACAGAATTTGTACAGTAAATTACCATTTTCTAATATGGCTTTAGTATTCAAGGAATGTAAGCATTCAACTTAGCATACTTCAAGGAATGCAAGGAATATAAGCATTTCATTCTATAATTTCAAAATATCTTAAAGGTCACGTGATCCAATTTATTTTCTATAGAAATATTTTTTTTATTTAAATGACTATTGACCTCTTAATGATGTTTTACATTACTCAATTCTAGCTCCGGACATAATGAAAGTTAGATGAACTAGCTCATGGAAACTTAGTTTTCATTCAATAGACCATTTGTGGATCTTACACCTCACAGATCAACTTCCATTTCTGTTTGAGAGATGTACATAGTACAACATGCTTAATAGGAAATTAAGAAACTGGAAAGCAATGGTGACAAGAGTAAAAATAAGAATATTGAATAAGAATAAGCATTCAAATTGTTGTTGAAACTAGAGGACAGCATGGGCAGGAGGAGTGTATTCTCCCCCAATCAATGCCCAGTTTACACATCCTGAATGATTGCACTGATGTGCATCAGAAAAGAGCATTACACAGAGCTGAGGGAATCATATATCCACCTAAGGTGACATGTGGATTGAACTCAAACTAAAGACACCAGGTTATGAGAGATAGCCCCTATAAGAGAATATATAAAGAAGATGATTTCACGGACTTCTGAGCTCCAGTTTTTTCATCATTCACTTTCTCATAGGTATGTGTCAACAGTGGATAACCCGCGGGATGATTTTCTTTATAGACTCCAGTCTTCATCAGCATGAAAAATGTTAACTTTTTTATCTTTTTTTGGCTCTTTGTATGGTATACTCTATGGTAAATCAATACCCAATATGTTAAAGTCACATTCTTCTCCTAGACAATTCTGTAAATATGGCAATAATTTATGGTTCAGATTAAATGGAGAGAAACTGCCAAATTGCTTCCAAAGCGGCAGAATCATTCTGCTGGGTATCTTGGGAGAGGAGTTTTGAATACAAAAGATGAGTAAAAGAAAATTCTGTGGAGTGTTGGAACACTTCTGTTTCCTGTCTGCTGTGGAGATTACACGAATCCTTGCATGCCACAGATCTGTGAATGTTATAACTCATAACATGGTACAGATAAAAGTGAATTTAATAAATGCAAATTTGGGAAAATAAATAAAAGATATACCAATTTGCAGATTACAAAGTATGTCAACATTCTGGGGTAAAAAAGCACTGAAGAATTTTCAAAGTATGCTGGCAATTTTACATTGAATGATGGGCTAGAAAAACAAATCGCTGATAAGGCTTTGTTTTTCTTTTAAATTTGCCCACTTTTATGAATTATATTTCAAATTCTTTGTGCTTGACTTTTAATTTTATGTCTGTATTTGAGTTTGCACGTCTTGCATTTTTAAATTGACATTTTCAGTATTTTTTAGAGGTGAGGAACTGTTTCATAATTGTGGGCAGGGTATGTTTCAAAGACAAGTGGAACTGTCACAAAAGGGCCACAACATTGCTTGAATGATAATAGATCACGAAAAGAAAATATAGTATATGAAGTTTTTAGCATGTTTTTTATTTAATACAACCGATATATACTTTAAATCCTTGTTTAATAGTGGTCTTTTTGCTATTTTGCCTACTCATTATACAAGAAAATCATGTTACAGCTATCTTATTCTTTTGATAATTACTCTAATGCAGTGTGATAAGAACAGATGCTGTGTCATATGCTATATGTTATGGATTCTTACTTGAGCATTTCTTGAATGTTTAATAATAGCTGAAACTCTACTATGTCTAATATATTATGTAATAAATGTGTCAAAAATTAGTGACATGTCGAAAACTTTATTTTGAAAGAGACACATCACGCAGGTTAGATGCTTTTGTTTGTGCCTGGTTAAGGCAGCAGTGGGATTCAAGCAGCAGATAATGAAAATCATTATCTTTAAAATCTCTTTTACCTTCATACAAATAAGCCTAATCTTAAAAAAAATTACTCTGCCATTTTAGTAGCTTACTCTGAGTTGAAAATGACTTTAAAGGAAGTTGCATTGATGATATAGCCAATGTTACTATTTGTTGACCAGATATTAGGGGAAAAGAAACTAGGACAGCAGAGTTTCTTGGGCAGATTGGTGCAAGATCGATGGAAGGTGAAACAATAGGAATTATCCAACAGGAACTTGAAAAGATAAGGTAATAATAATTTTAGATTAATACTAATTAATTTTATAAAACACTTGTATATGAATGATTATATGAAACATAATGTAAATGAGTGAATAAAATATAATTTACATAAATCAAATGCAAAGTTTATGAATTTTGTTGCAAATCAAGATAAAATTTTTTTTAAAAGGGGGAAAAATCCCCTAGAGACTAATTGATGTTTCCAAATTGCTGTTACAAAAATAATGTGAAAGGAAGACCCTGCCCTGTTGCTACAGTCATCTGCTTGTGCCCCCGGCCTTCTCAGGATGGGTAGAACCCATCAGCAAGTTAAGCAGAAAGCTCTGTAAACCAGCATATGATACGTATTATCATTAGTGATCTCATTAAGTTGTTCCTAAGTATAATAAAATGAACATTTTGAAAAGAAATCCTTAAAAAATTGTACCATAATATAGTTATATGTCAGTTTTACCCTCTATCTGATTTTTAAACAAATGGGTTTTGCTGAATTTTAGACAACTCTCAACAATTCATTCCCCCCCCCCAATACTTACAAATTGAGTGTCTTCTATGTTTTAAACATTCTACTAAGACCTTAAGATACAGTAGTGAGTTTGTACTTCCAGCTAAAGACATTTATTTCTGGAAAAAAATTAGGGGTTTTAAATTAATATTAGTTGCTAAAATTTCCTCCTTTTAAACTAGAGGGATTTCTAATTTTTAAATTAGTCCTTTCTTTTAGAACTTTCTCTGTGTTGTGTCATGGTCTCTGGTTAGGTCTTCACTGAGATTGATTTCTGTGTGAATACTACTAGGTATTGTAATTTCCAATTTTATTTTGTTTAATTACATTTTCTCTTCTTGATAATGCACTGTGAAAATTTCTCATTTGCCCTTCTTTTCCTGAAATTCTTGAGTTCAAACACTGGGTCAGCCCCAAAATAACTTGTCAATAAAATGTGATTTGGCCTCCAGTTGAATGAAGACTATATAATGGGTGAAGCAGTGTAATTCAATCATTGCTTCTTAGGAATTAATTTCTCAATGATACCATTCTGCTCTTTATGTTTATGTCCTCTCTTAAACATGAGTGGCCTATAGTAACGGTGGTGGTGGCGGTGGCAGTGGTGGGTGCCATCTGGGCAGAACCAACTCATAGCTGACCCTCCAGTGGGTTTTCAGAGGCAGTAAATCACATGGAAGGAGACTGCCTATTCTTTTTTCATGGAGTAACTGGTGGATTCAAACCAGAACAACTTTCTGAGAGCCTGGACAACATTCAAATATGATGCTGGCTTTCAGATTTCCTTATTTAAAGTTACAGTAAAAATTTTTTTGTAATAACAAAGTCACATTCACCTATAAAAAGAAAAGAATCTCTGAAAGTCTCACACACTGAAGTTGTAATACATCTTAACATTGTTACATTATATCAAACATTATTTTATATATTTTTATTCTGAGAATACCATGATTTCCTTTCCCACATTTTGTTCAAGTTAGTGTTTTAGTAAGTCTGTAGGTGGATCTCATTTAATTAAAATGAAATATATAAATATCCCTACTGTCTAAAACTTCTCAGTTTTATTTTGCAAAATATATTTTTATTTTTTTTAAATACTGTCTTATCAAATATTCTTCTCCTTATGCTATTTCTGACTCCCTAGTATAAGAAAGCAAAACAATGAGTGTTTAGGGTTTAATTTTTAATAAAAAAGTTCCCCAAACTCAATTAAATTCTTACTGAATCTTGAGTGAAAATAAAATATATTAAACCCCGAGAAGCAGCCTCAAATGTCTAATACATTGGATAACAAGGATTAGAATGCTGGTTTGGGATCATATGCCTTAGTTTGGTTATTAGACATTAAGAATGGGATTTTAGAAAGCTCTCCTAGACGCATTAGTCCCAGTAAAGTACTTACCAGATAATTCATTATAGTCTTTTGGGGGGGGG